>NC_086447.1:765160686-765524852 GCF_028390025.1 Pseudophryne corroboree
GGTGAGTACAAACCACAGATGCACGCTGTGCAGCTGAACGCGGGCGTAGCGTACAGGACCCTCCTGGGGGGGTCCCGCTAAGATCCCCCGTGTAGACTGGCACACAATCACTAAGACTAGCACTTGTTGTGATGTTTTTAAGCTGAAAGTAGACATTGCCAGTATAAATAATAACTATAGCTCCGGCGCCATTTGGAGGGGGCGGAGCTAACTCAGAGCGGGACCAGAGGCATTTTGCCGCCTTCCTCTGCTTACTGCAGCCATGGACAGCACACACAGCGCTTCCTGACTCCTCAGACACGCTGGATATCTGGTACAGGGTATAGCAAAGGGGGAGAGTCGCTATTGTACACTATCTGGGTCCTCTACAGGACAGAATTTATTAGTGTTTACTGTGATAAAGTTAGCTGACAGCATCACTGGGGCTATACAGCTAGGGGTGTGCTGGTGTCCTTCTCTCTGTTTATCTCCTCTCACATAAGGTAGGGCAGGCTTGCAATATATTACTGTCTGTGTGTATGTGTATGTGTATGTGTATGTGATTGTGCTTACTGTGAAACATGGGTAAAAACAAGCTGTGCACTGTATACCACACCAGATTATCTCCATTATCATCTGATTCTGTTTCATGTGAACAATGCAGCCAATCTTCACAAATCAGCGAAGGGGCTGGGGAGAGGGTCCAGAGCCCCACTGGCTAGGGTCTCTTAAAACTATGATGTCTGATATGTCATCCCAGCTCACTGCTACTGTTCAGAAAACTCAGCTACTACAACAGGCTGTTGCAGATTTAGCTGCTAGGGCAGATGTTGCTCAGCCCCCCTCCACTCATGCAGGACCACAAAAGTGTGGTTTGCCTACTCTGCTATCTGACACAGATGAGGATATACAGGAGGATTGGGAGGACTTGGACCCTATAAGTGGGGATTCCGATTCTGCTCAGGGTATTGACCTCTAATTCTGTCTATACGGGACGTGTTAAAGCTCCCTCTAGAGGACACTGCATCACAGCAGTCATTTTTCTTTACACAAAACAAGCCTAATGTCACTTTGCCTGATTCTGCAGAGTTAGATGACCTATTCAAGTTCGCCTGGAAAAATCCAGACAAAAAATTTCAAGTGTCAAAAAAGTTTTTGCGCACTTTCCCATTTGCTCCTGAAGGTATGAAATTTTGGGAGGAACCCCCGGGGTTTGATGTATCAGTCTCTAAACTGTCCAAAAAGGCGGTGCTGCCTGCCCCGGGCTCCTTTACCATAAAGATCCTGGGGATAGGAAAATAGAAGCTACACTCAAATCTATTTACTGTACATGGCAGCAACTTACTGTACATGGCAGCAGGTGTATCGCAAAGGCCGGTCATTGCGGTTTGCAGGATGACCCATGACATTCATTCATGGGCCACTCAAATTCAGGAGGGCCCCTCTGGGGCTATGCCACTGGTCACAATGGTGACCCTCCTTAAGCACATTCAGGACACTACACACGTCCTCTGTGATACCCTCCTTCAAGGACATGGGGAACATTAATGCTAGGACCTCTGCCATGGCAGTGTCGGCGCTCAGGGCCAGGAGTTGCGTCAGTGGATAGCGGATGCGGAATCCAAATGCAGTGTAGAATCCCTCCCCTTTTCAGGGGAATGGCTCTTTGGGGTTGAATTGGATACATGGATTTCCAAGTTTATGGGCTTTTGGTCTCACAGATTTCGATCTAAGGCCAGAGGTGCCTCCAATGTGACTAGAGGCACCAGAGGGAAGTCAATAAAGCCTGCAAGCATCAGCTCTCAGGAACAGACCACCAGTTCTGCTTCCACTAAGGCCTCAGCATGACAGTGCCCACCCATCCCGAGGGGATCTCGAGGTGGGAGCTTGACTGCGTCACTTCAGCCACATCTGGTTGGCTTTCTGCCAGGATACCTGGGTCAGGGATCTCGTTTCTCAAGGCTGCAAGCTGGAGTTCGATAGTGCTCCTCCCCAATGATTTTTCAAATCAAGCTTACCAGCTTTGGAGGATATGCAGGTTACGTTGCAAAAGTCCATCCTAAAGTTTGTCCAGTCCCATGTCATTGTTCCAGTACCAATACCACAACGAGGCAAGGGTTATTACTCCAACCTGTTTGTGGTACAGAAACCGGATGGTTCGGTAAGGCCCATTCTGAATCTAAAGTCCTTGAATCCTTACCTGAAAGTGTTCAAGTTCAAAATGGAATCCTTGCGAGCAGTGATTGTGGGCCTTGAAGAACAGGAATGCATGGTTTCCTTGGAAATCAAGGACGCCTACCTCCATATTCTGATTTGGCCACCTCATCAGGCGTACCTGAGGTTTGCCCTTCTGGACAATCACTACCAATTCCAGTCATTGCTTTCAGCCTGTCCACAGCTCCGAGGGTGTTCACAAAGGTAATGGCGGAGATGATATTCCAGCTCCGGGTCCAGGGAGTCAATATTGTCCCTTACCTGGACGATCTTCTGATCAAAGCAAGATCCAGGGACCTTTTGTTGCTCCATATTGACTGCACTATCCACCTTCTGTCACACCATGGGTGGATCCTCAACTTACAGAAGTCCCACCTGGAGCCGACTCAGTGGCTCATGTTCCTGGGGATGTTGCCGGATACTGTGGCCCAGAAGGTGTTCCTACCAGAGAACAAGGCAAGAACCCTTCAGGAGATGGTCCGCATGGTGCTCTGACCTACTCGAGTGTCCATCCATCTTTGCATAGGATTGTTGGGAAAGATGGTCGCCTCATACCAGGCGCTCCAATATGGGAGGTTCCTTCCAAGGACTTTTCAGCTGGATTCCTGAGCAAATGGTCCGGATCACATCTTTAGGTTCACCGGATGATACGGCTGTCGCCTCAGGCCAGGATTTCCCTCCTGTGGTGGCTGCAGTCCTCCAATCTACTGGAGGGCCGGAGTTCCGGAATTCAGGATTGGACTCTCCTCACAACGGATGCGAGTCTAAGGGGATGGGGAGCTGTTACCCAAGGGGCACAGTTCCAGGGCAGGTGGTAAGCCCACGAAAGCCTCCTTCCGATCAACATTCTGGAACTTCGGGCAATCTACAATGCTCTGCTTCAGGCCTCTCCTCTGCTCAGGGATCACACGATCCAAGTACAGATGGACAACGCCACAGCAGTGGCGTATGTCAGTCGACAAGGAGGAACAAAAAGCAGAGCCTGCATGCAAGTGTTGTCAGGGATACTCCTCTGGGCAGAAAGAAATGCAAGAACAATGTCTGCAATCTTCATTCTGGGAGTAGACAACTGGAAGCGGACTACCTGATTTGTCACGATCTCCACCCAGGGGTGTGGGGTCTCCACCAGCAGGTGTTCCAGCAGATCATCCACCGGTGGGGCTGCCCACAGATAGACATGATGGCTTCTCGTCTCAACAAGAAGCTTCACTGGTTTTGCTCACAAACCAGGGACCCTCAGGAATGAAAGCTATACCTATACACACTTTACATACTTTTTACGCTGTTAGCGTACAGAGTCCCATATCGTGTACGGACTTTGCGTACAAACGCCGCGCTGACAGTACAAAGTACACACAGCGCGTACACACCCAATGAATACACTTTAAACCTTATGCAGCAATGCAGTGTGATGCTATTACACTTTAAACCTTATGCAGCAATGCAGTGTGATGCTATTACACTTTAAACCTTATGCAGCAATGCAGTGTGATGCTATTACACTTTAAACCTTAGCAGGGAAAGAAATACACAACACCAGTCTGTAGTTAAACCACTAGGTTCCGACACCACAGCGTATTATTGCTGAAAGGGGGTTACAATACAAACAATACAATACAATATAACAGAGTAAATGGCTACAGTCAATGTTACATACGTGAGTGGATTCGCTTGCGCAACCCGGTCCGGTCCTCGGTCATCTGATAGATAACGTTGTGAGCCTTGTGTCTGACCAGGCCTGCTGCAGGCTCTCTTTATTCGCTTTATCCAAAACATAACACAATGGATACTGTAATCTCTTTGTCCATTGGACACAGGGATGTTCATTTACAGTACAGGAGAGGTCACAGGTCTGTTTGAATAGGTGGGCGATGTCTATTTTCACTGCTCTTGTGGGTGGTCTCCTCTGGATTCCCGCCGCATACATAATGTAAAGTAAATACAGTTTATATCTATATTCTGCTTCTGCACATAACTATCCGCAGGAACATGCGATCTTCCTCAAACCAACACCGGAATGTTTCCCTTAAAATACCCTACAGCTGGATACCAAACACCACCTTGTAACCTTGTTCTGTCCCCTCCTATCCTGTAAAGGTGAATCCCTTTGTTCTGTTACCATTTAAACTGCTGTTAATTTCTGATGTGGTGCAAGGAGACTATGTGTACATTGTAGTGATGAGCGGGTTCAGTTCCTCGGAAACCGAACCCCCCCGAACTTCACCCATTTTACACGGGTCCGAGGCATACTCGGATTCTCCCGTATGGCTCGTTTAATCCGAGCGCGCCCGAACGTCATCATCCCGCTGTCGGATTCTCGCGAGATTCGGATTCTATATAAGCAGCCGCGCGTCGCCGCCATTTTCACTCGTGCATTGGAAATGTTAGGGAGAGGACGTGCTGGCGTCCTCTCCGTTTATTAATGTTGATGCAAATATTTGTGCTTATTGCTTAATTGTGGGTACTGGGGAGCAGCTGTATTATATAGGAGGAGTACAGTGCAGAGTTTTGCTGACAGTGACCACCAGTATACGTTGTCTGCCTGAAAAACACTCCATATCTGTGCTCAGTGTGCTGCATATATCTGTGCTCACACTGCTTTATTGTGGGGACTGGGGACCACAAGTATATTATATAGGAGGAGTACAGTGCAGAGTTTTGCTGACAGTGACCAGCAGTATACGTTGTCTGCCTGAAAAACACTCCATATCTGTGCTCAGTGTGCTGCATATATCTGTGCTCACACTGCTTTATTGTGGGGACTGGGGTCCAGCAGTATTATATAGGAGGAGTACAATGCAGAGTTTTGCTGACAGTGACCACCAGTATATATAGCAGTACGGTACGGAAGGCCACTGCTCTACCTACCTCTGTGTCGTCAAGTATACTATCCATCTAGATTCTATACCTGTGGTGCATTTTAGTTTTGCAGTTTGCTGACAGTGACCACCAGTATATATAGCAATACGGTACGGAAGGCCACTGCTCTACCTACCTCTGTGTCGTCAAGTATACTATCCATCTAGATTCTATACCTGTGGTGCATTTTAGTTTTGCAGTTTGCTGACAGTGACCACCAGTATATATAGCAGTATGGTACGGAAGGCCACTGCTCTACCTACCTCTGTGTCGTCAAGTATACTATCCATCCATACCTGTGGTGCATTTCAGTTGTGCGCAGTATATATAGTAGTAGGCCATTGCTATTGATACTGGCATATAATTCCACACATTAAAAAATGGAGAACAAAAATGTGGAGGTTAAAATAGGGAAAGATCAAGATCCACTTCCACCTCGTGCTGAAGCTGCTGCCACTAGTCATGGCCGAGACGATGAAATGCCATCAACGTCGTCTGCCAAGGCCGATGCCCAATGTCATAGTAGAGAGCATGTAAAATCCAAAAAACAAAAGTTCAGTAAAATGACCCAAAAATCAAAATTGAAAGTGTCTGATGAGAAGCGTAAACTTGCCAATATGCCATTTACGACACGGAGTGGCAAGGAACGGCTGAGGCCCTGGCCTATGTTCATGGCTAGTGGTTCAGATTCACATGAGGATGGAAGCACTCATCCTTTCGCTAGAAAACTGCAGTGCCACTTCTAGATAGGCCAGGTGTTTGTGTTGGCCACTTGTGTCGCTTAGCTTAGTCACACAGCGACCTTGGTGCGCCTCTTTTTTTCTTTGCATCATGTGCTGTTTGGGGACAATTTTTTTGAAGTGCCATCCTGCCTGACACTGCAGTGCCACTCCTAGATGGGTCAGGTGTTTGTGTCGGCCACCTGTGTCGCTTAGCTTAGTCACACAACAACCTTGGTGCGCCTCTTTTTTTCTTTGCATCATGTGCTGTTTGGGGACAATTTTTTTGAAGTGCCATCCTGCCTGACACTGCAGTGCCACTCCTAGATGGGCCAGGTGTTTGTGTCGGCCACTTGTGTCGCTTAGCTTAGTCACACAGCGACCTTGGTGCACCTCTTTTTTTCTTTGCATCATGTGCTCTTTGGGGACTATTTTTTTGAAGTGCCATCCTGCCTGACACTGCAGTGCCACTCCTAGGTGGGCCAGGTGTTTGTGTCGGCCACTTGTGTCGCTTAGCTTAGTCACACAGCGACCTTGGTGCGCCTCTTTTTTTCTTTGCATCATGTGCTGTTTGGGGATAATTTTTTTGAAGTGCCATCCTGCCTGACACTGCAGTTCCACTCCTAGATGGGCCAGGTGTTTGTGTCGGCCACTTGTGTCGCTTAGCTTAGTCATACAGCGACCTTGGTGCGCCTCTTTTTTTCTTTGCATCATGTGCTGTTTGGGGATAATTTTTTTGAAGTGCCATCCTGCCTGACACTGCAGTTCCACTCCTAGATGGGCCAGGTGTTTGTGTCGGCCACTTGTGTCACTTAGCTTAGTCACACAGCGACCTTGGTGCACCTCTTTTTTTCTTTGCATCATGTGCTGTTTGGGGACTATTTTTTTGAAGTGCCATCCTGCCTGACACTGCAGTGCCACTCCTAGATGGGCCAGGTGTTTGTGTCGGCCACTTGTGTCGCTTAGCTTAGCCATCCAGCGACCTTGGCGCAAATTTTAGGACTAAAAATAATATTGTGAGGTGTGAGGTGTTCAGAATAGACTGAAAATGAGTGGAAATTATGGCTATTGAGGTTAATAATACTATGGGATCAAAATGACCCCCAAATTCTATGATTTAAGCTGTTTTTGAGGGTTTTTTGTAAAAAAACGCCCGAATCCAAAACACACCCGAATCCGACAAAAAATTTTCAGGGAGGTTTTGCCAAAACGCGTCCGAATCCAAAACACGGCCGCGGAACCGAATCCAAAACCAAAACACAAAACCCGAAAAATTTCCGGTGCACATCACTAGTACATTGTGCACTATTTGGATTAAATATGTAATGTGTTTTGATAGCCTTCCATGCGCTCACAAACTCTACCGTAAATACTCATACCACACGCTAATGCGCAGGACCACAGGAGCGACCATACGCAAATTGCGAATATGCGCACGCACAGCAGAGCAAGTACGCGCACGGAGGCCACCTGTGTGTAGTTTGTACATGATGTGTGTACTGCAATATTTTTCGACTTTGACAGTTCACCCTTTGGCAGTCACAAATAACTGCCACTATCTAATCACTAAACAGAAAAATATCTACACAATATCTACAGAAGCTTGGAGTTGTCAGAGGAGAGTTGTAGGTGGGAAATGTATGACCTAGTGGGATAGTAAAAGTATGTATGTATGAATCCATGTCTGAGGGGCATGTATCATCGTGCCGTATATGTTCTACATAAACTTCGAGGTATTGCGAAGTATACATTAAATCCTTCTCATCCCGTATTAAGGGTCTGTAAATAGGCCAACAAACACTACCGAGCTCTTTTCGGCTTCTTGTTTCAACAAATGGGGTGCACATTTAGCTGATGATACATGGAGGGGGAAAAATATGTGAGTGCTAGTATATGTGGATATCACCTGTTGACTATGTGTGCCATTAACTGAAGGTTGCAGAGATGAAGATAAAACATATAAATAAAATACATTCAAATAAACATTTTGGGTAGGGCTGATGTTTTTTTCCAGATGGATGTATCTGGGCAGAGGGGGAGACAAAATAAAAACGGGTGAACGAAACAGGCCATGAAATTAATTTGCAATCCTTATCATATCACAGTCTCTATGGATGGGTCGTAAACTAAATCTGCTGCTGTAACAGTACCCTTGCTCCTTAGACTCATCAATTTTGTGCCGTGCTTGCGCCGCGTCAGAATTCGAACACACCTAAATATCAAACCAATAATTATGACGCCTCCCAGGATACAAAGGAGAAACTTCCCTACACTCATGATGACATTTTGATCCCACTTCCCTAAACCTGAGAACCAATTGCGTGGTATCAGTTCCTGCTTGTAAGCTTGTAACTCCCTTCCCGTATACCTGAAGGTGTCGTCATACATCTCAGTGATATTATCTATCAAGTTCACTAGCGCATGGATATACCTATAATTAATAATTCCTCTGGCAGTACGGGTGATGTCTAATGCGAGAAGGAATTGAATCCCGGTGGATTCGTGGATCAAATCAGAGGCTGCGTGCTCTGTCCTATCTATGAGGTGTTTCTTGATGATGTGTTCATGGTGAGTATGAGTATAAGGAGCGTGAGCACTGCGGTGAACGTCTTTCATCTTATCATGGGTTATGGTCATGACCTCAGGCAGTACTCTCCCAATATAACACAATCCCTCTGAGCTCGGGGCAAGCCACTTGTACGCCTTCCTCCCACATATGAAATAGGCATCATCTGGGAGGACATAGGGGACAAAATATAACATCACCATATTGCAAATTTTCCCATTAAAGAAACCAATCCCTAGTTCTCCCATCTGCTCAGTACAAGTATCGGGCTGGATGATATGAGCACAATACCCTGGCGATACTTTTCCAACCCACATGGTCTTGCTTCCACGAGTATACCTATACCGAAAATACCTCCCACTGTTGGCTATTTGGCGTACAAATTCAGAGTCTATGGGTATCCTATCAGCTCTGTGTGAAAAGGTCATTGTCTGGTTATTCCACATCACTTCCCAATTTTCCGGTTTTCGGTAGTTGGAAATATTAAAACACAATAAGGACCTGTCTACATGATACTGGTGGAGCTTCAAACTAGGGGGCCTAGAGATATTGAATTTCTTGTCCACCGGTCTCCCACCCCGTAATTCGAGTACCTCATCTATTGCTAAAGGGTACGGTACTAATCCTGACTTGCTCTGACCTTAAGGTACCTGTGAGCACACCCAGCATTCTGTCTGGTTTAAGACCTTACCCACTAGTGAGTGGTAATCACTCAACGGATGACGGTCCATGTCGATATTAAGGTTGGACTGACATCTCTGGATGCACCCATCCTCAACTATATTCTCACAATTCCTACAAATACAATATTCATCAGACAATAACCCCTCACAGTGCCTCCGAGCTCCCTGACAACCAGAGCGCTTACTGATGCTAGCCTTTACTTGAGCGATGTGCCGCTCCTGAGATTCTACAAATTTATACTCGTCATCAGAACCCATTCCAGATCCCTGCTCGACCTCTCTGGGACCCTCACCAAAACAAACTAATAGAACCCTAAACGCAGTCTCTTGTGATCGATCCATTTCGTTTAGGGAAAGGAGGAAAATAAGAAGGGGAAAAAACAGGAAAATGCAGGGGGAGGTGATAACAAAGAATGATACTACAACCGTTCTAGATCTGTGCTCGGATGCCCTTCAACAGTCCTGCCTCTCAACCTTGCCGGAACAGACACTCCAGTGATACGAAGTTCTCTACACTCTGCTCTTTGTCACAAGTTCTCTCCGGGTCAGCGACCTTTCTGTAGGGAACATAAATCTTGCATTTCAATGTGTTTAACTGTTGTGTATTATCAGTTGTGTGACGTAAACCATCTGTGGAGAGTGAAAAGTGAAAGGAAATAATAAAAAGAAAATTTTTCAGATTTGCGTTCACCATCAGGCTGTCACACCATCATGCATATCGGTGTCTATATACAGTCTTCCTTCACCCGTATTCCCATTCTCCACCCTTTGTGCATGACCAGGCACACTGATACTGGTGTCCCTATGCTGGTGAGATATATTGGATTTGGGCAGAACTCTGAAAGACCGAGTAGGCCTGTGGCGTCTGAACTGTAACCCTGTCGGTGAACGTAAGGGATGAAGAGGAAGCTTTGAAGACAAATCACATAGAGTTTAGTAACAGATAAGTTGGTAGAGGCAAAGAAGATTTTACAAAGTTTGACATCTGGATTGGGCACTAAGGGGAATGATTCTCTACTCGGTCTGCTCCCCCAAAAAAATCTATGTGTGTTATATCTCTACTGGGACTATCCCAGGCATCAATCCAGTGTCCTGTCCATTCTAAATTCATAGGGAACCCAGTATCTTTGAGATAATTTCCTCTACCAGTGATGGACATGTATCTAGAACAGCGAAATGCAACCTTAGTCTTCGTGGGTATCCAACACAATTCGTACTTCCTGGGTGGGAGCACGCTATATGTATACCATCTCTAACAAAACTTCTATTAAATTAATTAGAGGTCACTTCTGCTAGAGAAAGAAGCAGAAGTTTAGGGACCTCCTCCTAACCCTAGTAAGTTCTGTCAAAAGGGTAAAGTTGCATTTATTCCATTCTTCCCATTAACCGAATCTGTGTTTTCTATATGGCTCGTGACTCCTTACTATATGTCCCTTGATCCCGTCTATGTGTTTAATAACGTGGCTTGTTTTCTCTGTCTAGGGGTCTATATTGGCTATGTGCTCTACTACTCTTGCAATCTCTAGCAAAATGTCCTTTATTTTTTTTACAAATGTAACAATTTCTCTGTCTTTTCTTACCACCAGGGTTTTTGGGGTTTAGGCTGATGAGACTCTGGTGTAAGATCCTGTATACTTTCAATCCCCAGCCTCTCCTCCTGCAGTTCTCTACGCCTAGCAATATTCTTATGGTGTTCAATCGCGCACTCTCTACGACAAGCTACTGTGGCCCCTCTCCAATCAGGCAAAAAATGTTTGTACAATGTCCCTTACTGTCTGATTGAGTCCGTCCATTAATACAGAAACAGCTACCTTCCTGTAATTCGCATCGTTCCCTGTATCTGATACCCCCATGTATCTATCTATTATTTGCAGGTCCTGATGGAAGTATTCAGATGTCATTTCATTTTCCCTCTGTTTTATGGAGAACATTTTTCTCCACTTAACAGTTGTGGGGAAATACAACTCTAGTTGCATGTTAATTTGCTCTAAGTTCTCCTGATTGTGTTTTGTCAGTCATAAGATTATCCGACTCTAATCTACAATCAGTGGTACATTTTTGGGTGTCAATATTAGGAGGTAGGCATGCTTTCAAAAATATCTGCCAGTGTTTGTTTGTCGGTTCATACGCATTACCCAGATCTCTGAAAAATTTCTGACATCTGGCTAAATGCTTCTGAGGGTCGGGGAATTCTGAAATGATTGATCGCAGCTCATCTCTGGGCCATTCCTGGTGAGGATTATTCCCTGACTATCGGTTCCCCCATTGGGGGTTACTATTTCCAAGACAGGGTGTAATCCTACCATTCCGTTCCTAATCTGTTTACTGTGAGGTGTTGTTGTCTCTGTGCAATGATCTGTCTCACACTTACCGGTAGCTGTGACCTCACCAGTTCTTTCATTGGGGAATATTGTTACTGCTCTGCCTGGTCGGACAGGCCCCACCTGAGTTTCCTGCAGCAAGGTGACTGCTTGGAGGAGAGCTGCGATTTGGCTGGATATATTTGTTATTTAAAAAAAAGATATAGATTCAATATATATATTACAAAGTACAGTATACCTATAGTTACAACTCATACAGTAAGCAGTTAAAACATACAGTTACATACAATGACAGTTACAGGCCAGTGATACAATTACCATTCCCTCCAATGCATCTTATGTCTCTCTCTCTCTGTAAATAAATACAGGAACTGATCTGCCAGCAAGTCCATCATCCTCTTGTGACCTATAACCTTGAAAAGACTTCAAAAACAGGATACATCTTGCAAAAAATAATTAGGGTTAATACATTGTTTTTACATACTACTATATTTTACGGATATACCATTGACTGTAGCCATCTTCTCCCCCGCAATATACGGTAGTGGTGGTGGTGCGGTCGCCATTATTTTCCCGCTAGGTTTGGAACCTGCTGCGCGAGCTAATTCCCTTTGCACGTCTCCCTCCTGTTGCCATAAATTTAAACAATCTGTATGTCTACTCCTTTGTTTCTTGGATTTTATCAGACATATCCTTATCCTTAAGTTCTGTAATACCTCTGGTTCAAAGCTGCTCACCTTAGGGAATGGTACCCTATCTTTGTCAGTCATACATGCCCATTCATTGCAAAAAGCCTTCGTGTGTGAACCATACTTTTCATACATAATAAACCTTGCTGACCCCCTGGGCCGCGGCACCTCAACCTGAACCCTAGTTTCTAAACGCCCACTGCTTGTGCAATTGGATCCCATCGCGGACTTTTTGCCAATAAATGCAATCCCCAATGCACACCGCAGATAGACGGTGAAAGACACCTAGCGCTTTCACTCGCTCCATCTCCGCTGAGTACCACGACTCACTCCAATAATGAACACCGCGTACCTAGTGAGGCCCTATCTAGTTTCTATTTACTGGAAGTGTTTAGGAGTGACTTACCTATTCCAGTAAATATACACCGCTGGAGATTTTCCTGAGAGAGACCAGCGAAAACTCCCTATAACCTTATACACAAATCACACTTGCGTATGCTCTATACAGCACTAATGGTACCGCAATTTTACGCAAAAGCTCGTAAAGGGGTATCCAGTTGTGCTATATATATCGCACCCACATATGCGCGGTCCAATCGCACAGCATATAGGTACTTGTTACTTATCTGCCGTACGACCACGGGTCGTTGTACAAACTGGGACCCTCAGTCCGGAGCGTAATACCAAAAAAAAACTTTTTACTTCAATACTTCGCAATACAATGCACTATCACGCTCTACAAATCACCTCACGATTTGCGTATTTCAATCTATATTAACGTGAGTCAGCCACTTCACGCCACCAAGCCTCCTCTTACTTGATGTACCACGGGACACGACTTCTGGGGTTCAGTTCCACTCACTCCTACGTTTGCTCGCTCAAGTACACTTTTTGTCTTTCTGTACAGAAAATTTGGATTCATTCAGATAGGCAGCCTTACCCCAGAGGCAATACAGTTTTTAAACTAAATTTAGAGTAACCTGCTTTTGAAATCTGATAGTTATGTGCTATTGTATTAAATGTCTACTATCCCACCTTTGAACTAAACAACACTATTGTATAATTTGTACTCAGCGCCCGCATTCTTACGCACTTTGCGCAAACACGCAATCGTGCGTGTCTCTTACGCTGCGTGCGCAGTCCTTTACTTTGCCCAAGATACGTGTACAAAACCCTGCATCTGCAATAAAACAAATCACACAGCTTCTATAAATGTGAGCAGTAAAAACTACTATTGCCCACTAAACACAACACACACTTGTTCCGTATTAACCTTTACAACTAGGCCAGACTGTGTTTGTGCTTTACGCTTACTTCCTTGAAATACTGTTATTTCAGATTTACCTGTAAATTTACCTATATAGCAACAAGTGTATCCTATTTCACACAGATCTATAATGACTCTATCAATAATTTAAATGATATGATTCAGATTGGATAGCCATCTTGCAGAACATACATTGATATAATCACACACATAATTATGATATTATATATATGTACTATTCACTGGTCTATGGGACTCATTTACCCATTCAGTGCTTCTAATTTGCATATCAATGCTATGTGCTTTTGGCTGCCTGTAAAGGTGGTTTTTCACTGCTAGGAAAAAGCAGTTACACAGGTTAATTTGCATTTCAATGGCTATCTTATAGCAAGCAGAGTTAACTAAATCCTAGAGGAAAAAACAACAACTTTGTTTATATCTGTGTGTAATTCTTACATCAAGTATTCATCTCACTATTAACTTTCACTAGGCCCTATTGAAACTATTTGTAATTTACTATGGCATGGGTTAATTGGTAACTCATAAATTGTGTTTCATGTGACCAAGGAAAGCTGATTATTCTGAGCAGACTGAAAATCAGCCATTTAGAAAAATGACCTTCCCAAAATGGCCGCTGCTCCTCCCCCTTCCACATCCATGAGGGTTACACAAAATGGTGGACAGGCCATGTGGTTAGTCCAAATTGGAGGACAGACCATGCTGCTTCCTTTGTCACAAAGAAATCACACATCATACAAGCACCAGAAGTTATTTTAGGCCGGAGTTAAAAAGAAAAACTATATCAAGGCTATGCAGCAACTTTTAAATGTACTTTTAAACCTACTTAACAGATAAACAATCCAATCTGAATCAAACACAATATGACTTATTTGAACCTTGTTTTGCAACAATAAAAATACATTTTAGCATCTTAAATATTATGAGAAACGCATTGTCCCTTGAATTTCATACCAGCGACTTACTGATACCACAAAATTACATTAACGTGGATGTTATTTTCATCACCTTCTCAATGCGTCCATTGGAGCCGGTCAATTACAGCCGCGTTTGTAATGTACGAGCCCCCAATTGTCAATGCTGATTTATATACAGGAATGAAAGCTATACCTTAAACACACTTTACGTACTTTTACGCTGTTAGCGTACAGAGTCCTGTATCATGTACAGACTTTGCATACAAACGCCGCTCTGACGGTACAAAGTACACACAGCGCGTACACACCCAATGAATACACTTTAAACCTTATGCAGCAATGCAGTGTGATGCTATTACACTTTAAACCTTATGCAGCAATGCAGTGTGATGGTATTACACTTTAAACCTTAGCAGGGAAAGAAATACACAACACCAGTCTGTAGTTAAACCACTGGGTTCCGACACCACAGCGTATTATTGCTGAAAGGGGGTTACAATACAAACAATACAATACAATATAACAGAGTAAATGGCTACAGTCAATGTTACATACGTGAGTGGATTCGCTTGCGCAACCCGGTCCAGTCCTCGGTCATCTGATAGATAACGTTGTGAGCCTTGTGTCTGACCAGGCCTGCTGCAGGCTCTCTTTATGCACTTCATCCAAAACATAACACAATGGATACTGTAATCTCTTTGTCCATTGGACACAGAGATGGTCATTTACAGTACAGGAGAGGTCATAGGTCTGTTTGAATAGGTGGGCGATGTCTATTTTCACTGCTCTTGTGGGTGGTCTCCTCTGGATTCCCGCCGCATACATAATGTAAAGTAAATACAGTTTATATCTATATTCTGCTCCTGCACATAACTATCCGCAGGAACATGCGATTTTCCTCAAACCAACACCGGAATGTTTCCATTAAAATACCCTACAGCTGGATACCAAACACCACCTTGTAACCTTGTTCTGTCCCATCCTATCCTGTAAAGGTGAATCCCTTTGTTCTGTTACCATTTAAACTGCTGTTCATTTCTGATGTGGTGCAAGGAGACTATGTGTTCATTGTGCACTATTTGGATTAAATATGTAATGTGTTTTGATAGCCTTCCATGCGCTCACAAACTCTACCATAAACACTCATACCACGCGCTAATGCGCAGGACCGTGGGAGCGACCATACGCAAATTGCGAATATGCGCACGCACAGCAGAGCAAGTACGCGCACGGAGGCCACCTGTGTGTAGTTTGTACATGATGTGTGTACTGCAATATTTTTCGACTTTGACATGTCGCCTTGGCCTTACCGGCTGGTCTACCTGTTTCCTCCAGTTCTGTTGCTCCCAAGGGTCCTCAAATGCATCAGAAATCAGGGAGTCCAGGCAATTCTGATTGCCCCGGATTGGCCTCGGAGGGCGTGGTACGCGGGTCTTCTGGACATGTCTGTCGAAGACCCTTGGCCTCTACCTCTCAGAAGAGATCTTCTTCAACAAAGACCGTTCGTCTACCCGGACTTACGGCGACTCCGTTTGATGGCATGGAGGTTGAGCGGAACATCCTAGCTCACAAGGGCCTTTCCAAAAAGGTTATTGCTACCATGGTTCAGGCCAGGAATCCTGTGATGTCAAAACACTATCATCATATCTGGAGAAGATATGTCTCTTGGTGCGAGGAATGCACGTATCCGCCTGCGGAGTTCCACTTGGGACGTTTCTTGCAGGCTGGTGTGGATAAGGGCTTACGTCTGGATTCCACTAAGGTCAGGATTTCAGCGCACTCCATTTTCTTCCTGAAGAAATTGGCATTGTTGCCAGAAGTTCAGACCTTCTTGCAGGGGGTTCTCCACATACAACCTCCTTTTGTGCCGCCTACGGCACCCATGGATTTGAATGTAGTGTTGGAATTTCTACAGTCCTACTGGTTTGAACCTCCAATGATGGTAGAAGACAAGTACCTCACGTGGAAGACTGTGATGTTACTGGCCCTGGCTTCTGCTAGATGTGTCTTAGAATTGGGGTCCTTATCATGTAAAAGTCCGTACTTGGTCTTTTACGAGGACAATAGGTTGATTTCATCTGAATCAACCTATTGTGGTTCCATCCAGGTCCGATACTTCTGCTCCTCCAGAGGCATTGGATGCTGTGCGTGCCTTGAAAATCTATGTCAAGCAAACAGCTCGAATCATAAAGACGGATTCCTTGTTCATGCTCTATGATGCACAGAAAAAAGGTTGTCCTGCTTCGAAGCAGTCCATTGCTTGTTGGATTAGGCTTACTATCCAGCAGGCCTATGTGTCGGCAACCTTACCTGTTCCTAAGCCTGTGAAGGCCCATTCTACAAGATCAGTGGGCTCTTGCTGGGCGGCTGCCCGTGGAGTCTCGGCCTTGCAACTATGCTGAGCTGCTACCTGGTCGGGGAAGAACACCTTTGTGAAGTTCGTCAAATTTGATACCCTGGCCAAAAAGGATACCAGTTTGGGCAGGCGGTGCTGCAGTAATCTGCGCACATTCCCGCCCATTCTGGAAGCTTTCGGACGTCCTCATCGTACTAGATTCCCCAATATCCCTTATGGATGCTAGAGAAAGTAGGATTTTAATTACCTACTGGTAAATCCTTTTCTCGTAGTCCATAAGGGATATTGGGCGCCCGCCTCAGGGTGTTGACTTTTCTGCAGGTTCTCTTTTATGTGGTTACCTGTTCACGTTACCTGTACGTTTTTATCTATAACTGCCTGTGGCAGGGTCATAGAGGGGAGGAGCCAGCACACCCAGTGAAGAAATTTAAACTGCACCGGCTCCTTTGGACCCCATCTATACCCCATCGTACTAGATTCCCTAATATCTCTTATGGACTACGAGAAAAGGATTTACCGGGAGGTAATTAAAATCCTATTTTCTCCAAGCTTTGATAAATCTAGCCATATATCCTCTATAGTACTTTGAATCTTGGTAGCGATTTCACTCTATAACACGCATGCAGCACTTAATTACTTGTTTAAAATATGAAAACAGTGTTTTACAATAATGACCTTATTTCCTTAAGTCACTCACATTGGTTTCTTTACTTCTGAGACTTCTGTGGCATGAAATGAGTTAAATTACATTTCTTCTTAATTGTCTACACTTCAATTGTACTTTAATTGCCTGTAATTTTCTTTGGAGTTATCTAGCCCAAGATAAGTGTTTTCCCCCCCCCTCTAGCCTGTGCTTAACATTCGGCATTTTAGTCTGTAAATCAAAAGTTCACATCACTGTCTCAATTTTTATTCTTTCATTTGCAAAATCTCTCCAGGTAACTTTTCCAGCTCTTTATTTTTTCCTGCAGGGAGCTTTACAGTATGTGTGTGACAGTTATGCAACTAATAACAGACTCCTCTATTCTATAAATAATTATACTTCATTTACACAGTTTTCTTTAGAAATCACTCACAAATTGCAGGATGCTCCACAAAGATTACATGCTGTAGTTTTCCTGTTTATTAAATCACTTTTCCCCTTCACAAAAGAGAACAGAAATATTGGCCAGCTTATCAGTGTTCCTGTTCCTTAAAATGCTTGAAGAAAAATGGGTGGTAACTAGAGGTCCATCAAAGTCTGTCTGCTATGCATATTGTGCCAAAGATAGTAAAATGTCACACTGCTCTCTGGCTACTTAGAATTTCTTTTGGTGGCATTATGTATGATTTTCATTCATTTTGTATATACAGTTTACAGTAATCTGCTAGTTACAGTAATTCCAAAAATAATATTTAAAACATTTCCCTGCAAACACTGTTAAAACAGTTTGTTAAAATAACTTGTTGACACTTTGATCCTCAATATATGACATCATCATATTATATAATGTATGACATCATTATTTCTGTCCAACCCTATGATTGCTCCAGAAGATAGTCGTTGGTCCTGTTTGATGTATCCAGTACTGGCAGGGCTGTAACTAGTGGTGGGCCAGCAGTGCCTAGCGCATATACATTGTTGGCACAGGATTACCAGCAACACCCATATGGCCGAACTTCCGCTGCCGAAGTGGTAGTGTCCGTCCACCGCTGCAGCTTCCCCTCTGTAGCTATGCTCTGCCACTCCCGGGTCCCAGCATCCCCTTCCATGTCAGCAGAGCTGCAACGTTTGGGTGGGAGGAGGCTGGTGGGAGGCAGCTGTGGCTCAGGACCAAACATACATTTAGTGTAAAACACAGAGACACACAGACAATCTCTTTCTCACTGATGTGTAAAAGAGTGCTCTACCTGGTGTGATATCTTAAAGAGGGCTCTATCTGACGTGATGTGTAACAGGGGGCTCTACCTGGTGTGATGTGTAAAAGGGTGCTCTGCCTGGAGTAATGTGTAATTGGGGGTTGTGTCTGGCACAGTGTGTAAAAGGGGCTCTACCTGGAGTAATGTGTAAAAGTGGGCTCTGTCTGGAGTAATGTATATAAGTATTACTACTGCATGGCGTAATTTGAATAATGGAGACTACTGTGTGGTGTAATATGCATTGGTGTTATTTTGTGACCACGCCCCTTCATTATGAAGCCATGCCCATATATTTATGATGCGTGCCTTTGGCACACACTGTCCCTAATTTAAATATGGGCTAGGGGAACCAATTCTCTTTCTAGCACAAGGCACCAAAATGTCTAGTTGTGGCTTTGTGTACTTGTATGGTGCATTCAAAAGTAATGTGTTGGAGAAACTTCTGAAGTGATTTGTACTAAATACACCTTGAAGAAACTTGGTAAATATGACTTAAAAATCATACCAAATTTAATAAATATACATGCAAATTTGTTTTCCACAACAACAGATTTGCTAAATTGATTTGCTAAGAAACAAACAAATCTCCTACCAGATCACCGGAGGTTTGAAGGTCTGATCAAGAAATGATGCTGGCTACAAGAAGATGCCACTGGAGCCACTGCAGCTGCCAGGAGCAAGTAAGTCAGCAAGGATGATATATCGACATTCTAACTGTTGACATTTCATCACTGTCTATATGGTGAATGTTGACATGGTCAATGTCAACATTATGACTTTTGAAATATCATACCCAACACTTACTTACCAGGTAATCTCAGCTCAATCTGCCTTCTTCAGTCATTCTTATATTTCACAAGAAAAGAAAAAAATGGATAAGCTATGTACCGTAGGGTTGTGGTATAATAGTTCTACACAAATTAGATCGACAGTCAATAGGTTGACTCCATATGGTCAACATCCAAAAGTTTGGCAGGTACAAAAGGTGAATAGGACATGGACATGGTTGGCACAAAAATGGTCAAGTTTTTTTTAGTGATGTGCACCGGAAATTTTTCGGGTTTTGTGTTTTGGTTTTGGATTCGGTTCCACGGCCGTGTTTTGGATTCGGACGCGTTTTGGCAAAACCTCCCTGAAATTTTTTTGTCGGATTCGGGTGTGTTTTGGATTCGGGTGTTATTTTACAAAAAAACCTCAAAAACAGCTTAAATCATAGAATTTGGGCGTCTTTTTGATCCCATGGTATTATTAACCTCAATATCCATAATTTCCACTCATTTCCAGTCTATTCTGAACACCTCACAATATTATGTTTAGTCCTAAAATTTGCACTGAGGTCGCTGGATGGCTAAGCTAAGCAACCCAAGTGGCCGACACAAACACCTGGCCCATCTAGGAGTGGCACTGCAGTGTCAGACAGGATGGCAGATTTAAAAAATAGTCCCCAAACAGCACATGATGCAAAGAAAAAAAGAGGTGCACCAAGGTCGCTGGATGGCTAAACTAAGCGACCCAAGTGGCCGACACAAACACCTGGCCCATCTAGGAGTGGCACTGCAGTGTCAGACAGGATGGCAGATTTAAAAAATAGTCCCCAAACAGCACATGATGCAAAGAAAAAAAGAGGTGCAATGAGGTAGCTGTGTGAATAAGCTAAGCGACCCAAGTGGCCGACACAAACACCTGGCCCATCTAGGAGTGGCACTGCAGTGTCAGACAGGATGGCAGATTTAAAAAATAGTCCCCAAACAGCACATGATGCAAAGAAAAAAAGAGGTGCACCAAGGTCGCTGGATGGCTAAGCTAAGCGACCCAAGTGGCCGACACAAACACCTGGCCCATCTAGGAGTGGCACTGCAGTGTCAGACAGGATGGCAGATTTAAAAAATAGTCCCCAAACAGCACATGATGCAAAGAAAAAAAGAGGTGCAATGAGGTAGCTGTGTGACTAAGCTAAGCGACCCAAGTGGCCGAAACACACACCTGGCCCATCTAGGAGTGGCACTGCAGTGTCAGACAGGATGGCAGATTTAAAAAATTGTCCCCAAACAGCACATGATGAAAAGAAAAAAAGAGGCGCAATGAGGTAGCTGTGTGACTAAGCTTAGCGACCCAAGTGGCCTCCTACTATATACTGCGCACAACTAAAATGCAGCACAGGTATGGATGCATAGTATACTTGACAACACAGAGGTAGAGCAGTGGACTACTGTACCGTACTGCTATATATATACTGGTGGTCAGCAAAATTCTGCACTGTCCTCCTACTATATACTGCGCACAACTAAAATGCAGCACAGGTATGAATGCATAGTATACTTGACGACACAGAGGTAGAGCAGTGGACTACTGTACCGTACTGCTATATATGTACTGGTGGTCAGCAAAGTTCTGCACTGTACTCCTACTATATATACTGCGCACAACTAAAATGCAGCACAGGTATGGATGGATAGTATACTTGACGACACAGAGGTAGAGCAGTGGACTGCTGTACCGTACTGCTATATATATACTGGTAGTCAGCAAAATTCTGCACTGTCCTCCTACTTTATACTGCGCACAACTAAAATGCAGCACAGGTATGGATACATAGTATACTTGACGACACAGAGGTAGAGCAGTGGACTACTGTACCATACTGCTATATATTTACTGGTGGTCAGCAAAATTCTGCACTGTCCTCCTACTATATACTGCGCACAACTAAAATGCAGCACAGGTATGGATGCATAGTATACTTGACGACACAGAGGTAGAGCAGTGGATTACTGTACCGTACTGCTATATATATACTGGTGGTCAGCAAAATTCTGCACTGTCCTCCTACTATATACTGCGCACAACTAAAATGCAGCACAGGTATGGATGGATAGTATACTTGACGACACAGAGGTAGAGCAGTGGACTACTGTACCATACTGCTATATATATACTGGTGGTCAGCAAAATTCTACACTGTCCTCCTACTATATACTGCGCACAACTAAAATGCAGCACAGGTATGGATGCATAGTATACTTAACGACACAGAGGTAGAGCAGTGGACTACTGTACCGTACTGCTATATATATATACTGGTGGTCAGCAAAATTCTGCACTGTCCTCCTACTATATACTGCGCACAACTAAAATGCAGCACAGGTATGGATGCATAGTATACTTAACGACACAGAGGTAGAGCAGTGGACTACTGTACCGTACTGCTATATATATACTGGTGGTCAGCAAAATTCTGTACTGTCCTGTATACTGCACACAACTAAAATGCAGCACAGGTATGGATGCATAGTATACTTGACGACACAGAGGTAGAGCAGTGGACTACTGTATCATACTGCTATATATATACTGGTGGTCAGCAAAATTCTGCACTGTCCTCCTACTATATACTGCACACAACTAAAATGCAGCACAGGTATGGATGCATAGTATACTTGACGACACGGTATCCGGACTCCAGGTCCACAGCACAAAGGTCGACACACCTTAGGCCGACGCCAATTGGTCGACACACCTTAGGTCGACATGGACAAAAGGTTGACATGGACAAAAGGTCGACAGGAACAAGGTCGACGTGGAAAAAGGTCGACATGAGTTTTTCATGATTTTTTTCTTTTTTTTTAACCATTTCATACTTAACGATCCACGTGGACTACGATTGGAACGGTAAAGTGTGCCGAGCGAAGCGGTACCGGAGCGAAGGCACCATGCCCGAAGTTTGGCGAGCGAAGCGAGCCATGCGAGGGGACGCGGTGCACTAATTGGGGTTCCCGGTCACTCTACGAAGAAAATGACACCTAAAAAACATAAAAACCTCATGTCGACCTTTTTCCATGTCGACCTTGTTCCTGTCGACCTTTTGTCCATGTCGACCTAAGGTGTGTCGACCAATTGGCGTCAACCTAAGGTGTGTCGACCTTTGTGCTGTCGACCCTCAGTCCCAGACCCGACGACACATAGGTAGATCAGTGGACTACTGTACCGTACTGCTATATATATACTGGTGGTCAGCAAAATTATGCGCTGTCCTCCTACTATATATTGTGCACAACTAAAATGCAGCACAGGTATGGATTAATAGTATACTTGACGACACAGAGGTAGAGCAGTGGACTACTGTACCGTACTGCTATATATATATACTGGTGGTCAGCAAAATTCTGCACTGTCCTCCTACTATATACTGTGCACAACTAAAATGCAGCACAGGTATGGATGCATAGTATACTTGATGACACAGAGGTAGAGCAATGGACTACTGTACCGTACTGCTATATATATACTGGTGGTCACAGCAAAATTCTGCACTGTCCTCCTACTATATACTACAATGCAGCACAGATATGGAGCGTTTTTCAGGCAGAGAACGTAGATATTTGCAAGCACACTGAGCACAGATATTTGCAGCACACTGAGCACAGATATTTGCAGCACACTGAACACAGAAACTGAGAGAACGCAGCCACGTCCTCTCGCTATCATCTCCAAAGCACGAGTGAAAATGGCGGCGACTCGCGGCTCCTTATATAGAATACGAATCTCGCGAGAATACGACAGCGGGATGATGACGTTCGGGTGCGCTCGGGTTAACTGAGCAAGGCGGGAAGTTCCGAGGCTGCCTCGGAACCGAGTAAAATGGGTGAAGTTCAGGGGGGTTCGGATCCCGAGGAACTGAACCCGCTCATCACTAGTTTTTTTTATGTTTTTTTAGCCATAATGTGTCCATTTCACAGTCTGTGACCACAATTAGTGCAAACATAGATGCTCACCATGTTTTGGGAAAGATGGCTCACTTCACTACTGCTACTCTCACCACAGGTTACTGTTACCAATCGTAGTCCATGTGGATGGTAAATAAAGTGAATGTTGAAAAAACAAAACAAAAAAAACCTTGTGTCAACTATATGTGTGTCGACCATTGTCATGTTGACCATTTTAACCTGTTGACCTTTTGTATCTGTCGACCATAAACTCAGTCGGGCATTTCACTATGTTGGCCTATTGCATGTAGCCCATGTGGGATCAACCAATTGACTGTCTAACTAGACACTGTCTATGTATACATTGGAGCCCAATATGTAGATAGATTCAGATTAGCTTTCAATTTACCTGTCCATTATATATTTTAATAAATAATTAAAACACTTAGATAATCAAGTCATGGAAAAGATGCTAATGTAATACACAATGGAAGCAATAACAGCAGGAGGTTGGCAAATCATGTCATAGCAGACCTCATACCAAGATTAGAAACAACTTTGGCCCAAAAATACTGTACATCAAAAGTTTCTCCAAAATAATTTGTTACACAGCAGTTTAACATACTGTAGCTCAGAGTATAGCATACAGCATCCCATAGGACATTTACTATGTATATACAATTCATTGAGCACTACAAAACACCTTGGTTTTGCACCACTGCATTTGAATGGATAGCCCAGCATACTTCATGGTAAATACTTCGTCTTCACTCTTTGAAGATGCCTCCACATCCTTAATGGACAAACACCCACCACTTTACAGCCACCCCTTTCATTAAATACAATGTTTTACTTTTTCTCAGAATTACTGTCAGTTTCTGTAATTTTTCTTAATTCGGTTCAGAACCTGAGGTTGGTTATATGGTTTGAGACTGTGTGGAGGAAACTTTGAGGTTTACTAAAGCTTCTCCTTATAGGTGACACATGGAATTTGTTTATTGAACATAGATGAAAACAAATAACTGATAGGGCACAATGTACCATTTCTGAATACCAGCCATAGCCGTTAAATATGATCAGCACAGGAATTGCCCAGCACTATAATATGGTAGTCTCTGTGGTAACAGCAATCTTAGAGCAGGAGACAATGAATAGTGGATCTCACTATAGCAACAACTACACTACCTGCGTCTTAGCAGCATGTTGTGTAGTTGGCAGGGGTGGTCTTCAGTATGCCGGCGGTCGGGCTCCCGGCGACCAGTATACCGGCGCCGGGAGCCCGACAGCCGGCATACCGACACTTATTCTCCCTCGTGGGGGTCCACAACCCCCTTGGAGGGAGAATAAAATAGTGTGGCGCGCGTAGCGCGCCACCGTGCCCGTAGCGTGGCGAGCGCAGCGAGCCCGCAAGGGGCTCATTTGCGCTCGCCACCCTGTCGGTAAGCCGGCGGTCGGGCTCCCAGCGCCGGTATGCTGGTCGCCGGGAGCCCGGCCGCCGGCATATCGTAGTGAACCCGTTGGCAGGTTGGAGTAAGCTGAGGGTACCAGGATGTTGAGAAAAGTCTCTTCAGCAGGGTAACTTTCAGGAGCTTTGCTGGTACTAGAAGTAACTCAGCTGCAGACTGAAGTAGCTTTAAGAGTTAGCAGGTTATGATACCACATGTACACAATGGAGTAAAGTAAAAGTGTTTTGCAGGCAGGATAGCACTGAGAATGTCTCTGGTATAACTGAAGTCTGTGTTGAGTCCAGCAGAACAGGTTCACATAGAAGACTGAATGGTGCTAGTAGGATAGTTTGATGCTTTAACAGAACAAAACAACACTCAGTAGTTTATGTATAGCGCACAGCTCTAAATGATGAACAGAACTGACAGGAACTTGGATCATATAGTAATACACTGAAGACTGTGCGTAGTGCTCAGCAATGCAGGCTAGTGTTGCTGAAATATACAACTTTACACCATTCAGGAGTCCTGAAAGGTGTACAACAGGACAGGCTGGGACTTGAAGCAAATATCAAAAGTACTGGAGGCTGTAGGTAGTGCTCAGCGGTACTATCTAATGCTGGAGAAATTAGCTGAATGTAGTACAACAGCACTGGCTGGAACTTGATGCATTCATTAATGCACAAGAGTCTCAGGATAGAGCTCAGCAAGGCTGGCTAGACCTTGAGAAACACAGCACCTTAGTGGAACACACTGAACTGTGGAGCCAAACTCTGATTACTGCAGACTGGCATACCTCCCAACATAACCCTCTCCAGAAGGGACAGAATGCTGTGTCCCTGGACTACCTTCTTAATGTATGATTGCCATCACCTGTGTTGAACTAGTTATTTGAGAAGAAATGTGTTTCATCACAGGTGATGACAATCATTAATTAAGAGGGAAGTCCAGGAACAGAGCATTATTTCCCTCCTGGAGAGGGTCATGTTGGGAGGTATGGACTTGAACTAGTAGGCAGGATACAGGAGAAATTGTTCTGGCAATAAGTATTGTTCAGGGAGAGACTTTTATATGGAGCCCTTACTGGTCTCTGGAGTCATGTGCAGGAAATCTGGGCATTGGTTGAGCAGCAGTCAGCTGATCTCAGGCAAGATGGCAGCACCCTTATCCCAGCAATGCCAGCTTTCTCACATCAAATGACTATGAATTGGCTTGGTAACCCTGATGCCATTTTCTTCACCTCTAGTGTGCACTGTTGCCATGCTTAATGATTTCTGGGTGTCAACTGACCGTTTTCAGGGAGTGTTCGAAAAAACGCAGGCGTGCCAGGAAAAACGCAGGCGTGCCTGGGAGAACGCAGGGCGTCTTTGTGATGTCAAATCCGGAACTAAACAGTCTGAAGTGATCGCAAGATAGGAGTAGGTCTGGAGCTACTCTGAAACTGCACAATTTTTTTTTTGTAGCCGCTCTGCGATCCTTTCATTCGCACTTCTGCTAAGCTAAGATACACTCCCAGAGGGCGGCGGCTTAGAGTTTGCACGGTTGCTAAAAACTGCTAGCGAGCGATCAACTCGGAATGACCCCCCATGTGCACTGCAGAGGGGGCAGATATAACATGTGCAGAGAGAGTTAGATTTGAGTGGGTTATATTGTTTCTGTGCAGGGTAAATACTGGCTGCTTTATTTTTACACTGCAATTTAGATTTCAGTTTGAACACACCCCACTCAAATCTAACTCTCTCTGCACATATTATATCTCCCTCCCCCCCCCCCCCCCCCCCGCCGCAGTGCACATGGTTTTGAAAATTTGCTGCTGCAATCAACTCTGAATTGCCCCCATAGTGTGATGTGCACTCCTGCGGGTCGGATCCGATGTTCTATATTGTATGAACATGCAGCTCAATTTTGGCTAAATAGTAGAGATGTGCACTTGAAATTTTTCGGGTTTTGTGTTTTGGTTAGAGATGAGCGCCTGAAATTTTTCGGGTTTTGTGTTTTGGTTTTGGGTTCGGTTCCGCTGCCGTGTTTTGGGTTCGAACGCGTTTTGGCAAAACCTCACCGAATTTTTTTTGTCGGATTCGGGTGTGTTTTGGATTCGGGTGTTTTTTTCAAAAAACACTAAAAAACAGCTTAAATCATAGAATTTGGGGGTCATTTTGATCCCAAAGTATTATTAACCTCAAAAACCATAATTTACACTCATTTTCAGTCTATTCTGAATACCTCACACCTCACAATATTATTTTTAGTCCTAAAATTTGCACCGAGGTCGCTGTGTGAGTAAGATAAGCGACCCTAGTGGCCGACACAAACACCGGGCCCATCTAGGAGTGGCACTGCAGTGTCACGCAGGATGTCCCTTCCAAAAAACCCTCCCCAAACAGCACATGACGCAAAGAAAAAAAGAGGCGCAATGAGGTAGCTGTGTGAGTAAGATTAGCGACCCTAGTGGCCGACACAAACACCGGGCCCATCTAGGAGTGGCACTGCAGTGTCACGCAGGATGGCCCTTCCAAAAAACCCTCCCCAAACAGCACATGACGCAAAGAAAAAAAGAGGCGTAATGAGGTAGCTGTGTGAGTAAGATTAGCGACCCTAGTGGCCGACACAAACACCGGGCCCATCTAGGAGTGGCACTGCAGTGTCACGCAGGATGTCCCTTCCAAAAAACCCTCCCCAAACAGCACATGACGCAAAGAAAAAAAGAGGCGCAATGAGGTAGCTGTGTGAGTAAGATTAGCGACCCTAGTGGCCGACACAAACACCGGGCCCATCTAGGAGTGGCACTGCAGTGTCACGCAGGATGTCCCTTCCAAAAAACCCTCCCCAAACAGCACATGACGCAAAGAAAAAAAGAGGCGCAATGAGGTAGCTGACTGTGTGAGTAAGATTAGCGACCCTAGTGGCCGACACAAACACCGGGCCCATCTAGGAGTGGCACTGCAGTGTCACGCAGGATGTCCCTTCCAAAAAACCCTCCCCAAACAGCACATGACGCAAAGAAAAAAAGAGGCGCAATGAGGTAGCTGACTGTGTGAGTAAGATTAGCGACCCTAGTGGCCGACACAAACACCGGGCCCATCTAGGAGTGGCACTGCAGTGTCACGCAGGATGTCCCTTCCAAAAAACCCTCCCCAATCAGCACATGATGCAAAGAAAAAGAAAAGAAAAAAGAGGTGCAAGATGGAATTGTCCTTGGGCCCTCCCACCCACCCTTATGTTGTATAAACAAAACAGGACATGCACACTTTAACCAACCCATCATTTCAGTGACAGGGTCTGCCACACGACTGTGACTGATATGACGGGTTGGTTTGGACCCCCCCCAAAAAAGAAGCAATTAATCTCTCCTTGCACAAACTGGCTCTACAGAGGCAAGATGTCCACCTCATCTTCACCCTCCGATATATCACCGTGTACATCCCCCTCCTCACAGATTATCAATTCGTCCCCACTGGAATCCACCATCTCAGCTCCCTGTGTACTTTGTGGAGGCAATTGCTGCTGGTCAATGTCTCCGCGGAGGAATTGATTATAATTCATTTTAATGAACATCATCTTCTCCACATTTTCTGGATGTAACCTCGTACGCCGATTGCTGACAAGGTGAGCGGCGGCACTAAACACTCTTTCGGAGTACACACTTGTGGGAGGGCAACTTAGGTAGAATAAAGCCAGTTTGTGCAAGGGCCTCCAAATTGCCTCTTTTTCCTGCCAGTATAAGTACGGACTGTGTGACGTGCCTACTTGGATGCGGTCACTCATATAATCCTCCACCATTCTATCAATGTTGAGAGAATCATATGCAGTGACAGTAGACGACATGTCCGTAATCGTTGTCAGGTCCTTCAGTCCGGACCAGATGTCAGCATCAGCAGTCGCTCCAGACTGCCCTGCATCACCGCCAGCGGGTGGGCTCGGAATTCTGAGCCTTTTCCTCGCACCCCCAGTTGCGGGAGAATGTGAAGGAGGAGATGTTGACAGGTCGCGTTCCGCTTGACTTGACAATTTTGTCACCAGCAGGTCTTTCAACCCCAGCAGACCTGTGTCTGCCGGAAAGAGAGATCCAAGGTAGGCTTTAAATCTAGGATCGAGCACGGTGGCCAAAATGTAGTGCTCTGATTTCAACAGATTGACCACCCGTGAATCCTTGTTAAGCGAATTAAGGGCTGCATCCACAAGTCCCACATGCCTAGCGGAATCGCTCCCTTTTAGCTCCTTCTTCAATGCCTCCAGCTTCTTCTGCAAAAGCCTGATGAGGGGAATGACCTGACTCAGGCTGGCAGTGTCTGAACTGACTTCACGTGTGGCAAGTTCAAAGGGCATCAGAACCTTGCACAACGTTGAAATCATTCTCCACTGCACTTGAGACAGGTGCATTCCACCTACTATATCGTGCTCAATTGTATAGGCTTGAATGGCCTTTTGCTGCTCCTCCAACCTCTGAAGCATATAGAGGGTTGAATTCCACCTCGTTACCACTTCTTGCTTCAGATGATGGCAGGGCAGGTTCAGTAGTTTTTGGTGGTGCTCCAGTCTTCTGTACGTGGTGCCTGTACGCCGAAAGTGTCCCGCAATTTTTCTGGCCACCGACAGCATCTCTTGCACGCCCCTGTCGTTTTTTAAAAAATTCTGCACCACCAAATTCAAGGTATGTGCAAAACATGGGACGTGCTGGAATTTGCCCATATTTAATGCACACACAATATTGCTGGCGTTGTCCGATGCCACAAATCCACAGGAGAGTCCAATTGGGGTAAGCCATTCCGCGATGATCTTCCTCAGTTGCCGTAAGAGGTTTTCAGCTGTGTGCGTATTCTGGAAAGCGGTGATACAAAGCGTAGCCTGCCTAGGAAAGAGTTGGCGTTTGCGAGATGCTGCTACTGGTGCCGCCGCTGCTGTTCTTGCGGCGGGAGTCCATACATCTACCCAGTGGGCTGTCACAGTCATATAGTCCTGACCCTGCCCTGCTCCACTTGTCCACATGTCCGTGGTTAAGTGGACATTGGGTACAACTGCATTTTTTAGGACACTGGTGAGTCTTTTTCTGACGTCCGTGTACATTCTCGGTATCGCCTGCCTAGAGAAGTGGAACCTAGATGGTATTTGGTAACGGGGGCACACTGCCTCAATAAATTGTCTAGTTCCCTGTGAACTAACGGCGGATACCGGACGCACGTCTAACACCAACATAGTTGTCAAGGACTCAGTTATCCGCTTTGCAGCAGGATGACTGCTGTGATATTTCATCTTCCTCGCAAAGGACTGTTGAACAGTCAATTGCTTACTGGAAGTAGTACAAGTGGGCTTACGACTTCCCCTCTGGGATGACCATCGACTCCCAGCGGCAACAACAGCAGCGCCAGCAGCAGTAGGCGTTACACGCAAGGATGCATCGGAGGAATCCCAGGCAGGAGAGGACTCGTCAGAATTGCCAGTGACATGGCCTGCAGGACTATTGGCATTCCTGGGGAAGGAGGAAATTGACACTGAGGGAGTTGGTGGGGTGGTTTGCGTGAGCTTGGTTACAAGAGGAAGGGATTTACTGGTCAGTGGACTGCTTCCGCTGTCACCGAAAGTTTTTGAACTTGTCACTGACTTATTATGAATGCGCTGCAGGTGACGTATAAGGGAGGATGTTCCGAGGTGGTTAACGTCCTTACCCCTACTTATTACAGCTTGACAAAGGGAACACACGGCTTGACACCTGTTGTCCGCATTTCTGGTGAAATACCTCCACACCGAAGAGCTGATTTTTTTGGTATTTTCACCTGGCATGTCAACGGCCATATTCCTCCCACGGACAACAGGTGTCTCCCCGGGTGCCTGACTTAAACAAACCACCTCACCATCAGAATCCTCCTGGTCAATTTCCTCCCCAGCGCCAGCAACACCCATATCCTCCTCATCCTGGTGTACTTCAACACTGACATCTTCAATCTGACTATCAGGAACTGGACTGCGGGTGCTCCTTCCAGCACTTGCAGGGGGCGTGCAAATGGTGGAAGGCGCATGCTCTTCACGTCCAGTGTTGGGAAGGTCAGGCATCGCAACCGACACAATTGGACTCTCCTTGTGGATTTGGGATTTCAAAGAACGCACAGTTCTTTGCGGTGCTTTTGCCAGCTTGAGTCTTTTCAGTTTTCTAGCGAGAGGCTGAGTGCTTCCATCCTCATGTGAAGCTGAACCACTAGCCATGAACATAGGCCAGGGCCTCAGCCGTTCCTTGCCACTCCGTGTGGTAAATGGCATATTGGCAAGTTTACGCTTCTCCTCCGACAATTTTATTTTAGGTTTTGGAGTCCTTTTTTTACTGATATTTGGTGTTTTGGTTTTGACATGCTCTGTACCATGCCATTGGGCATCGGCCTTGGCAGACGACGTTGCTGGCATTTCATCGTCTCGGCCATGACTAGTGGCAGCAGCTTCAGCACGAGGTGGAAGTGGATCTTGATCTTTCCCTAATTTTGGAACCTCAACATTTTTGTTCTCCATATTTTAATAGGCACAACTAAAAGGCACCTCAGGTAAACAATGGAGATGGATGGATTGGATACTAGTATACAATTATGGACGGGCTGCCGAGTGCCGACACAGAGGTAGCCACAGCCGTGAACTACCGCACTGTACTGTGTCTGCTGCTAATATATAGACTGGTTGATAAAGAGATAGTATACTCGTAACTAGTATGTATGTATAAAGAAAGAAAAAAAAACCACGGTTAGGTGGTATATACAATTATGGACGGGCTGCCGAGTGCCGACACAGAGGTAGCCACAGCCGTGAACTACCGCACTGTACTGTGTCTGCTGCTAATATATAGACTGGTTGATAAAGAGATAGTATACTCGTAACTAGTATGTATGTATAAAGAAAGAAAAAAAAACCACGGTTAGGTGGTATATACAATTATGGACGGGCTGCCGAGTGCCGACACAGAGGTAGCCACAGCCGTGAACTACCGCACTGTACTGTGTCTGCTGCTAATATATAGACTGGTTGATAAAGAGATAGTATACTCGTAACTAGTATGTATGTATAAAGAAAGAAAAAAAAACCACGGTTAGGTGGTATATACAATTATGGACGGGCTGCCGAGTGCCGACACAGAGGTAGCCACAGCCGTGAACTACCGCACTGTACTGTGTCTGCTGCTAATATATAGACTGGTTGATAAAGAGATAGTATACTCGTAACTAGTATGTATGTATAAAGAAAGAAAAAAAAACCACGGTTAGGTGGTATATACAATTATGGACGGGCTGCCGAGTGCCGACACAGAGGTAGCCACAGCCGTGAACTACCGCACTGTACTGTGTCTGCTGCTAATATACAGACTGGTTGATAAAGAGATAGTATACTCGTAACTAGTATGTATGTATAAAGAAAGAAAAAAAAACCACGGTTAGGTGGTATATACAATTATGGACGGGCTGCCGAGTGCCGACACAGAGGTAGCCACAGCCGTGAACTACCGCACTGTACTGTGTCTGCTGCTAATATATAGACTGGTTGATAAAGAGATAGTATACTCGTAACTAGTATGTATGTATAAAGAAAGAAAAAAAACCACGGTTAGGTGGTATATACAATTATGGACGGGCTGCCGAGTGCCGACACAGAGGTAGCCACAGCCGTGAACTACCGCACTGTACTGTGTCTGCTGCTAATATATAGACTGGTTGATAAAGAGATAGTATACTCGTAACTAGTATGTATGTATAAAGAAAGAAAAAAAAACCACGGTTAGGTGGTATATACAATTATGGACGGGCTGCCGAGTGCCGACACAGAGGTAGCCACAGCCGTGAACTACCGCACTGTACTGTGTCTGCTGCTAATATATAGACTGGTTGATAAAGAGATAGTATACTCGTAACTAGTATGTATGTATAAAGAAAGAAAAAAAAACCACGGTTAGGTGGTATATACAATTATGGACGGGCTGCCGAGTGCCGACACAGAGGTAGCCACAGCCGTGAACTACCGCACTGTACTGTGTCTGCTGCTAATATATAGACTGGTTGATAAAGAGATAGTATACTCGTAACTAGTATGTATGTATAAAGAAAGAAAAAAAAACCACGGTTAGGTGGTATATACAATTATGGACGGGCTGCCGAGTGCCGACACAGAGGTAGCCACAGCCGTGAACTACCGCACTGTACTGTGTCTGCTGCTAATATATAGACTGGTTGATAAAGAGATAGTATACTCGTAACTAGTATGTATGTATAAAGAAAGAAAAAAAAACCACGGTTAGGTGGTATATACAATTATGGACGGGCTGCCGAGTGCCGACACAGAGGTAGCCACAGCCGTGAACAACCGCACTGTACTGTGTCTGCTGCTAATATATAGACTGGTTGATAAAGAGATAGTATACTCGTAACTAGTATGTATGTATAAAGAAAGAAAAAAAAACCACGGTTCGGTGGTATATACAATTATGGACGGGCTGCCGAGTGCCGACACAGAGGTAGCCACAGCCGTGAACTACCGCACTGTACTGTGTCTGCTGCTAATATATAGACTGGTTGATAAAGAGATAGTATACTCGTAACTAGTATGTATGTATAAAGAAAGAAAAAAAAAACCACGGTTAGGTGGTATATACAATTATGGACGGGCTGCCGAGTGCCGACACAGAGGTAGCCACAGCCGTGAACTACCGCACTGTACTGTGTCTGCTGCTAATATATAGACTGGTTTATAAAGAGATAGTATACTCGTAACTAGTATGTATGTATAAAGAAAGAAAAAAAAACCACGGTTAGGTGGTATATACAATTATGGACGGGCTGCCGAGTGCCGACACAGAGGTAGCCACAGCCGTGAACTACCGCACTGTACTGTGTCTGCTGCTAATATATAGACTGGTTGATAAAGAGATAGTATACTCGTAACTAGTATGTATGTATAAAGAAAGAAAAAAAAACCACGGTTAGGTGGTATATACAATTATGGACGGGCTGCCGAGTGCCGACACAGAGGTAGCCACAGCCGTGAACTACCGCACTGTACTGTGTCTGCTGCTAATATATAGACTGGTTGATAAAGAGATAGTATACTCGTAACTAGTATGTATGTATAAAAAAAGAAAAAAAAACCACGGTTAGGTGGTATATACAATTATGGACGGGCTGCCGAGTGCCGACACAGAGGTAGCCACAGCCGTGAACTACCGCACTGTACTGTGTCTGCTGCTAATATATAGACTGGTTGATAAAGAGATAGTATACTCGTAACTAGTATGTATGTATAAAGAAAGAAAAAAAAACCACGGTTAGGTGGTATATACAATTATGGACGGGCTGCCGAGTGCCGACACAGAGGTAGCCACAGCCGTGAACTACCGCACTGTACTGTGTCTGCTGCTAATATAGACTGGTTGATAAAGAGATAGTATACTACTAATATTATATATACTGGTGGTCAGGTCACTGGTCACTAGTCACACTGGCAGTGGCACTCCTGCAGCAAAAGTGTGCACTGTTTTAATATAATATTATGTACTCCTGGCTCCTGCTATAACCTATAACTGGCACTGCAGTAGTGCTCCCCAGTCTCCCCCACAATTATAAGCTGTGTGAGCTGAGCAGTCAGACAGATATATAATATATATAGATGATGCAGCACACTGGCCTGAGCCTGAGCAGTGCACACAGATATGGTATGTGACTGACTGAGTCACTGTGTGTATCGCTTTTTTCAGGCAGAGAACGGATATATTAAATAAACTGCACTGTGTGTCTGGTGGTCACTCACTATATAATATATTATGTACTCCTGGCTCCTGCTATAACCTATAACTGGCACTGCAGTAGTGCTCCCCAGTCTCCCCCACAATTATAAGCTGTGTGAGCTGAGCAGTCAGACAGATAATCAGATATATATAATATTATATATAGATAATAGATGATGCAGCACACTGGCCTGAGCCTGAGCAGTGCACACAGATATGGTATGTGACTGAGTCACTGTGTGCTGTGTATCGCTTTTTTCAGGCAGAGAACGGATTATAAATAAAACTGGTGGTCACTATCAGCAAAACTCTGCACTGTACTGAGTACTCCTAATGCTCCCCAAAATTAGTAAATCAAGTGTCTCTCTAATCTATTCTAAACGGAGAGGACGCCAGCCACGTCCTCTCCCTATCAATCTCAATGCACGTGTGAAAATGGCGGCGACGCGCGGCTCCTTATATAGAATCCGAGTCTCGCGATAGAATCCGAGCCTCGCGAGAATCCGACAGCGTCATGATGACGTTCGGGCGCGCTCGGGTTAACCGAGCAAGGCGGGAAGATCCGAGTCGCTCGGACCCGTGAAAAAAAACATGAAGTTCGTGCGGGTTCGGATTCAGAGAAACCGAACCCGCTCATCTCTAGTTTTGGTTTTGTGTTCGGTTCCGCGGCCGTGTTTTGGGTTCGACCGCGTTTTGGCAAAACCTCACCGAATTTTTTTTGTCGGATTCGGGTGTGTTTTGGATTCGGGTGTTTTTTTCAAAAAACCCTAAAAAACAGCTTAAATCATAGAATTTGGGGGTCATTTTGATCCCAAAGTATTATTAACCTCAAAAACCATAATTTCCACTCATTTTCAGTCTATTCTGAATACCTCACACCTCACAATATTATTTTTAGTCCTAAAATTTGCACCGAGGTAGCTGTGTGAGTAAGATAAGCAACCCTAGTGGCCGACACAAACACCGGGCCCATCTAGGAGTGGCACTGCAGTGTCACGCAGGATGGCCCTTCCAAAAAACACTCCCCAAACAGCACATGACGCAAAGAAAAAAAGAGGCGCAATGAGGTAGCTGTGTGAGTAAGATAAGCGACCCTAGTGGCCGACACAAACACCGGGCCCATCTAGGAGTGGCACTGCAGTGTCACGCAGGATGGCCCTTCCAAAAAACACTCCCCAAACAGCACATGACGCAAAGAAAAAAAGAGGCGCAATGAGGTAGCTGTGTGAGTAAGATAAGCGACCCTAGTGGCCGACACAAACACCTGGCCCATCTAGGAGTGGCACTGCAGTGTCACGCAGGATGGCCCTTCCAAAAAACACTCCCCAAACAGCACATGACGCAAAGAAAAAAAGAGGCGCAATGAGGTAGCTGTGTGAGTAAGATAAGCGACCCTAGTGGCCGACACAAACACCTGGCCCATCTAGGAGTGTCACTGCAGTGTCACGCAGGATGGCCCTTCCAAAAAACACTCCCCAAACAGCACATGACGCAAAGAAAAATTAAAGAAAAAAGAGGTGCAAGATGGAATTGTCCTTGGGCCTTCCCACCCACCCTTATGTTGTATAAACAGGACATGCACACTTTAACCAACCCATCATTTCAGTGACAGGGTCTGCCACACGACTGTGACTGAAATGACGGGTTGGTTTGGACCCCCACCGAAAAAGAAGCAATTAATCTCTCCTTGCACAAACTGGCTCTACAGAGGCAAGATGTCCACCTCATCATCATCCTCCGATATATCACCGTGTACATCCCCCTCCTCACAGATTATCAATTCGTCCCCACTGGAATCCACCATCTCAGCTCCCTGTGTACTTTGTGGAGGCAATTGCTGCTGGTCAATGTCTCCACGGAGGAATTGATTATAATTCATTTTAATGAACATCATCTTCTCCACATTTTCTGGAAGTAACCTCGTACGCCGATTGCTGACAAGGTGAGCGGCGGCACTAAACACTCTTTCGGAGTACACACTTGTGGGAGGGCAACTTAGGTAGAATAAAGCCAGTTTGTGCAAGGGCCTTCAAATTGCCTCTTTTTCCTGCCAGTATAAGTACGGACTGTGTGACGTGCCTACTTGGATGCGGTCACTCATATAATCCTCCACCATTCTTTCAATGGGGAGAGAATCATATGCAGTGACAGTAGACGACATGTCCGTAATCGTTGTCAGGTCCTTTAGTCCGGACCAGATGTCAGCATCAGCAGTCGCTCCAGACTGCCCTGCATCACCGCCAGCGGGTGGGCTCGGAATTCTGAGCCTTTTCCTCGCACCCCCAGTTGCGGGAGAATGTGAAGGAGGAGATGTTGACAGGTCGCGTTCCGCTTGACTTGACAATTTTCTCACCAGCAGGTCTTTGAACCCCAGCAGACTTGTGTCTGCCGGAAAGAGAGATCCAAGGTAGGTTTTAAATCTAGGATCGAGCACGGTGGCCAAAATGTAGTGCTCTGATTTCAACAGATTGACCACCCGTGAATCCTTGTTAAGCGAATTAAGGGCTCCATCCACAAGTCCCACATGCCTAGCGGAATCGCTCCGTGTTAGCTCCTCCTTCAATGTCTCCAGCTTCTTCTGCAAAAGCCTGATGAGGGGAATGACCTGACTCAGGCTGGCAGTGTCTGAACTGACTTCACGTGTGGCAGGTTCAAAAGGCAGCAGAACCTTGCACAACGTTGAAATCATTCTCCACTGCGCTTGAGACAGGTGCATTCCACCTCCTATATCGTGCTGAATTGTATAGGCTTGAATGGCCTTTTGCTGCTCCTCCAACCTCTGAAGCATATATAGGGTTGAATTCCACCTCGTTACCACTTCTTGCTTCAGATGATGGCAGGGCAGGTTCAGGCGTTTTTGGTGTTGCTCCAGTCTTCTGTACGTGGTGCCTGTACGCCGAAAGTGTCCCGCAATTCTTCTGGCCACCGACAGCATCTCTTGCACGCCCCTGTCGTTTTTAAAAAAATTCTGCACCACCAAATTCAAGGTATGTGCAAAACATGGGACGTGCTGGAATTTGCCCAGATTTAATGCACACACAATATTGCTGGCGTTGTCCGATGCCACAAATCCACAGGAGAGTCCAATTGGGGTAAGCCATTCCGCGATGATCTTCCTCAGTTGCCGTAAGAGGTTTTCAGCTGTGTGCGTATTCTGGAAACCGGTGATACAAAGCGTAGCCTGCCTAGGAAAGAGTTGGCGTTTGCGAGATGCTGCTACTGGTGCCGCCGCTGCTGTTCTTGCGGCGGGAGTCCATACATCTACCCAGTGGGCTGTCACAGTCATATAGTCCTGACCCTGCCCTGCTCCACTTGTCCACATGTCCGTGGTTAAGTGGACATTGGGTACAGCTGCATTTTTTAGGACACTGGTGAGTCTTTTTCTGAGGTCTGTGTACATTTTCGGTATCGCCTGCCTAGAGAAATGGAACCTAGATGGTATTTGGTACCGGGGACACAGTACCTCCAACAAGTCTCTAGTTGGCTCTGCAGTAATGATGGATACCGGAACCACGTTTCTCACCACCCAGGATGCCAAGGCCTCAGTTATCCGCTTTGCAGCAGGATGACTGCTGTGATATTTCATCTTCCTCGCAAAGGACTGTTGGACAGTCAATTGCTTGGTGGAAGTAGTACAAGTGGTCTTACGATTTCCCCTCTGGGATGACCATCGACTCCCAGCAGCAACAACAGCAGCGCCAGCAACAGTAGGCGTTACACGCAAGGATGCATCGGAGGAATCCCAGGCAGGAGAGGAATCGTCAGAATTGCCAGTGACATGGCCTGCAGGACTATTGGCATTCCTGGGGAAGGAGGAAATTGACACTGAGGGAGTTGGTGGGGTGGTTTGCGTGAGCTTGGTTACAAGAGGAAGGGATTTACTGGTCAGTGGACTGCTTCAGCTGTCGCCCAAAGTTTTTGAACTTGTCACTGACTTATTATGAATGCGCTGCAGGTGACGTATAAGGGAGGATGTTCCGAGGTGGTTAACGTCCTTACCCCTACTTATTACAGCTTGACAAAGGCAACACACGGCTTGACAAATGTCCGCATTTCTGTTGAAATACTTCCACACCGAAGAGCTGATTTTTTTGGTATTTTCACCAGGCATGTCAACGGCCATATTCCTCCCACGGACAACAGGTGTCTCCCCGGGTGCCTGACTTAAACAAACCACCTCACCATCAGAATCCTCCTTGTCAATTTCCTCCCCAGCGCCAGCAACACCCATATCCTCCTCATCCTGGTGTACTTCAACACTGACATCTTCAATCTGACTATCAGGAACTGGACTGCGGGTGCTCCTTCCAGCACTTGCAGGGGGCGTGCAAATGGTGGAAGGCGCATGCTCTTCACGTTCAGTGTTGGGAAGGTCAGGCATCGCAACCGACACAATTGGACTCTCCTTGTGGATTTGGGATTTCGAAGAACGCACAGTTCTTTGCGGTGCTTTTGCCAGCTTGAGTCTTTTCATTTTTCTAGCGAGAGGCTGAGTGCTTCCATCCTCATGTGAAGCTGAACCACTAGCCATGAACATAGGCCAGGGCCTCAGCCGTTCCTTGCCACTCCGTGTGGTAAATGGCATATTGGCAAGTTTACGCTTCTCCTCCGACAATTTTATTTTAGATTTTGGAGTCCTTTTTTTACTGATATTTGGTGTTTTGGATTTTACATGCTCTGTACTATGACATTGGGCATCGGCCTTGGCAGACGACGTTGCTGGCATTTCATCGTCTCGGCCATGACTAGTGGCAGCAGCTTCAGCACGAGGTGGAAGTGGATCTTGATCTTTCCCTAATTTTGGAACCTCAACATTTTTGTTCTCCATATTTTAATAGGCACAACTAAAAGGCACCTCAGGTAAACAATGGAGATGGATGGATACTAGTATACTTATGGATGGACGAGCGACTGCCGACACAGAGGTAGCTACAGCCGTGGACTACCGTACTGTGTCTGCTGCTAATATAGACTGGATGATAATGAGATGAAATCAATATACATTATATCACACTAGTACTGCAGCCGGACAGGTAGATATATTTATTATGTAATGACTGATGACGGACCTGCTGGACACAGTCAGCTCAGCAGCACCGCAGACTGCTACAGTAAGCTACTATAGTAGTATGTATAAAGAAGAAAGAAAAAAAAAACCCACGGGTAGGTGGTATACAATTATGGATGGACGAGCGACTGCCGACACAGAGGTAGCTACAGCCGTGGACTACCGTACTGTGTCTGCTGCTAATATAGACTGGATGATAATGAGATGAAAACAATATATATTATATCACACTAGTACTGCAGCCGGACAGGTAGATATATTTATTATGTAATGACTGATGACGGACCTGCTGGACACTGTCAGCTCAGCAGCACCGCAGACTGCTACAGTAAGCTACTATAGTAGTATGTATAAAGAAGAAAGAAAAAAAAAAAACCACGGGTAGGTGGTATACAATTATGGATGGACGAGCGACTGCCGACACAGAGGTAGCTACAGCCGTGGACTACCGTACTGTGTCTGCTGCTAATATAGACTGGATGATAATGAGATGAAATCAATATATATATATATATATAATATCACTAGTACTGCAGCCGGACAGGTATATATATTTATTATGTAATGACTGATGACGGACCTGCTGGACACTGTCAGCTTAGCAGCACCGCAGACTGCTACAGTAAGCTACTATAGTAGTATGTATAAAGAAGAAAGAAAAAAAAAACCACGGGTAGGTGGTATACAATTATGGATGGACGAGCGACTGCCGACACAGAGGTAGCTACAGCCGTAGACTACCGTACTGTGTCTGCTGCTAATATAGACTGGATGATAATGAGATGAAATCAATATATATATATATAATATCACTAGTACTGCAGCCGGACAGGTATATATATTTATTATGTAATGACTGATGACGGACCTGCTGGACACAGTCAGCTCAGCAGCACCGCAGACTGCTACAGTAAGCTACTATAGTAGTATGTATAAAGAAGAAAGAAAAAAAAAAAACCACGGGTAGGTGGTATACAATATTATATATATATTATATACAATTATATATATATATATATATATATATATATTAAACTGGTGGTGACTGGTGGTCAGGTCACTGGTCACACTATCAGCAACTTGCAAGTAGTACTCCTAAGCAGACAATCACAATATATATTATACTGGTGGTCAGTGTGGTCACAATGGCAGTGTGGCACTCTGGCAGCAAAAGTGTGCACTGTACGTTATATGTACTCCTGAGTCCTGCTCTCAGACTCTAACTGCTCCCCACTGTCAGTGTCTCCCCCACAAGTCAGATAATATACAGTCACACTATCTATCACTTCAGCAAGTAACTAGTACTCCTCCTAATGCTCCCCAAAATAACTACTGTGTCTCTCTCTACTGTCTCACTCTCTTCTCTATAAACGGAGAGGACGCCAGCCACGTCCTCTCTCTATGAATCTCAATGCACGTGTGAAAATGGCGGCGACGCGCGGCTCCTTATATAGAATCCGAGTCTCGCGATAGAATCCGAGCCTCGCGAGAATCCGACAGCGGGATGATGACGTTCGGGCGCGCTCGGGTTAACCGAGCACGGCGGGAAGATCCGAGTCGCTCGGACCCGTGTAAAAAAACATGAAGTTCGGGCGGGTTCGGATTCCGAGGAACCGAACCCGCTCATCCCTACTAAATAGTACACTATCTAGTGCATATTGGGGGTAATTCCAAGTTGATCGCAGCAGGAATTTTGTTAGCAGTTGGGCAAAACCATGTGCACTGCAGGGGAGGCAGATTTAACATGTGCAGAGAGAGTTAGATTTGGGTGTGTTATGTTCAATCTGCAATCTACTTTGCAGTGTAAAAATAAAGCAGCCAGTATTTACCCTGCACAGTCAGAAACAAAATAACCCATCCAAATCTAACTCTCTCTGCACATGTTATATCTGCCTACCCTGCAGTGCACATGGTTTTGCCCAACTGCTAACAAAATTCCTGCTGCGATCAACTTGGAATTACCCCCATTGTACTGTGTGTAAATTAACGTACAATGGGGGTCATTCTGAGTTGCTCGTAGCTGTGCTACGATCATCTTCCCTGACATGCGGGGGGATGCCCAGCACAGGGTTAGTCCGTCCCGCACAAATACAAAAGCATCGCACAGCGGTGATGCCTTTGTATTTGAGGAGTAACTCCCGGCCAGCGCAGCTCCTACGGCTGGCCGGGAGTGAATTGTTGCTGTCACTGCCCCCCCCCAACGGTCCGGCCACGCCTGCGCTGGCCGGACCGCTCCGTTTAGCCCCCTCCCGCCCAGCGACCGCCTCTGTCTCAGAGGCGATCGCTAGGCAATGAAAGCTGCCATGCGCAGGCACACTGCGGCACCGCCGCATGCGCAGTTCTGACCCGATCGCTGCGCTGCGACAAACTGCAGCGAGCGATCGGGTCGGAATGACCCCCAATATTGTATCCGATTTGCGTCATTACAATAATGAGAAGCCATATCTATACTATATCTTATACTAAATCCTATTGTGCTAAATCATATGCTATACTTATCGTGTGTATGCACTATTTAGTGTGTTCAGGAGCTAAGGGAAATAGTGTAGGATATCTTAACCTAGCCAAATTTGTTTACCATGTGTACCCAGCTTTATTCTAGGATCTGGCTATTTGGGTGCATTGTATGTGGATCTAGCTTTTTTTCTGTGCACTGTATGTGGATCTGGATTTTTCCATACACTGTATAAAGATATGGCTATTTCAGTGTACTGTATGTTGATCTGGCTTTTAAATGTATTTGTAAATAGTAGTGATGTGCATCGGACATTTTTCGGGTTTTGTCAGAGCCGGCCTTAGGCATAGGCAAACTAGGCAAATGCCTAGGGCATTTGGTATGCTTAGGGGCACCAGCAGCTTCTGCTGATAAAAATGATATGCGGCATGCCTATATTCTGTGTGTGACTGTGGCTGTATCTGCATACGAAATGCTACGTTGCAGTGTATTCCTGAAAATTACTGTAATGTAGCATTTTGTATGCAGATACAGCCACAGTCGCACACAGAATATAGGCATGCTGCTTATCATTTTAATCAGCAGAAGCTGCTTGTGCATCCTAGCTACATAGTATTGCAAATAAGATGCATTTTCATAAACAAAAGGCGCCCGACGTTAGCAGAGCTGCCAGCTGACTCATGCCAGGCATCAACTAGAGGCAGTGCTAGGGGGCACCAGCCAAAATACTGCCTAGGGCATCATATTGGTTAGGGCCGGCTCTGGGTTTTGTGTTTTGGTTTTGGATTCGGTTCCGCGGCCGTGTTTTGGATTCGGACGCATTTTGGCAAAACCTCCCTGAAATTTTTTTGTCGGATTCGGGTGTGTTTTGGATTTGGTTTTTTTTTTACAAAAAACCCTCAAAAACAGCATAAATCATAGAATTTGGGGGTCATTTTGATCCCATAGTATTATTAACCTCAATAACCATAATTTCCACTCATTTTCAGTTTATTCTGAACACCTCACACCTCACAATATTATTTTTAGTCCTAAAATTTGCACCGAGGTCGCTGGATGGCTAAGCTAAGCGACCCAAGTGGCCGACACAAACACCTGGCCCATCTAGGAGTGGCACTGCAGTGTCAGGCAGGATGGCACTTCAAAAAAATTGTCCCCAAACAGCACATGATGCAAAGAAAAAAAGAGGCGCACCAAGGTCGCTGTGTGACTAAGCTAAGCGACACAAGTGGCCGACACAAACACCTGGCCCATCTAGGAGTGGCACTGCAGTGTCAGGCAGGATGGCACTTCAAAAAAATTGTCCCCAAACAGCACATGATGCAAAGAAAAATGAAAGAGGCGCACCAAGGTCGCTGTGTGACTAAGCTAAGCGACACAAGTGGCCGACACAAACACCTGGCCCATCTAGGAGTGGCACTGCAGTATCAGGCAGGATGGCACTTCAAAAAAATTGTCCCCAAACAGCACATGATGCAAAGAAAAATGAAAGAAAAAAGAGGTGCAAGATGGAATTGTCCTTGGGCCCTCCCACCCACCCTTATGTTTTATAAACAGAACATGCACACTTTAACGAACCCATCATTTCAGCGACAGGGTCTGCCACACGACTGTGACTGAAATGACTGGTTGGTTTGGGCCCCCACCAAAAAAAGAAGCAATCAATCTCTCCTTGCACAAACTGGCTCTACAGAGGCAAGATGTCCACCTCATCATCATCCTCCGATTCCTCACCCCTTTCACTGTGTACATCCCCCTCCTCACAGATTATTAATTTGTCCCCACTGGAATCCACCATCTCAGGTCCCTGTGTACTTTCTGGAGGCAATTGCTGCTGGTGAATGTCTCCACGGAGGAATTGATTATAATTTATTTTGATGAACATCATCTTCTCCACGTATTCTGGAAGTAACCTCGTACGCCGATTGCTGACAAGGTGAGCGGCTGCACTAAACACTCTTTACACACTGGAGGGAGGGCAACTTAGGTAGAATAAAGCCAGTTTGTGCAAGGGCCTCCAAATTGCCTCTTTTTCCTGCCAGTATACGCACGGACTGTCTGACGTGCCTACTTGGATGCGGTCACTCATATAATCCTCCACCATTCTTTCAATGGTGAGAGAATCATATGCAGTGACAGTAGACGACATGTCAGTAATTGTTGGCAGGTCCTTCAGTCCGGACCAGATGTCAGCACTCGCTCCAGACTGCCCTGCATCACCGCCAGCGGGTGGGGTCGGAATTCTTAGCCTTTTCCTCGCACCCCCAGTTGCGGGAGAATGTGAAGGAGGAGATGTTGACGGGTCATGTTCCGCTTGACTTGACAATTTTCTCACCAGCAGGTCTTTTAACCTCTGCAGACTTGTGTCTGCCGGAAAGAGGGATACAATGTAGGTTTTAAATCTAGGATCGAGCACGGTGGCCAAAATGTAGTGCTCTGATTTCAACAGATTGACCACCCGTGAATCCTGGTTAAGCGAATTAAGGGCTCCATCCACAAGTCCCACATGCCTAGCGGAATCGCTCTGTTTTAGCTCCTCCTTCAATGTCTCCAGCTTCTTCTGCAAAAGCCTGATGAGGGGAATGACCTGACTCAGGCTGGCAGTGTCTGAACTGACTTCACGTGTGGCAAGATCAAAGGGTTGCAGAACCTTGCACAAGGTTGAAATCATTCTCCACTGCGCTTGAGTCAGGTGCATTCTCCCTCCTTTGCCTATATTGTGGGCAGATGTATAGGCTTGAATGGCCTTTTGCTGCTCCTCCATCCTCTGAAGCATATAGAGGGTTGAATTCTATCTCGTTACCACCTCTTGCTTCAAATGATGGCAAGGCAGGTTCAGGAATGTTTGGTGGTGCTCCAGTCTTCGGTACGCGGTGGCTGAATGCCGAAAGTGGCCCGCAATTCTTCGGGCCACCGACAGCATCTCTTGCACGCCCCTGTCGTTTTTTAAATAATTCTGCACCACCAAATTCAATGTATGTGCAAAACATGGGACGTGCTGGAATTTGCCCAGATGTAATGCACGCACAATATTGGTGGCGTTGTCCGATGTCACAAATCCCCAGGAAAGTCCAATTGGGGTAAGCCATTCTGCGATGATGTTCCTCAGTTTCCGTAAGAGGTTGTCAGCTGTGTGCCTCTTCTGGAAAGCGGTGATACAAAGCGTAGCCTGCCTAGGAACGAGTTGGCGTTTGCGAGATGCTGCTACTGGTGCCGCCGCTGCTGTTCTTGCTGCGGGAGGCAATACATCTACCCAGTGGGCTGTCACAGTCATATAGTCCTGAGTCTGCCCTGCTCCACTTGTCCACATGTCCGTGGTTAAGTGGACATTGGGTACAACTGCATTTTTTAGGACACTGGTGACTCTTTTTCTGAGGTCTGTGTACATTTTCGGTATCGTCTGCCTAGAGAAATGGAACCTAGATGGTATTTGGTACCGGGGACACAGTACCTCAATCAAGTCTCTAGTTGCCTCTGAATTAACGGTGGATACCGGAACCACGTTTCTCACCGCCCAGGCTGCCAAGGCCTGAGTTATCCGCTTTGCAGCAGGATGACTGCTGTGATATTTCATCTTCCTCGCAAAGGACTGTTGGACAGTCAATTGCTTACTGGAAGTAGTACAAGTGGTCTTCCAACTTCCCCTCTGGGATGACGATCAACTCCCAGCAGCAACAACAGCAGCGCCAGCAGTAGTAGGCGTTACACTCAAGGATGCATCGGAGGAATCCCAGGCAGGAGAGGACTCGTCAGACTTGCCAGTGACATGGCCTGCAGGACTATTGGCTTTCCTGTGTAAGGTGGAAATTGACACTGAGGGAGTTGGTGGTGTGGTTTGCAGGAGCTTGGTTACAAGAGGAAGGGATTTAGTTTTCAGTGGACTGCTTCCGCTGTCATCCAAAGTTTTTGAACTTGTCACTGACTTCTGATGAATGCGGTCCAGGTGACGTATAAGGGAGGATGTTCCTAGGTGGTTAACGTCCTTACCCCTACTTATTACAGCTTGACAAAGGCAACACACGGCTTGACACCTGTTGTCCGCATTTGTGTTGAAATAATTCCACACCGAAGAGCTGATTTTTTTTGTATTTTGACCAGGCATGTCAATGGCCATATTCGTCCCACGGACAACAGGTGTCTCCCCGGGTACACAAAAGAGAAAAGAAAACAGAAACAAAGACAAATCTGCTTCAAGCGCCTAAAGTTATTAATAACTGGTTCAAACAACAATAAAGCGCTGCCAAAAAAGCACTGTGTATGTGCCTTTGGTAATTTATGCAAGAGAAAAAGAGAAAAGATTGGCTGCGCTTACAGTGTTGTTAGTATACCATAATTGTGGAGAGCTGACAACCGAGATATATGAAATATATTTATTAAAATAATAACACACTAATAAAAACTGATACACAATATATAGAAAAATTATAAAATTTGTATATACTCTGAAAAAAACGTAAATATATTTGATAAACAGTGTCCACAAATTAGGGTGGTTTTAGCAATATATGGAATATTAAATCAGTGCAGATATAGATTTGTAACACTGTTTAAGAAATGTATCATTACTATTGCATGCTTTAAAATTGTATCGCTTCAAGAAATTATCTTGGTAACAAATCTTGCTACAGGTGCAGAGGCAACATGCACACTGTAGCTAATAAAACATAGAAGTCCCAGCAATGAGTGAAATGACAGTTATTAGTAGTATGAAATTACCTTTCCTGGGGCTATGAGCACCGAGCGTCCTCGGTGGAGTCCACTGTAGCCCACTAACTAATTGAACAAGGAGAGGAGGTGAGCTGAATTGCTCTAACAGAGGCTGCTACTGTATATTTACCGGCGTCTTTATAATGATTGCCAAGACATTCATATGGTCTCCCGAGGGCTAGAGGAAGTCCTTTAATGCCCACTTGGATGAAAACGTATAATGTCCGGTATTTCCAGTCAAAGGTGCTGCTGATGGCCGCTGTTAATTGAGTGCGCTGTGCAATAGCGCTGGCCGGGGCCGCCGTTAATTACAAAGAGAATCCTCTAATGGCTGTGAGCGCCGTATCGTAGCGCTGGCCGTAGGTGCCCTTAATTACAAGGGTAATCCTCTGTTGGCTGAAGGCGCCGTGCAGTGGCGCTGGCTGGAGCCGCCATTTTATCACAGAAGTTCCACCGAGGTAGTGACAGCCACTGGAGATGGAGGAAAGGTGCTAAGCGGTAGCGTTAGCCGGAGCAGCCTCTTGTTGATAGAGGGAATCTTCTATTGAATGGCGGGGAGCGTCCCCGTAAGTGAGCGATGCTAATAGATTAGATCCGGTGATCGGTGATCAGAGTATAGGGGAGGAGTTCCTCCCCTATACTCTGATCACCGATCACCGAATCTAATCTATTAGCATCGCTCACTTACGGGGATGCTCCCCGCCATTCAATTGAAGATTCCCTCTATCAACAAGAGGCTGCTCCGGCTAACGCTACCGCTTAGCACCTTTCCTCCATCTCCAGTGGCTGTCACTACCTCGGTGGAACTTCTGTGATAAAACGGCGGCTCCAGCCAGCGCCACTGCACGGCGCCTTCAGCCAACAGAGGATTACCCTTGTAATTAAGGGCGGCTACGGCCAGCGCTATGATACGGCGCTCACAGCCATTAGAGGATTCTCTTTGTAATTAACGGCGGCCCCGGCCAGCGCTATTGCACGGCGCACTCAATTAACAGCGGCCATCAGCAGCACCTTCGACTGGAAATACCGGACATTATACGTTTTCATCCAAGTGGGCATTAAAGGACTTCCTCTAGCCCTCGGGAGACCATATGAATGTCTTGGCAACCATTATAAAGACGCCGGTAAATATACAGTAGCAGCCTCTGTTAGAGCAATTCAGCTCACCTCCTCTCCTTGTTCAATTAGGTAGTGGGCTACAGTGGACTCCACGAGGACGCTCGGTGCTCATAGCCCCAGGAAAGGTAATTTCATACTACAGGTTGAGTATCCCTTATCCAAAATGCTTGGGACCAGACGTATTTTGGATATCGGATTTTTCCGTATTTTGGAATAATTGCATACCATAATGAGATATCATGGTGATGGGACCTAAGTCTAAGCACAGAATGCATTTATCTTTCATATACACCTTATACACACAGCCTGAAGGCAATTTTAGCCAATATTTTTTATAACTTTGTGCATTAAACAAAGTGTGTCTACATTCACACAATTCATTTATGTTTCATATACACCTTATACACACAGCCTAAAGGTCATTTAATACAATATTTTTAATAACTTTGTGTATTAAACAAAGTTTGTGTACATTGAGTCATCAAAAAACAAAGGTTTCACTATCTCACTCTCATTAAAAAAAGTCCGTATTTCGGAATATTCCGTATTTCGGAATATTTGGATATGGGATACTCAACCTGTACTAATAACTGTCATTTCACTCATTGCTGGGACTTCTATGTTTTATTAGCTACAGTGTGCATGTTGCCTCTGCACCTGTAGCAAGATTTGTTACCAAGATAATTTCTTGAAGCGATACAATTTTAAAGCATGCAATAGTAATGATACATTTCTTAAACAGTGTTACAAATATCTGCACTGATTAAATATTCCATATATTGCTATAACCACCCTAATTTGTGGACATTGTTTATCAAATATATTTACGGTTTTTTCAGAGTATATACAAATTTTATAATTTTTCTATATATTGTGTATCAGTTTTTATTAGTGTGTTATTATTTTAATAAATATATTTCATATATCTCGGTTGTCAGCTCTCCACAATTATGGTATACTAACAACACTGTAAGCGCAGCCAATCTTTTCTCTTTGTCTCCCCGGGTGCCTGACTTACACAAACCACCTCACCATCAGAATCCTCCTTGTCAATTTCCTCCCCAGCGCCAGCAACACCCATATCCTCATCCTGGTGTACTTCAACAGTGACATCTTCAATTTGACTATCAGGAACTGGACTGCGGGTGCTCCTTCCAGCACTTGCAGGGGGCGTGCAAATGGTGGAAGGCGCAAGCTCTTCCCGTCCAGTGTTGGGAAGGTCAGGCATCGCAACCGACACAATTGGACTCTCCTTGGGGATTTGTGATTTAGAAGAACGCACAGTTCTTTGCTGTGCTTTTGCCAGCTTAAGACTTTTCATTTTTCTAGCGAGAGGATGAGTGCTTCCATCCTCATGTGAATCTGAACCACTAGCCATGAACATAGGCCAGGGCCTCAGCCGTTCCTTGCCACTCCGTGTCGTAAATCGCATATTGGCAAGTTTACGCTTCTCATCAGACGCTTTCAATTTTGATTTTTGGGTCATTTTACTGAACTTTTGTTTTTTGGATTTTACATGCTCTCTACTATGACATTGGGCATCGGCCTTGGCAGACGACGTTGATGGCATTTAATCGTCTCGGCCATGACTAGTGGCAGCAGCTTCAGCACGAGGTGGAAGTGGATCTTGATCTTTCCCTATTTTAACCTCCACATTTTTGTTCTCCATTTTTTAATGTGTGGAATTATATGCCAGTATCAATAGCAATGGCCTACTACTATATATACTGCGCACAACTGAAATTCACCACAGGTATGGATGGATAGGATACTTAACGACACAGAGGTAGGTAGAGCAGTGGCCTACTGTACCGTAATGCAATATATTATATAATGGTGGTCAGCAAACTGTGCAAAACTGAAATGCACCACAGGTATGGATGGATAGTATACTTGACGACACAGAGGTAGGTACAGCAGTGGCCTACTGTACCGTACTGCTATATATATTATATACTGGTGGTCAGCAAACTGTGCAAAACTGAAATGCACCACAGGTATGGATGGATAGTATACTTGACGACACAGAGGTAGGTACAGCAGTGGCCTACTGTACCGTACTGCTATATATATTATATACTGGTGGTCAGCAAACTGTGCAAAACTGAAATGCACCACAGGTATGGATGGATAGTATACTTGACGACACAGAGGTAGGTAGAGCAGTGGCCTACTGTACCGTAATGCTATATATTATATAATGGTGGTCAGCAAACTGTGCAAAACTGAAATGCACCACAGGTATGGATGGATAGTATACTTGACGACACAGAGGTAGGTACAGCAGTGGCCTACTGTACCGTACTGCTATATATATTATATACTGGTGGTCAGCAAACTGTGCAAAACTGAAATGCACCACAGGTATGGATGGATAGTATGCTTGACGACACAGAGGTAGGTACAGCAGTGGCCTACTGTACCGTACTGCTATATATATTATATACTGGTGGTCAGCAAACTGTGCAAAACTGAAATGCACCACAGGTATGGATGGATAGTATACTTGACGACACAGAGGAAGGTACAGCAGTGGCCTACTGTACCGTACTGCTATATATATTATATACTGGTGGTCAGCAAACTGTGCAAAACTGAAATGCACCACAGGTATGGATGGATAGTATACTTGACGACACAGAGGTAGGTACAGCAGTGGCCTACTGTACCGTACTGCTATATATATTATATACTGGTGGTCAGCAAACTGTGCAAAACTGAAATGCACCACAGGTATGGATGGATAGTATACTTGACGACACAGAGGAAGGTACAGCAGTGGCCTACTGTACCGTACTGCTATATATATTATACACTGGTGGTCAGCAAACTGTGCAAAACTGAAATGCACCACAGGTATGGATGGATAGTATACTTGACGACACAGAGGTAGGTACAGCAGTGGCCTACTGTACCGTACTGCTATATATATTATATACTGGTGCTCAGCAAACTGTGCAAAACTGAAATGCACCACAGGTATGGATGGATATTATACTTGACGACACGGAGGTAGGTACAGCAGTGGCCTTCTGTACCGTACTCCTATATATTATATACTGGTGGTCACCAAAATTATGCACTGTACTCCTACTATATACTACAATGCAGCACAGATATGGAGTGTTTTTCAGGCAGACAACGTATACTGGTGGTCACTGGTCAGCAAAACTCTGCACTGTACTCCTCCTATATAATATACTGGTGGTCCCCAGTGCCCACAATAAAGCAGTGTGAGCACAGGTATATGCAGCACACTGAGCACAGATATGGAGTGTTTTTCAGGCAGACAACATATACTGGTGGTCACTGTCAGCAAAACTTTGCACTGTACTCCTCCTATATAATACAGCTGCTCCCCATTCCCCACAATTAAGCAGTGTGAGCACAGATATATGCAGCACACTGAGCACAGATAAGGAGCGTTTTTTTCAGGCAGAGAACGGATAAAACTGGTGGTCACTGATCAGCAAAACTCTGCACTGTACTCCTCCTATATTATACAGCTGCTCCCCAGTCCTCCCCACAATTAAGCAATAAAGCACAATCAAGTTCAACAATAAACGGAGAGGACGCCAGCCACGTCCTCTCCCTAACATTTCCAATGCACGAGTGAAAATGGCGGCGACGCGCGGCTGCTTATATAGAATCCGAATCTCGCGAGAATCCGACAGCGGGATGATGACGTTCGGGCGCGCTCGGGTTAACCGAGCCATATGGGAGAATCCGAGTATGCCTCGGACCCGTGTAAAATGGGTGAAGTTCGGGGGGGTTCGATTTCCGAGGAACCGAACCCGCTCATCACTAGTAAATACTATGGATTCTGGTTTCCTGTGGATGTGTGTGTGAATTTACAGCAGTTTTCTCTCCTTTCTTTCTCTAATTCTATAGTTTAATATATTATATGATAGATTGATTGTAGTAACACCCATCCCCACAGCCCAAAATGTGACTATTTAAACAAAATAAATAAATTGGTTTAAGCACCAATTGATGCCCCACCCCAGGTCCACCCACCCCAGGAGTTCCTGAACCTATTTTTCTACAAAAATAGCAATGTACAAGACACTTGCTTATTTTACCTTGCCACTCTAAAGTGTATCAAATATTGTAGATTTTTTGCCATTTAAGCAACCCACACACAGTGAGATCTAATTGTCTGGATTTAAGTAAAATTATGCTTCATTCATGGGATCAAAATAATGTGGTTGACTGACAATAAATTCACAAATTCCAAATTAAAATTTGCTCGACCCCAGATAAAAAAAAAAAAACTCTCTTTAGATTTGCTAAGGCATAAGAGGCGATTCAATTGTTTCCATTGTTCATTTGTTTTAATGTTCACTTTGTTTGTAAATATAATAGTTTTTGTGCATCTGAAAACTTATTGCACACCCCTTGTATAAAGATTAGCATGTTGCTGTGCCATGAGGTTTGATTCCACTGATCTACCTGCAGAACATTAATTTTGCCTTCTCATACGGGATGCGGTTAATATACCACCTGTCGGCACACCTGCATTCAGAATCCCGACAGGCGTTGAAATGCCGGCGGTCGCAATCCCAACCTCAGTTCTGCTTCCCACTCAGGTAGAGGGTCCACGCCACAACCCAAACGGCAGTATAACCTATGGCGAGCAAAGCGAGCCACTGTGCCCGAAGAGTGGCGAGCGGACTGGCTGCCTATCTGTCGGGATTCTGACACATGGATGCCGTTGTCAGGATTCTGACAGCTGGCATTCCGTCCATCGGCCAATCATACCGAATCCTGTCATACAAGTACTGATTCTCCACTAGCATAATGTACTGTATGCTGCACCATCCCTGTCCATGACAGGAAAGTACAGTTAAAGTAATAATTATTATTTTGCCTTTATATTTAAAGACCATTTCATCTTTTGAAGATTTGTCCTGAATCTTTGCATCCATTGCATTAATATTGCATCTCACAGCCCACTTTTGGGGAAGCGCTTAAAGGATCACTGAATCTCGAATACGAATTGCTTTATATATATCAACTACTTATAAAATACTCAGTTATACACTGTTTGCAAAAATTTGGGGAGTTTAGAAACATTAATTCATATTGCGGGAATTGCGGGGTCGGGATTCCATAAGGAGCTAGGTTTGCACTCTGACCTCATGCATTACTGTTGTGCAGGAAATCCAGTCGGGTTGCCGGTGCCAGCATCGCGACTAGGATCACTATCCTGGTGCCGGTATCCTGACCGCAGCCGTGTAAGGCAACATCTTACCCCATCTGCAGCGCAATATGGTTTTAAAAGCCAATCCCGGTGTAGCTTCAGGCACCATGTGCACCAACTAATAATGTTTACAGTAGTTTATTTCAATAATACTTTGACCATGTGTAAAGCAAATAATTAGTTAATTATATTTGACAAATAGTGTGTTACTGTTATCAAGCATATAAAAATTGTGTTGCCATGTAAAGCCAGTTTTACTCAGCTCCTGGCCGGGATGTAATGAAGTCCGAGTTTGGTGGCTGTACGGGTTACCATATGAATTTGGACTTTTTTTTAAAAGGGGCAATCATGTACAAGGCTAAACCATGCCTTGTATATGATTGCCCCTTTAAAAAAATGTCTGCGTTCGGACGGAATCCCGCACGGCCACCGAACTCTCTGGGTTTATCTCACATTTATAAGTCTTATTTTTAAATTGTGTTTTTCTTTGTTCTTTTATAGTATATCTACATTTATAAATGTTACAATTATACAATGAGATTTGATAACAGTACATTTATAAAGAGCACAGATTATTTGAATTGTAGTTTTACTGTGGTTTTACTAAGGGAAAGTCACTGTCCTTATATAAATGCAGAGCCGGCCTTAGGCATAGGCAAACTAGGCAATTGCCTAGGGCATTTGGTATGCTTAGGGGCACCAGCAGCTTCTGCTGATTAAAATGATATGCGGCATGCCTATATTCTGTATGTGACTGCGGCAGTATCTGCATATGAAATGCTACGTTGCAGTGTATTCCTGGAAATCACTGTAATGTAGCATTTCGTATGCAGATACAGCCGCAGTCGCACACAGAATATAGGCATGCTGCATATCATTTTAATCAGCAGAAGCTGCTTGTGCAACCTAGCCACATAGCAATGCAAATAAGATGCATTTTCATAAACAAAAGGCGCCCGACGTTAGCAGAGCTGCCAGCTGACTCATGCCAGGCATCTCCTGCAGAACTAGTGGCGGTGCTAGGGGGCACCAGCCAAAATCTTGCCTAGGGCATCATATTGGTTAGGGCCGGCTCTGTATAAATGAAATGCTGGGTTTAGTGCAGTCCACAATGAGAATATTCCAAAACATCTCTACACAACTGTTCATCATAATACAGCAATCAATTACCTACAGTACTTACAGTAACATGGAGAGTATTTAAACATCACACAAATTGATTTAATATTACACAGACAGGCAACACAACTAGCACAGCTCCTGCTCTTTTTACCTCTATGAAATACTGAAAATAATATTTTTCAAATAGCACTTTACAAACCCTCTTCTATGGTAAAAAAACCATGAAAATTACTTATACCCCATACCACCATGCCTGCTATACAATAGACACATATACTACAGTACGTGGCACTAATTAAAGTTTCCTTATACAGAGCTGTCTGTAACTCTAATAGGCATAATGCCACTGAAATGTAAAAAGTATATTATTCAAGGCATGGGAAGAAGCATTCAGTGAAAATAATAATAATAATAATAATATTAGTTCCAAAATCTGTTGATAAAGAAAAACATGGCGCCATACAAGGTAAAATACGTGATCAGTTACCAACAAAGGAATAACAAACAGAAACCTTAACTTAAAATGTAAAATTTATTTTTTCTTCTTTGTAAATACTGAGCTAGGTTGTATAATGCTGGAAAAGAGGGGCTGTACACAAACTAATTTACCTTGTCTGCTTTTCTTTGAAAATTAGGATTCAATATGAATAGAAGAAGTAATAGTTAATTAAGTTATTTTTTAAGTTTACTATATTTGTCCCATTAGGTAGCTAATAGTTGTATTATATTAAGGTAGTAATGTACCCAAATTTTGATAAGATTATTGTAATGAAGATTCTGCAAAAAATATATTTCTTATATGTATGTATATATATATATATATATATATATATATATATACACACATACAGCAGCAGCCGGCACTACCACAATGGTTTCAATATGCTCAGGTGCCAGAGATAAAGATAAATATAGCTCCAACCAAGAACGGCACTCAGAGACACTGTAGCAAAAAAAACTTCTATTCCCAACTGTCAACATTTCGGGGCTCAAAGTCCCGTCATCAGGACAAAACAACAGCAGCACACAAACATTAACTTACACTTACCCTCCTAAATACCCGAATGCCGCTGACGCCGGTGTCCTCCTCGTCCACGCCCACATCTCCGGACCCGCTTCCGCATACGTCACTGCACATCCGCCTCCGTTTCCGGCCGTCGCCTAGGGGACCCAATCCTGCATTCCACCTGACTCCGGACTGCGTTTCAGAAGCAGGAAGAGATGCATGCTAGTACCACGGGGCCGGAGGGGCTGAAAACAAGGCAGGAACACAGTAATCAGTAAAAAGACATCAATACAAAAAATAAATACACACAATATATACAAACAACATAAGAAATAAGCCACAAATACACATAAATGGAAAAAGCAACTACACAAAATACAAAAATCAAACAATTCTAACTACACAATCTGATGCATAAACTACAGCAGCATACTACAATTGATTTTTTCATTTAAACCACCCGGGGCACAAGTGCCTAATCTCAAAATCCACTTGGTTTCTTTGGAGCCTTGGCGTCCTACGATGATATTGTAATCAGGCCCGCCGATAAAGGCGGGGCAATTGTTATTTTAGACCTACAGTTTTACAGAGATGAGATTTATGCCCAGCTTGCTGATATGGAAGTATATCAGAAATTGCCTGCAGACCCTACGATTCCTTTTCAGAAAGAGCTTGAAGGGATTTTGAATTCAGCAAAACTGGCCGGTAAACTCCCGGATAAAATCTATAAAGCTCTCAAAGTTAAACATCCTAGGGTTCCGCTACTCTACACGCTTCCCAAACGACATAAGAATCCACATAAACCCCCGGGACGTCCGATCATTTCGGCCCCTGATTCCTTATACAGATCTGTTGCTCAGTTGATAGATTCCATTCTGCAACCATTGCTCTTACATCGAGACTCATTTCTAAAGGATACGACCTCTTTCCTTAAAAAGTTACAAGCTGTATCGGATATTCCTCCCAGAACCGTACTGTGTTGTCTCGATGTATGCAGCCTTTATACGGCTATCCCTCATTCTGAGGGTCTTGCTACTATGAGGAACTTTTTGGAGGCTGAACTTCCGAGGACATTGTTTGATCATGATTTATTTTTGTCCCTACTTGAGTTGACCCTTAATCGCAATTATTTTTTGTTTGATGGTTCCTTTTTTTTACAGCTACGTGGTTGTGCGATGGGGTCCCCTGTGGCCCCATCGTACGCCAATATATTTATGTTTGAGCAGGAATATCAAATCTTTTTCTCTGATTCTGAGATTAGTAAGAATGTTTTACTTTATTGTCGTTTCATAGACGATATATTTCTGTTGTGGCCTTTGACCTGATAATCTTGGTCATTGATGAAGCTAACAAAGAATATCAACGCGGTCGAAAATTGCATCATTTGAATCTGAGTCTTTGCAGAAACTGGAAGATGATCCATCTCAGGATTGGATTAGGAAGCTTGAATCTCAATGCCAACAATATAAAAAGGACTTATTAAAATTCAAGCGGAATAAAAAAATGGCTGTAGATGCGGACTACGAGGACTACCAGGTATACAGGTGGCTGTCAGGGGGCGAGCCTGTGAAAGCCCAGCCGAGGTTCCCTAGAGCTAGGAGACCTTGGCACAAAAATAACGCTGCCAAGGACAGGTATGGACCACGCTCTAGTTCTGACAGTGAATTTGCTGTATAGGAAAGAGAGGATGGATCAGGCACTAAGGAAGCCCCTTTAGGGGAAGGTACCCGGGCCGCTGCAAAACCTACAACCTCTCTGCCACCCGCCAGGGTGTCCAAAACAAAAGGGGTTCATGCCGTAACCCAGAAACAACATCGCTAATCTTCAATTTATCCCAGTGGAAACTAGAGCCGGCTGAAGTGGCGGTATTGAGCAAGGGCCTGAGCTTCGTCCCTACCAATCTCCATGATGTCTTCAGTTGGACCAAGGACATTCATTCCTTTTCACGCAAATTGAGGCTCAAAGAGTTTTTTCAGAATACATCTGAAACCTGTGATACCTCCATCTTTTCCAATTTTCTGAAACGTTCATCTAGATCATCTTTTGACCCAGTTTCTACGAATGCGTCTCTCAAATCTTTCCATCGGCTATTGGACGATTCTATCATTAAATTTTCAGCTGCTCCAGCAAAAATGAAGTTTAACCTCTCTAAGGCTGAAACTAAGGCCTTAGGAGCCTTGGCGTCCTACGATGATATTGTAATCAGGCCCGCCGATAAAGGCGGGGCAATTGTTATTTTAGACCTACAGTTTTACAGAGATGAGATTTATGCCCAGCTTGCTGATATAGAAGTATATCAGAAATTGCCTGCAGACCCTACGATTCCTTTTCAGAAAGAGCTTGAAGGGATTTTGAATTCAGCAAAACTGGCCGGTAAACTCCCGGATAAAATCTATAAAGCTCTCAAAGTTAAACATCCTAGGGTTCCGCTACTCTACACGCTTCCCAAACGACATAAGAATCCACATAAACCCCCGGGACGTCCGATCATTTCGGCCCCTGATTCCTTATACAGATCTGTTGCTCAGTTGTTAGATTCCATTCTGCAACCATTGCTCTTACATCGAGACTCATTTCTAAAGGATACAACCTCTTTCCTTAAAAAGTTACAAGCTGTATCGGATATTCCTCCCAGAACCGTACTGTGTTGTCTCGATGTATGCAGCCTTTATACGGCTATCCCTCATTCTGAGGGTCTTGCTGCTATGAGGAACTTTTTGGAGGCTGAACTTCCGAGGACATTGTTTGATCATGATTTATTTTTGTCCCTACTTGAGTTGACCCTTAATCGCAATTATTTTTTGTTTGATGGTTCCTTTTTTTACAGCTATGTGGTTGTGCGATGGGGTCCCCTGTGGCCCCATCGTATGGCAATATCTTTATGTTTGAGCAGGAATATCAAATCTTTTTCTCTGATTCTGAGATTAGTAAGAATGTTTTACTTTATTGTCATTTCATAGATGATATATTTCTGTTGTGGGGTGGGGGACATGACTCTTTGGTTGACCTTATAAGTGGGATCAATGGGTCTGGGTCCCCATTTAAATTCACGTATACTTGCAGCTTTACTGATATTCATTTTCTTGAAGTGAATATTCATCTTGAAAATGGACATTTGTCTACTCAGGTTTTCCATAAACCCACTGACCGGAACACCCTTTTATTAGCATCTAGTCACCATCCTGAGCCCCTTAAGAAAGGGCTCCCATGGTCTCAGATGATGAGGATAGCTCGCATTGCATCTGATCCCTCTGGAATTCCAGAGGAGTTAGATGCGCTTGTATTGAATTTTGCTGCCCATGGCTATGATTTGAATCTACTTAAAGCACAAAAAGAGGAAGTATTAGGCATGTCCCGTCAGTATCTATTAGAGCCTACTAGTAAACATCATAAAAATAGGATCCCGTTTCCTAGTGATTTTACCTCCTCTAGTGCAGGGATTAGCAGAGCCATGAAGGCCCTTTGGCCCATTGTGTCCTCTGACCCTGAGCTAAAAATCTTTCATCATACTACTCCGTTGATGTCCTTCCGTCGTGGGAGGAACATCAAGGATAGAATTGTGAGAACTGATATTACGGGGATGGGTAACCCCAGACCCCCTAATACTTACTACAAGCCGTCTGGATGTTATCGATGTAGTGGGTGTGTCACATGCAAGTTCATGCTGAATTGTAAATCTTTTAAACACCCCCACTGTGACAAGATCTATGATATTAGATTTGTATTAACCTGCTCTACATCGTATGTAGTTTATATCATTATTTGCCCATGCGGTTTAATGTATGTGGGCCAGACGACCCGCAAATTTTCTGAAAGGATGGCTGCACATAGATTAGCCATTAAGCTCATTTTAGAGGGCAAACTTATTGATCAGCCGGAAGCGAAACACTTCAAGGGTGCTGGGCATACTTTAGAGTCCCTCCGGTATTTCATGATAGACCATGTACCTCTCAGTTTGCGGGGTGGTGATAGGGCAAAGTCCCTTTTAACCAAAGAAACCAAGTGGATTTTGAGATTAGGCACTTGTGCACCGGGTGGTTTAAATGAAAAAATCAATTGGAATATGCTGCTGTAGTTTATGCATCAGATTGTGCAGTTAGAATTGTTTGATTTTTGTATTTTGTGTAGTTGCTTTTTCCATTTATGTGTATTTGTGGCTTATTTCTTATGTTGTTTGTATATATTGTGTGTATTTATTTTTTGTATTGATGTCTTTTTACTGATGACTGTGTTCCTGCCTTGTTTTCAGCCCCTCCGGCCCCGTGGTACTAGCATGCGTCTCTTCCTGCTTCTGAAACGCAGTCCGGAGTCAGGTGGAACGCAGGATTGGGTACCCTAGGCGACGGCCGGAAACGGAGGCGGATGTGCAGTGACGTATGCGGAACTGGAGATGCGGACGTGGACGAGGAGGACACCGGCGTCAGCGGCATTCGGGTATTTAGGAGGGTAAGTGTAAGTTAATGTTTGTGTGCTGCTGTTGTTTTGACCTGATGATGTGACTTTGAGCCCCGAAACGTTGACAGTTGGGAATAGAAGTTTTTTTTGCTACAGTGTCTCTGAGTGCCGTTCTTGGTTGGAGCTATATATATATATATATATCTATATCTTTATATTCAATGGCATCACCGATATTTGGTGGGTGCCATTTTTTCCAGTCGGCCGCGGTGCGCCTTATATCACCCGGTCTCTATTATTATTTATTTTTAATATTAAAGGTTATGTTTTTAATATTGGAAGCTATGTCTTCACGCTACTGTATGTAGTTTGTAACATCATATTTACATGTAGCTTTTTCTTTCCCCTGCGTTTTGAGCCACCGGGCACCCCCCTGACACTCTGTCCACTAGTGATGAGCGGGTTCGGTTCCTCGGAATCCGAACCCCCCCGAACTTCAGCCTTTTTACACGGGTCCGAGGCAGACTCGGATCTTCCCGCCTTGCTCGGTTAACCCGAGCGCGCCCGAACGTCATCATCCCGCTGTCGGATTCTCGCGAGGCTCGTATTCTATCGCGAGACTCGGATTCTATATAAGGAGCCGCGCGTCGCCGCCATTTTCACACGTGCATTGAGATTGATAGGGAGAGGACGTGGCTGGCGTCCTCTCCGTTTAGAATAGAAATAGATAGAGAGTGAGAGTGAGACACTTGATTTACTGGAGCTTAGGAGTACTCAGAGAGTGCAGAGTTTACTAGTGACTGACCAGTGACCACCAGTGCAGTTTTATTATTATTTAATATAATCCGTTCTCTGCCTGAAAAAAAACGATACACAGTGACACAGTATACCATATCTGTGCTCAGCCTCAGTGTGCTGCATCATCTATGTATATCTGACTGTTCTGAGTGCTCACTGCTCACACAGCTTAATTGTGGGGGAGACTGGGGAGCAGTTATAGCAGGAGTACATTAACAGTGCACACTTTTGCTGCCAGAGTGCCACTGCCAGTGTGACTGACCAGTGACCACTGACCACCAGTATATTGTGATTGTCTGCCTGAAAAAGTTAAACACTCGTCGTGTGGTGTTTTTATTCTATAAACGCATTCTGCTGACAGTGTCCAGCAGGTCCGTCATTATATAATATATACCTGTCCGGCTGCAGTAGTGATATATATATATATTTTTTATATCATTATCATCCAGTCTATATTAGCAGCAGACACAGTACGGTAGTCCACGGCTGTAGCTACCTCTGTGTCGACAGTCGCTCGTCCATCCATAATTGTATACCACCTACCTGTTGTGTTTTTTTTTTTCTATCTTCTTGATACTAGTAGCTTACTTTAGGAGTCTGCAGTGCTGACAGTGTCCAGCAGGTCCGTCATTATATAATATATACCTGTCTGGCTGCAGTAGTGATATATATATATTTTTTATATCATTAATCATCCAGTCTATATTAGCAGCAGACGCAGTACGGTAGTCCACGGCTGTAGCTACCTCTGTGTCGGCAGTCGCTCGTCCATCCATAACTGTATACCACCTACCTGTGGTGTTTTTTTTTTTCTATCTTCTTGATACTAGTAGCTTACTTTAGGAGTCTGCAGTGCTGACAGTGTCCAGCAGGTTCGTCATTATATAATATATACCTGTCCGGCTGCAGTAGTGATATATATATATTTTTTATATCATTATCATCCAGTCTATATTAGCAGCAGACGCAGTACGGTAGTCCACGGCTGTAGCTACCTCTGTGTCGGCAGTCGCTCGTCCATCCATAATTGTATACCACCTACCTGTGGTGTTTTTTTTTTTCTATCTTCTTGATACTAGTAGCTTACTTTAGGAGTCTGCAGTGCTGACAGTGTCCAGCAGGTCCGTCATTATATAATATATACCTGTCCGGCTGCAGTAGTGATATATATATATTTTTTATATCATTATCATCCAGTCTATATTAGCAGCAGACGCAGTACGGTAGTCCACGGCTGTAGCTACCTCTGTGTCGGCAGTCGCTCGTCCATCCATAATTGTATACCACCTACCTGTTGTGTTTTTTTTTTCTATCTTCTTGATACTAGTAGCTTACTTTAGGAGTCTGCAGTGCTGACAGTGTCCAGCAGGTCCGTCATTATATAATATATACCTGTCCGGCTGCAGTAGTGATATATATATATTTTTTATATCATTAATCATCCAGTCTATATTAGCAGCAGACGCAGTACGGTAGTCCACGGCTGTAGCTACCTCTGTGTCGGCAGTCGCTCGTCCATCCATAATTGTATACCACCTACCTGTGGTGTTTTTTTTTTCTATCTTCTTGATACTAGTAGCTTACTTTAGGAGTCTGCAGTGCTGACAGTGTCCAGCAGGTTCGTCATTATATAATATATACCTGTCCGGCTGCAGTAGTGGTATATATATTTTTTTTTATATCATTAATCATCCAGTCTATATTAGCAGCAGACGCAGTACGGTAGTCCACGGCTGTAGCTACCTCTGTGTCGGCAGTCGCTCGTCCATCCATAATTGTATACCACCTACCTGTGGTGTTTTTTTTTTTCTATCTTCTTGATACTAGTAGCTTACTTTAGGAGTCTGCAGTGCTGACAGTGTCCAGCAGGTTCGTCATTATATAATATATACCTGTCCGGCTGCAGTAGTGATATATATATATTTTTTATATCATTATCATCCAGTCTATATTAGCAGCAGACGCAGTACGGTAGTCCACGGCTGTAGCTACCTCTGTGTCGGCAGTCGCTCGTCCATCCATAATTGTATACCACCTACCTGTGGTGTTTTTTTTTCTTTCTATCTTCTTGATACTAGTAGCTTACTTTAGGAGTCTGCAGTGCTGACAGTGTCCAGCAGGTCCGTCATTATATAATATATACCTGTCCGGCTGCAGTAGTGATATATATATATTTTTTATATCATTATCATCCAGTCTATATTAGCAGCAGACGCAGTACGGTAGTCCACGGCTGTAGATACCTCTGTGTCGGCAGTCGCTCGTCCATCCATAATTGTATACCACCAACCTGTTGTGTTTTTTTTTTTCTATCTTCTTGATACTAGTAGCTTACTTTAGGAGTCTGCAGTGCTGACAGTGTCCAGCAGGTCCGTCATTATATAATATATACCTGTCCGGCTGCAGTAGTGATATATATATATTTTTTATATCATTAATCATCCAGTCTATATTAGCAGCAGACGCAGTACGGTAGTCCACGGCTGTAGCTACCTCTGTGTCGGCAGTCGCTCGTCCATCCATAATTGTATACCACCTACCTGTGGTGTTTTTTTTTTTTCTATCTTCTTGATACTAGTAGCTTACTTTAGGAGTCTGCAGTGCTGACAGTGTCCAGCAGGTCCGTCATTATATTATATATACCTGTCCGGCTGCAGTAGTGATATATATATATTTTTTATATCATTATCATCCAGTCTATATTAGCAGCAGACGCAGTATGGTACTCCACAGCTGTAGCTACCTCTGTGTCGGCAGTCGCTCGTCCATCCATAAGTATACTAGTATCCATCCATCTCCATTGTTTACCTGAGGTGCCTTTTAGTTGTGCCTATTAAAATATGGAGAACAAAAATGTTGAGGTTCCAAAAATAGGGAAAGATCAAGATCGACTTCCACCTCGTGCTGAAGCTGCTGCCACTAGTCATGGCCGAGATGATGAAATGCCATCAACGTCGTCTGCCAAGGCCGATGCCAAATGTCATAGTACAGAGCATGTAAAATCCAAAACACCAAATATCAGTAAAAAAAGGACTCAAAAATCTAAAATAAAATCGTCGGAGGAGACGCGTAAACTTGCCAATATGCCATTTACCACACGGAGTGGCAAGGAACGGCTGAGGCCCTGGCCTATGTTCATGGCTAGTGGTTCAGCTTCACATGAGGATGGAAGCACTCAGCCTCTCGCTAGAAAAATGAAAAGACTTAAGCTGGCAAAAGCACAGCAAAGAACTGTGCGTTCTTCGAAATCACAAATCCACAAGGAGAGTCCAATTGTGTCGGTTGCGATGCCTGACCTTCCCAACTCTGGACGTGAAGAGCATGCGCCTTCCACCATTTGCACGCCCCCTGCAAGTGCTGGAAGGAGCACCCGCAGTCCAGTTCCTGATAGTCAGATTGAAGATGTCAGTGTTGAAGTACACCAGGATGAGGAGGATATGGGTGTTGCTGGCGCTGGGGAGGAAATTGACAAGGAGGATTCTGATGGTGAGGTGGTTTTTTTAAGTCAGGCACCCGGGGAGACACCTGTTGTCCGTGGGAGGAATATGGCCATTGACATGCCTGGTGAAAATACCAAAAAAATCAGCTCTTCGGTGTGGAAGTATTTCAACAGAAATGCGGACAACAGGTGTCAAGCCGTGTGTTGCCTTTGTCAAGCTGTAATAAGTAGGGGTAAGGACGTTAACCACCTCGGAACATCCTCCCTTATACGTCACCTGCAGCGCATTCATCATAAGTCAGTGACAAGTTCAAAAACTTTGGGCGACAGCGGAAGCAGTCCACTGACCAGTAAATCCCTTCCTCTTGTAACCAAGCTCACGCAAACCACCCCACCAACTCCCTCAGTGTCAATTTCCTCCTCCCCCAGGAATGCCAATAGTCCTGCAGGCCATGTCACTGGCAATTCTGACGAGTCCTCTCCTGCCTGGGATTCCTCTGATGCATCCTTGCGTGTAACGCCTACTGCTGCTGGCGCTGCTGTTGTTGCTGCTGGGAGTCGATGGTCATCCCAGAGGGGAAGTCGTAAGACCACTTTTACTACTTCCACCAAGCAATTGACTGTCCAACAGTCCTTTGCGAGGAAGATGAAATATCACAGCAGTCATCCTGCTGCAAAGCGGATAACTGAGGCCTTGGCATCCTTGGCGGTGAGAAACGTGGTTCCGGTATCCATCATTACTGCAGAGCCAACTAGAGACTTGTTGGAGGTACTGTGTCCCCGGTACCAAATACCATCTAGGTTCCATTTCTCTAGGCAGGCGATACCGAAAATGTACACAGACCTCAGAAAAAGACTCACCAGTGTCCTAAAAAATGCTGTTGTACCCAATGTCCACTTAACCACGGACATGTGGACAAGTGGAGCAGGGCAGGCTCAGGACTATATGACTGTGACAGCCCACTGGGTAGATGTATGGACTCCCGCCGCAAGAACAGCAGCGGCGGCACCAGTAGCAGCATCTCGCAAACGCCACCTCTTTCCTAGGCAGGCTACGCTTTGTATCACCGCTTTCCAGAATACGCACACAGCTGACAACCTCTTACGGCAACTGAGGAAGATCATAGCAGAATGGCTTACCCCAGTTGGACTCTCCTGTGGATTTGTGGCATCGGACAACGCCAGCAATATTGTGTGTGCATTAAATCTGGGCAAATTCCAGCACGTCCCATGTTTTGCACATACCTTGAATTTGGTGGTGCAGAATTATTTAAAAAATGAGAGGGGCGTGCAAGAGATGCTGTCGGTGGCCAGAAGAATTGCGGGACACTTTCAGCGTACAGGCACCACGTACAGAAGACTGGAGCACCACCAAAAACGCCTGAACCTGCCCTGCCATCATCTGAAGCAAGAAGTGGTAACGAGGTGGAATTCAACCCTCTATATGCTTCAGAGGTTGGAGGAGCAGCAAAAGGCCATTCAAGCCTATACAACTGAGCACGATGTAGGAGGTGGAATGCACCTGTCTCAAGCGCAGTGGAGAATGATTTCAACGTTGTGCAAGGTTCTGCAACCTTTTGAACTTGCCACACGTGAAGTCAGTTCAGACACTGCCAGCCTGAGTCAGGTCATTCCCCTCATCAGGCTTTTGCAGAAGAAGCTGGAGACATTGAAGGAGGAGCTAACACAGAGCGATTCCGCTAGGCATGTGGGACTTGTGGATGGAGCCCTTAATTCGCTTAACAAGGATTCACGGGTGGTCAATCTGTTGAAATCAGAGCACTACATTTTGGCCACCGTGCTCGATCCTAGATTTAAAACCTACCTTGGATCTCTCTTTCCGGCAGACACAAGTCTGCTGGGGTTCAAAGACCTGCTGGTGAGAAAATTGTCAAGTCAAGCGGAACGCGACCTGTCAACATCTCCTCCTTCACATTCTCCCGCAACTGGGGGTGCGAGGAAAAGGCTCAGAATTCCGAGCCCACCCGCTGGCGGTGATGCAGGGCAGTCTGGAGCGACTGCTGATGCTGACATCTGGTCCGGACTGAAGGACCTGACAACGATTACGGACATGTCGTCTACTGTCACTGCATATGATTCTCTCCCCATTGAAAGAATGGTGGAGGATTATATGAGTGACCGCATCCAAGTAGGCACGTCAGACAGTCCGTACTTATACTGGCAGGAAAAAGAGGCAATTTGGAGGCCCTTGCACAAACTGGCTTTATTCTACCTAAGTTGCCCTCCCACAAGTGTGTACTCCGAAAGAGTGTTTAGTGCCGCCGCTCACCTTGTCAGCAATCGGCGTACGAGGTTACATCCAGAAAATGTGGAGAAGATGATGTTCATTAAAATGAATTATAATCAATTCCTCCGTGGAGACATTCACCAGCAACAATTGCCTCCACAAAGTACACAGGGAGCTGAGATGGTGGATTCCAGTGGGGACGAATTGATAATCTGTGAGGAGGGGGATGTACACGGTGATATATCGGAGGATGATGATGAGGTGGACATCTTGCCTCTGTAGAGCCAGTTTGTGCAAGGAGAGATTAATTGCTTCTTTTTTGGTGGGGGTCCAAACCAACCCGTCATTTCAGTCACAGTCGTGTGGCAGACCCTGTCACTGAAATGATGGGTTGGTTAAAGTGTGTATGTCCTGTTTATACAACATAAGGGTGGGTGTGAGGGCCCAAGGAAAATTCCATCTTGCACCTCTTTTTTCTTTCATTTTTCTTTGCGTCATGTGCTGTTTGGTGGGTGTTTTTTGGAAGGGCCATCCTGCGTGACACTGCAGTGCCACTCCTAGATGGGCCAGGTGTTTGTGTCGGCCACTAGGGTCGCTTAGCTTACTCACACAGCTACCTCATTGCGCCTCTTTTTTTTCTTCTTTGCGTCATGTGCTGTTTGGGGAGTAGTTTTTGGAAGGGCCATCCTGCGTGACACTGCAGTGCCACTCCTAGATGGGCCAGGTGTTTGTGTCGGCCACTTGGGTCGCTTATCTTAGTCACACAGCTACCTCATTGCGCCTCTTTTTTTCTTTGCGTCATGTGCTGTTTGGGTGGTGTTTTTTGGAAGGGCCATCCTGCATAACACTGCAGTGCCACTCCTAGATGGGCCAGGTGTTTGTGTCGGCCACTTGGGTCGCTTATCTTAGTCACACAGCTACCTCATTGCGCCTCTTTTTTTCTTTGCGTCATGTGCTGTTTGGGGGGTGTTTTTTGGAAGGGCCATCCTGCGTGACACTGCAGTGCCACTCCTAGATGGGCCAGGTGTTTGTGTCGGCCACTTGGGTCGCTGAGCTTAGTCATCCAGCGACCTCGGTGCAAATTTTAGGACTAAAAATAATATTGTGAGGTGTGAGGTGTTCAGAATAGACTGAAAATGAGTGGAAATTATGGTTATTGAGGTTAATAATACTTTGGGATCAAAATGACCCCCAAATTCTATGATTTAAGCTGTTTTTTAGGGTTTTTTGAAAAAAACACCCGAATCCAAAACACACCCGAATCCGACAAAAAAAATTCGGTGAGGTTTTGCCAAAACACGTTCGAACCCAAAACACGGCCGCGGAACCGAACCCAAAACCAAAACACAAAACCCGAAAAATTGCCGGTTCTCATCACTACTGTCCACTAGTATAGATTTGATATGAGGCTTTTGTTAACAGCACTTGTGTACAATCCTCTAACACACGGTTTTGTGCTGGTTAGTGGGCGACTGTTGTCTCTATGACAACGCCTGTGTTTGGTTTCCACCCAGGGGCGGTATCGCCGCTGATGGACAGGGCGTGCCTTCTGCCTCCCGCTATCTCTGGCTTCTGCACGGTCCCTATAGCTAGCAACGGGACGTCACTTCCGCTTTTGCGCTACACTTCCTCCTGGCGCGTGCGTTCCACGGCTTTTGGAACGCATGAGCACTTCCTGGTTCTCAATTTAGCTCATTTCTAATACTTTTATTACAATGTGGTTGGCGGTTTTCGTCCCTATGGGCTCATTGGCAGATGCTAATACCTATCCTGCCAGTGTTTTTCATTTTCAGATGTGTTGTATTACAGATTTGTAGTTGGTTTCATACAATAAGTGACGGTGGGTGTGTCTTAGGTGTGCTCAATTAGCAGGGGTATAAATAGCTCTGTATGTGAATTGGTTGGACATGCTGCGTGTGGTGTCCTGTTGCCTTGAACATTGTTTGGTGTGTTGACAAAGATCACTTGGATGTGATCGAAACGTCGACTTGATGATCTGATAATTAACACTACATCTACTATTTTACCTAAAATTGGTGAGTGCCTTCCTTTACAAATGACTGTTTATTGGAATTAACTGTTCCGTGGAGTGGAGCATCATCTCCTGTGGACTCTGATGGGCAGTTTAGTGCGGACTGTTCCCTAGTCCGTTATTATAATAGGGATGTTATGGCTGCAATTGATATTATCGCCCCTGTGCGTTTAAGACCTCGTAAACCACAACGTCAAGCTCCATGGTTCGACAACAGTGTTAGTGAGCTCAAGAAAAGGGGGCGTAGACTGGAAAGACGATGGAGGAAGACTAACCTAGTGGATGACAAAATAAAACTAATAAAGCATAACGAAGAATATCAATCGACAATCACTCGTAAGAAAGCACAGTTCCTGTCAAATGAGATCACAGCAGCAAACAATAGGCCAGCTCAACTTTTCCGCACAGTGGAGATGCTTTGCAAGCCAGCATGCCTGCAGACTGATGAGACCCTCTCCCAGGCAAGATGCAACGAGTTTGCAAACTTCTTTGCAGATAAAATATCCACCATCCGGGCTGGAATCTCCACAGTGCCATCAAAGGAGTGCCAAACTACAAAGCCTGCCAATATAAGCTACCTGCCTTCATGGACCAGCTTTGATCCAGTGGATGTAAAGGACACTGCTGAAATTGCACGGATTTTGCGTCCCACCACCTGTGATCTGGACCCAGCCTCAACCAAGCTTCTAATAGGTTGTATGGATATAATTGGTCCTGTCTTTACAAAAATTGTTCAATGCTCTTTGCAGACAGGCATTTTTCCTGAACCCCTAAAGGAAGCAATTGTTAGACCGCGTCTTAAAAAAACTAATTTAGATCCCGACTGCATGACCAACTACAGACCGGTATCAAACCTTCCTTTCCTAGGAAAGGTTATTGAGAAAGTCGTTGCAAATCAACTGGAAACCCGCCTGACAACCCATGATATTTATGATCCATTTCAATCAGGATTCAGGAGAAGACATAGCACTGAAACAGCCCTGGTGTGTGTGTTAAATGATCTTCTGATGGCAAAAGACAGAGGTGACTGTTCAATATTAATCCTTCTGGATCTCTCGGCAGCATTTGATACCGTAGACCATGGGCTTCTGATTGAGCGACTGATACATTTCTGTGGTCTGGATGGCACAGTCCTAAGCTGGTTCAAATCATTTCTCACAGGCATGTCACAGAGAGTATCATCTGGATTATACTCATCACCACCAGTGCCATTGCCATGTGGTGTCCCACAAGGTTCTATACTATCCCCCATGCTTTTTGCAGTATACATGCTCCCATTGGGCGAAATAATCAGGCGCCATGGCCTGGTCTACCACTGCTATGCAGATGATACACAACTGTACTTGTCCTTTGCTCCGGGCACTGATAACCCAATAGCAACCCTAAATGGCTGTCTAGCTGAACTACAGGAGTGGATGAGCGCCAGTTGGCTGCGACTGAACCCGGATAAAACAGAGGTCATATGATATGACCGCAACATCAAAGGACAAGACTGCAGCATAGCCAACCAACTGGACTTACACTCGGGGATTACCGAAACTCGGGGAATTACAGACCAGTAATCGTGTGCGGAATCTTGGCGTTGTCCTGGATAGTGGCTTGACACTTAAACATCAGATATCAGCCACAATCAAATCCTCATTCTTTCACCTGAGGAACATAGCCAGAATCAAGCACTTAATTCCCTCAGATGATATGCCAAAAGTCATACATGCATTTGTATCATCTCGTTTAGACTACTGTAATGCCCTCTACCTTGGTCTACCAGCAAAAGAATTGCAGCGCTTACAGCTGGTGCAAAACACAGCTGCCAGGCTATTAACCAACCAGCCCCGTTCTAGCCACATAACACCCATCCTCTACTCTCTTCACTGGCTGCCTGTATGATGGCGAATCATCTTCAAGATTGGCTTACTGAGTTTCAAAGCATTACATGACCAAGGCCCAAGGTACCTGAAACAGCTTCTGACCCCATACTGCCCCACTCGATTACTGCGATCTGTAGATGAAGGACTTTTAGCAGTACCTAGAATCTACCGTAATTCATCTGGGGGTCGAGCTTTTAGTCATGCGGCTCCGACTCTATGGAACTCACTTCCCCGCACAGTGCGAGAGGCCCCAACTATAGAATCCTTCAAAAGTAGACTCAAGACTTTTCTGTTTACTCAAGCATTCCCATAATGTCCCTTTTAGTATCTTCATGCTTCTGTATTTTATGAAAATGTACTTCATTATTTTCTGTACTATATTATGCTATGTATCTGTTAAGCGCCTTGAGTCCTATTGGAGAAAGAGCGCTATATAAATAAAATTATTATTATTATTATTATTATTATTCTCTTCTATATATCTTTATATTCACATATATATATATATATATATATATATATTTTATATTTGTGTGTGTGTGTATATATATATATATATATATATATGTCTCTGATGAATGTTCAGTACTTTTTCTGAATCAGCCTTTTGTGTGCATCTTCCACTGCTTAAAGCATCTGACATTAATAAATAACACTACTGTATTCCGTTTAACAGTTCACAGTGTAAAATGTATTCCTGTTTTCTGTTTTTACATTGCCAGATACGTCCATACTAATTGTTTTGGAGTTTGCAGCATACTGAAGTTTACAAGTATTGTAAGTTTTAAGACTGAATTGTATAATTATATGATCATGGCTTTTTATGATTTTAAGATAGGCACTTAAAATTTTGATGAATAAATGAAAGTTGTTGAGTCAGGAACATTTGGACATAAAATTTATAGAATCAGTGATATTACAATAACTTGTGAAGAATTTACTTTATAATCAAAAGTGCTCATGATTCTGCTGATAATGCAAATGTTTGATATAAAAAAATAAAATTGTTGAAGTTATTTCTAATTAAAACATGAATGATCTAGAGGAAATTAGAATAAACACTTGTTGATTATCCATATAAATATACATATCTGGAGCTATTATTCAATCATTTTATGGATATAATATTTAGGTACCTATCTTTATGCTTCAGTCATTACATAGAAAAGTCAAGGGTTCAAAACTGACATTCATCATGTGCACAGTTAGTTTAAAAGATCCTCCTGAGTGTGCATAGGGCCCATTTCAGACCTGATCACAGCAGCAAAGTTGTTCTCTATTAGGCAAAACCATGTGAAAGCAGGTGGGTAAGACATAAAATGTTCAGAGAGAGTTAGATTTGGGTGGGGTGTGTTCACACTGAAATCTACATTGCAGTGTAAAAATAAAGCAGCCAGTATTTACCCTGCACAGAATCAATATAACTCACCCAAATCTAACTCTCTCTACACATGTTATATCTGCCCCCCCCCCCCCCCCCCCCGCAGTGCACATGGTTTCGCCCATTAGAGTACAAATTTGCTGCTGCGATCAGGTCTTTTTATAGTTATGACTTCATACCGTATTTGTTTCCCATGCGAGTTTAAATTGGAAGCTGTATCCCTGGTGGCTTGTTTGGCCTTCCTTTGGATCAACAGGATTACAAGAATACAGTAGGTTGAATTTTTGTTTTCCACTTTTTCTCAACATGTAACACGTTCTAGATTTATCAAACCTTCTAAAGATGAAAAGCAGATAATTTGCTAATAACAACCAATCATATTCTAGTTGTCATTTTAGAAAATGAACTAGATAAATGAGCTAAAATCCACGGGATCCAGACTATGGATTGATAAACATTAGGTCAACAGTCATTAGGTTGACCCTATATGGTCGACATTTACAAAAGGTCGATATGTGAAAGTGGAGCAGAACGAGACACTGAAGCATGGTGAGGGGGGCATGTTTCTATGAATGGTGGTCCCAGATGAAAAAACTATCCACACTAACCGCAAAAAAATCTAAAAAAAAGTGTCAACAATTTTTTTACCTTGTCGACTTTTTATCCATGTAGACCTTTTCCAGTGTCGACCATATTGGGTCGATCTAATGACTGTATACCTAATTAAATTAGATCTTGTATACAGAGCTGCAACTAGGGGGCACACACAGTGCATGTTTTGCAGGTAACCCAGCAGGTGCACAGGTGTATTAATTACTCACTGACACATTTTAAAAGGTCCACAGGTGGAGCTAATTATTTCACTTGCGATTCTGTGAGGAGACCTGCAAAACATGCACTGTGTGTGCCCCCGAGGACTGAGTTTGAGAACCTCTGATATAGGGTATGTAGTGTAGTAATGTATTGCAGTATATAGGGGCATGTAGTGCACTGATGTGGTGTAGCATTTAAGGGGATGTAGTCTAGTGATGTAGTGTAGCATATAGGGTATGTAGTGCAGTGGATAGTGGCATGTATGGTTGTGATGTAGTTCAGCATGTAGGTGACGTAGTAAAGTGATGTAGTGCAGTGGATAGGGGAATGTAGTGCAGTGATGAAGTGTTATGATATAGTGCAGTGATATAGTGCAATGTATGGGGACACACAGGGGGGCATTTAGTGAAACACACTGCTGGTGGGGCATGTGATGCTTAGGGCATTTGGGGCACATAGGGGAATATTGTCCAATAGTATCCCCTTTTTTTCACATTTTTGGATAATCTGATTATTTTAGTCTGACTTTATTTGTGTCTGTGATTTAGTTTTCTGTCTTATTTTATTTTTTATTGTTTCATTTTTTTTGGGGTGGTGGGGTGCCAAATCACTGCCTTGCTGCGGGTGACGAAAATCCTAGTTTTGGCCCTGTTGTATACCACACCCAAAAGCCACTCTTGCCCTTTAGAAGGTTTGAGAAATATTCCCTTCTCTTCTGATATTCTGATATTCTGATATTCTTCTCTTCTGATAGTTTCAACCTTCTTGTCAAAGTAGGTACTGGATAAAGTTTAACTTCTTACACCTTTAAAATAATGGTGAAAGTTAACAAATCTTTCACATTTTCAGATCTTGTCCATGCCAAATGTCCTTAGGAAGCTGCAAGTACTGATAATAGAATAAATGACTAGTAATGTACAGTAAAGGAGTTTTCATGTGTTTACTCCTTTATTTTCTGCAAATTAAAATAAGATTATTTTTTGTTGTTATTTTAACTTCTTAAGGCACAAATGTAAATATGATGCACTCCATTTCAGAGATAAAGTATATGGAGAAAAAGCACCAACCAGCTCCTGTCATTTTTCAAACACATGGCTCTATTTACTAAGCCTTGGACGGAGATAAAGTGGACGGAGATAAAGTACCAGCCAACCAGCTCCTGTCATTTTTCAAACACAGTCTATGTCACTGTGACATGTCAGTTAGGAGCTGATTGGCTGGTACTTTATCTCCATCCACTTTATTTACATCTAAGGCTTAGTAAATAGAACCCACAACCTGTAACATGGCAGTTAGGAGCTAATTGGCTGGTGCTTTATATCTGTCCACTTTATCTACATCTAAGGCTTAGTAAATAGACCCCACAACCTGTAACATGACAGTTAGGAGCTAATTGGCTAGTACTTTATCTTCATCCCCTTTAGCTCTCTCCAAGTACATAGACCCCTTAGTACCATAAAGTCAGTTGACTTACCCATACTAGGTACAGTTATCTTTGTTTATCTATCTTGCTTGGTAAGTAAATAAAGATAAACTTTTTAAATGGAAATTCATGTATTACTGTTCAATTGCATAGCTAACTTATTTGTTGTTTGCCAGAATGTTAAGTAAAAGTATAGCAAAAAGAAAGAGGTCTAATAACATCTTATGGAAAAACACTTCTAGCAGAAGTAAACTGAGAGCAGTGCTTTAATGTGCATATTGTTCAAATACTGACATAACACCAGCTCTGTACATTGGGCCTGATTCATGATTATAAGTAAAGAAAAAAAGCAAGCAACTGGACATAACCATGTTGCACTGCAGGTGTGGCAGATGTAACACGTGCAGAGAGATTTAGATTTGGGTGGGTTATATTTTTTTCTGAGCAGGGTAAATACTGGCTGCTTTTGCATGTAGCCCACGCATGTTAGACAGCTTTATTTTTACACTGCAATTTACATTTCCGAACACACCCCATCCAAATCTAAATCTCTCAGCACATTACATCTGCCCCACCTGCAGTGCAACATGCTTTTGCCCAGTTGCTTGCTTTTTTGCTTCACTTACAAACATGAATCAGGCCCTGCGCTTTTCTACACGTCTATTCACTATTGGGGCACAATTTTGAAGACTGGTGCAAGACAAATAAGTGGTGCTACCCAAATTAACCATTCAGACGCTTTAATTTTCTAAACTGTACTAGAATTACAGAATTGTATGCATCGGGCAACATACTTTTATTTTGAACAAGCTTGTGAAGGAGTTCAGTAGCTTACTCACTTAGGTCCCATTTACAAAATGGTGAAACAGTTCTAACACTTATCGATTACAAAATAAATTGATATTTAATATGAAATATTTGCATACACATGTAAAAATAAGGTATTTACAGTTAACTAGTTAAAAAAAAATAATGTATAGCGTAGTTGAAAGATCTATAGCCTGGACTTGAGGATACTTGTGTAGGATAATGGAATCTTAAAGACTGATGCAGAAATCATTACTTTGCACATCAGAAAAAAAACACATTGAAGACATGCACACATTGGAAAAAAAACATGTTTTGAGCATGCTAATCATAAGGTATATTGTACACAAATTAACATTGATTTAAATACCATCTCTAAAACCAGAATTAAACACAAAAAGTCAATCAAACTTTAATGAAAACAAAAAGCCTTTGCTGCAAAGCATACAATCACATGTAATATTATTGCAATTAATATTGCAATTAAAACTGTTTTAGCCAACACATACACTAGCTACTGTATAAGGCAATTACATCAAGTAAAGGTATTATGAGCACATTTTAACAATAAGTAGGATGAACAACGCACTACTGTACACATAGTTCAAATCATAGCATGGCCTGGTTATCATTAATCTAGGAGACAATCTGTGAGGATGCCCCTACAAATGCCACAACCAGTCCCAGGCCATGAATGTCACACCTGAGGGTTGGTTTGGCTTGCGTAGGTGTGTGTGAGTGGAGCTGGTACTGATGAAGCGTGAAGAAAGTGGGGAGGCTTGATCCAGCTACAACTCATGTGGACTTGAGAAGAATCGTGGGTGTTCTAGCAATTTCTGGCCCGAAGGCATGAACAGGGAATATAGGTAGATACTTTTATTAGACTGGAACTGTATCTGGCTTGACCATCTGAGTACTGTTGGAGACTGTGAAGACTGGATAGACGATCAGGCAGTAATTGGGTGGTTGTGTTAGAACTGGATTGTAGCGGGTCTGGAACCGGAGGGGTGACCAGAATGGAGCCAGATTGGTGACCAGACTGGAACCAGATAGGTGCCCAGACTGCAACCAGATTGATAGCCAAACCAAAACCAGATAGGTGACTAAACTGGGACCGGAGAAGTAACCGGACTGGAACCAGATAGGTGACCGGACTGGAACTAGATAAAGGGCCGGACTGGAACTAGATAAGTGACCGGACTGGAAATGGAGAAGTGACTGGACTGGAACCAGAGTCTTTGTAGAACCACACTGGAACTAGATTTGGTCAGATTGGAACCACATTAACAAAGAGTATCAGGGAGCTCAGCACAGAGCTGTAACTTCAAGTGAAGCAATATTTTACTGGCAGCTTGAGAGTGTCCAGGAAATTCCCTTTATAAGTGTCAGTATTCCCTCATTGGATGCTGTGGTAAGCTGACTTTAATCAGCGCTCAGAGTGGCTGGAAATGATAATTAGGTGGAATCCAACATGGCTGCAGCCATACTCTGGTTTCGGATGGAGTAGTGGCTTGAAGCCAGTGAACCATCATGTCGCTTCAGGAGTGCAGAGAGAGCAAAGTGCTGTGGGGAGCCACATCCATGGTCAGTAACAGCTGAGAGTGCTGTGCAGAGAAAGTGGTAGCAGATCTCAGCACTATCCAGGAGCGATGTGTTGATGCAGTGCAAGCAGACCTCAGAGCCAGCCGTCTCGGCACACTGCAGCAGTAAGAAACTTGATTTAAAAATGCAGAGTGTGACTATAAAAAGGCTGGCCTGGTCACACTATAACAGGGCATTCTGCAATATGGAAAACCCTCTCATAGTAGGATACCACCTCAGGCTTTTCTGCATGGGGCTGAATTTATTAGAGCAATTCATGCAAACAAAAGCAATGTGCTCCTCAACGTTGGAAAGAACTGCTCTATGCCAATAGTACTGGCTTTCACCCCAACAACCTAGGTCAGTGTTAATTTTGACAAGGATTTTCAATCAGTCGCTTCATTAAAATTGTAGTTGGTCTATAGTCACATTTTAGTATTTTTCTCTTACTTCGTTTTAGTCAAGATTTAGTCAGTGGATCTCAGTATTCATTTTAGTCTAATTTTAGTCAATATTTTAGTCATAACATTTCCAAACGTTTTAATCATACTGCAATGCATTTTGTTGACGAACATTTCTCTAAAATTCCCTTGAGAAGTCTACATACCTTAAACTATGTGATAAGTAACCTATGCTCAGTAGGCTTAGAATGTGGTACATGCTGAGTTTGACTTACCGTAGTGCTCCCATATATCCTTAGTAATCTAGGCTTAGTAGGCTAAGAATGTGGTACATACTAAGTCTGACTTATTGTAGTACTCCCATATGTCATTAGTAATCTACTGTAGGTTAAGTAGGCTGAGAATGTGTTGCATACACAGTCTGACATACCATAGTTCTTCCATATATCATATACAATTAATGCCTTATGTTTGTTAGAACACATAAGTACAATACACAATCCAATATCCTTCACAACAGGTTATATTTATTTTCTGCAAATACTGTATCTAGAACATATTAATTTAAAACCCTACTTCCCATGTTAATTCCAGTGTCTTTGACAAGGATTTTACATTTAGTTTTAGTCACTTTTTTTGCTTTGTTTTAGTTAAGATTTAGTCAGTGGATCTCAGTTTTCATTTTAGTCTAATTTTAGTCCTGGAATAAACTGTAGTCGACAAATACTTTTAGTAAAAATTTTAATTGACAAAATTTACACTGCTTGAGGTAAATTGCTTGAGTATGTGTATTACAAGAACACCCATATCCAACAGATTACACTGGCCTTTGTCGATGAAAATAAAAATAAATACACCATAGTAAATGCTTTTTAATTTAAACACTCATATAATACTCTATTATTCACTTTATGACATTCCTGCAGGAAGCAGGGCCTATATGCCAGAATGAGAAGCAGTTGTTGGATGGTCATGCAAGATGCAGATTATTAATGCCTGTGACAAGTGGCTATCCAGAACAAGTTGTATACTGCTGCTATAACCTCTACAAGAGAGTTAAAAAGCTGGAGCCAATGCATCAACATCTAGTAAAGGAGGAAAAGCTGAAGTAAGCAACTCTAATGATCTATACTCGTCATAATCAAATAAGGGCAATATAAAAGAGAATCTCACTATCAGAGGGCACCTACTAGTCTACTATATAAAAGTGAACATTTGTCTCTCTGTCTTGCTCTACAAATCCACAGTTTACAAGCGAAGATCGTGACATTTGACATACAAGCGTATTAAAACACAGCGGAGGCAACAAAAAAAATTAGAAATCCCTAGCACCCCTAGAGGGGGAGACAGCAGCACAGAGTGTATCAGGAGACAGCATAACTCTGGAATTGCTGGAGCCATGTACTCACAAATTGGGACACATATGCCTCACAGTCTGGGAACAAACACTGTGGGGGGAATACACCCCTAGCACCCCTAAGGGTGAGGCAGCAGCACTGAGTATTTCAGCAGACAGCATAACTCTGGAATTCCTGCAGCAATTTACAACAAACTTGGTACACATATGACTTACACTCTGGGAACAAACACTGTGGGGGTCAGACACCCCATGCACCCCTGGGAATGGGAAAGCAGCACAGCGTATGTCAGCAGACAGCATAACTGTGGAAGGCCTGGAGCACTTTACACAAAACTTGGGACACATCTGACTTACAATCTTTCAACAAACTCTGTGGGGGTTAGACACCCCTAGCACCCCTAGGGATGGGCCTGCAGCACAGAGTATTTCAGGATACATCATAACTCCCGAATGTCTGGACCAATTTTACACAAACTAGCTACACATATGAATTACAATCTGGGAACAAGCACTGTGAGGGTAACACACCCCTAGCACCCCTAAGGGTGAGGCAGCAGCACTGAGTATTTCAGCAGACAGCATAACTCTGCAATGCCTGGAGCAATTTACACCAAACTTGGTACACATATGACTTACACTCTGAGAACAAACACTGTGGGGGTAACACACCACTAGCACCCCTAGGGGTGGCCCAGCAGCACAGACTATTTAAGGACATGCCTAATATGTCAGTAATGATTTACAAACTGATCTATTGTTTTGAAGTTAAAAAAATAAAATGCCAACAAAGAAAATAGCTACAAATGGTGGAAATAAAAACAATTCCACAAGGAATAAAATGTTAGCGGCAACCTGTATGTTTAATCTTTACACTGATTTTTGTAAACAAACATTCTTAAAATCCCGGGCAACGCCGGGTACTCCAGTTAGTATTTACATAAATTTGGTTTAGCTGAGATAATCTGCTAAATGCTTTATTTTCTTTATTGTCCTTGGGCCTTTTCACCGATCGTTATATTGGATATTATAAAGGACATGCACAGTTTAACAAACCAAGGGGGTCATTCCGAGTTGATCGCTCGCTAGCTAGTTTTAGCAGCCATGCAAACGCTATGCCGCCGCCCACTGGGGAGTGTATTTTAGCTTAGCAGAAGTGCGAACGCTTGTGCAGCCGAGCACTGCAAAAACAGTTTGTGTAGTTTCAGAGTAGCTCTTAACCTACTCAGCGCTTGCGATCACTTCAGCCTATTCGTGTCCGGATTTGACATTATACACCCGCCCAGCGAACGCCCAACCACACCTGCGTTTTTTCAGACATGCCTGCGTTTTTGCAAACACTTCCTGAAAATGGTCAGTTGACAACCAGAAATGCCCCCTTCCTGACAATCTTATTTCGGCTGTTAGTGTGAGGAAAAACTTCGCTAGAACCTGAGCACAACCACAAAGGGCTTTGTACCGGTACGTCGCGCGTGCACATTGCGGGGCATACGCATGCGCATAAATGCCATTTTTTCACCTGATCACTGCACTGCGAAAATCGGCAGCGAGCGATCAACTCGGAATGAACCCCCCCCCCCCCCCCCCCCCAGGGCCTAATTCAGAGTTGATTGCAGCAGCAAATTTGTTATCATTTGGGCAAAACCATGTGCACTGCAGGGGGGGGGGGGGGCAGATAGAACATTTGCAGAGTTAGATTTGGGTGGGGTGTGTCAAACTGAAATCTAAATTGCAATGTAAAAATAAAGCAGCCAGTATTTACCCTGCACAGAAACAATATAGCCCACCCAAATCTATCTCTCTCTCTCTCTGCACATGTTGTATCTGCCCCACCTTCAGTGCACATGGTTTTGCCCAACTGCTAACAAATTTGCTGCTGCAATCAACTCTGAATTACCCCCCAAGTACTTCAGCGAAAAGGAATGCCACTTTTATGTGGCTGAAGCGCTTGGTTTAAGTAAAAATAAGGAACAGTCTTACATGCGCTATGAGTAGACAGTAAAGTCCAAATTTCAAGTAACACGAATGGTTCTCCTTATTCCTCGTGGCAGTTCATGTATGGGGAAAAAAGGGGAGAACAGACCGTAGTGTAATAACGTCAGATGATGACACACCCAGCGTGTGTATTCTTCCTAGTAAGAAGTGTGACAGTCCATTCCAAAAGATTCAGAATCCCAAAATTCCTTTTTTTGTTTCCCTCCCAGGTCACCTCACACGTGGTAGAGGAATAAATGGTAGAATGCTCACAAGTATGCTTACTTTTAGTATGCAGGTGCTGTGCTCATAAAGGTATCTTTATCCCCTTTCGTCACTCAGCATAGAGATGATAAATCCATATACAATACAGGACGGTTGAGACAATAAAACATATATTTATTAAAAACAAAAATGAGGTTTAAAACACATAGTAGTTCAACTTTATCACACGGAACAAAACACCAGATGTAACCCGGGTATATAAGGTATAGTTCCCCGTGCTTGTGAACACTCTCTGCCATAGCTCTAGAACAGACACTACTTTCAATGCGTTTCGGTGCTCTGCGGTGCCTTTTTCAAGATAAGTGTCTGTAAAATACCAATATGCCAATATACCTGTATTAAATCTATCTATGTGTACATAAAAAATGAATTAACATTTATAAATGGGTTACAACATGCCTTGGTTTGCTCAGGCCCCCACAAAAAAACAACAACATTTTGATGTGTTTGTTAAACCAAGCTACCAATGTGCTAAAGGCTAACAGTGGATGAGATATTTGTACTCTGGCATTGGAAAAACCCACCTGTTCTAAGTGAAATTTCTCTGACGTCCTAGTGGATGCTGGGAACTCCGTAAGGACCATGGGGAATAGCGGCTCCGCAGGAGACTGGGCACAAATAGAAAGCTTTAGTACTACCTGGTGTGCACTGGCTCCTCCCCCTATGACCCTCCTCCAAGCCTCAGTTAGATTTTTGTGCCCGAACGAGAAGGGTGCACACTAGGGGCTCTCCTGAGCTTCTTAGTGAAAGTTTTAGTTTAGGTTTTTTATTTTCAGTGAGACCTGCTGGCAACAGGCTCACTGCATCGAGGGACTAAGGGGAGAAGAAGCGAACTCACCTGCGTGCAGAGTGGATTGGGCTTCTTGGCTACTGGACACCATTAGCTCCAGAGGGACAGCTCACAGGCCCAGTCTTGGAGCTCGGTCCCGGAGCCGCGCCGCCGGCCCCCTTACAGAGCCAGAAGCAAGAAGAGTCCGGAAAATCGGCGGCAGAAGACATCCTGTCTTCCACAAGGTAGCGCACAGCACTGCAGCTGTGCGCCATTGCTTCTCAGCACACTTCACACTCCGGTCACTGAGGGTGCAGGGCGCTAGGGGGGGGCGCCCTGAGCAGCAATAGAAACACCTTGGCTGGCTAAAAATACATCACATATAGCTCCTGGGCTATATGGATGAATTTTAACCCCTGCCAGATTTTCACAAAAAAGCGGGAGAAAGGCCGCCGAGAAGGGGGCGGAGCCTATCTCCTCAGCACACAGGCGCCATTTTTCCTCACAGCTCCGCTGGAAGGACGTCTCCCTGACTCTCCCCTGCAGTCCTGCACTACAGAAACAGGGTAAAAAAGAGAGGGGGGCACTAATTGGCGGGTGATTAACAATACAGCAGCTATAAGGGAGAAACACTTATATAAGGTTGTCCCTATATCTATATATAGCGCTCTGGTGTGTGCTGGCATACTCTCCCTCTGTCTCCCCAAAGGGCTAGTGGGGTCCTGTCCTCTATCAGAGCATTCCCTGTGCGTGTGCTGTGTGTCGGTACGTTTGTGTCGACATGTATGAGGAGGAAAATGATGTGGAGGCGGGGCAATTGCCTATAATAGAAATGTCACCCCCTAAGGAGTCGACACCTGAGTGGATGGCTTTATGGAAGGATTTACGTGACAGTGTCAGCTCCTTACAAAAGACGGTTGATGACATGAGACAGCCGACTAATCAGCTGGTCCCTGTCCAGGCGTCTCAAAAACCATCAGGGTCTCTAAAAAGGCCGAAACCTCAGGTGGTGGATACTGACGTCGACACGGATACTGACTCCAGTGTCGACGGTGAGGAGACAAACGTGACTTCCAGTAGGGCCACACGTTACATGATCACGGCAATGAGAGAGGTGTTAAACATTTCTGATACTGCAAGTACCACTAAAAAGGGTATTATGTGGGGTGTGAAAAAACTACCTGTAGTTTTTCCTGAATCAGACGAATTAAATGAGGTGTGTGATGAAGCGTGGGTTTCCCCCGATTAAAAACTGATAATTTCAAAAAAGTTATTGGCATTATACCCTTTCCCGCCAGAGGTTAGGGCGCGTTGGGAAACACCCCCTAGAGTGGATAAAGCGCTCACACGCTTATCAAAACAAGTGGCGTTACCGTCTCCTGATACGGCCACCCTCAAGGAACCAGGTGACAGAAAACTGGAGAATATCCTTAAAAGTATATACACACATACTGGTGTTATACTGCGACCAGCAATCGCCTCAGCCTGGATGTGCAGCGCTGGGGTGGCTTGGTCGGATTCCCTGACTGAAAATATTGATACCCTGGATAGGGACAGTATATTGTTGACTATAGAGCATTTAAAAGATGCATTTCTATATATGCGAGATGCACAGAGGGATATTTCCACTCTGGCTTCAAGAGTGAGTGCGCTGTCCATTTCTGCCAGAAGAGGATTATGGAAGCGACAGTGGTCAGGTGATGCGGACTCTAAACGGCATATGGAAATATTGCCTTATAAAGGGGAGGAGTTATTTGGGGTCGGTCTATCGGACCTGGTGGCCACGGCAACTGCTGGGAAATCCACATTTTTACCCCAGGTAACCTCTCAACATAAGAAGACGCCGTCTTATCCGGCTCAGTCCTTTCGTCCCCATAAGGGCAAGCAGGCAAAAGGTTCCTCTTTTCTGCCCCGGGGCAGAGGAAGGGGAAAAAGACTGCAACAGACAGCCACTTCCCAGGAACAAAAGCCCTCCCCCGCTTCTGCCAAGTCCTCAGCATGACGCTGGGGCCTTACAAGCGGACTCAGGCACGGTGGGGGCCCGTCTCAAGAATTTCAGCGCGCAGTGGGCTCACTCGCAAGTGGACCCCTGGATCCTGCAAGTAGTATCTCAGGGGTACAAATTGGAGTTCGAGACATCTCCCCCTCGCCGGTTCCTGAAGTCTGCTTTACCAACGTCTCCCTCCGACAGGGAGGCAGTATTGGAGGCAGTTCACAAGCTGTATTCCCAGCAGGTGATAATCAAGGTACCCCTCCTGCAACAAGGGAAGGGGTATTATTCCACGCTGTTTGTGGTACCGAAGCCGGACGGCTCGGTGAGACCAATTTTAAATCTGAAGTCTTTGAACACTTACATACAGAGGTTCAAATTCAAGATGGAGTCACTCAGAGCAGTGATCGCGAACCTGGAAGAGGGGGACTATATGGTGTCTCTGGACATCAAAGATGCCTACCTCCATGTCCCCATTTACCCTTCTCATCAAGGGTACCTCAGGTTTGTAGTACAAAACTGTCACTATCAGTTTCAGACGCTGCCGTTTGGATTATCCACGGCACCTCGGGTCTTTACCAAGGTAATGGCCGAAATGATGATTCTTCTTCGAAGAAAAGGCGTTTTAATTATCCCTTACTTGGACGATCTCCTGATAAGAGCAAGATCCAGAGAACAGTTAGTAGTCGGAGTAGCCCTATCTCAGGTAGTGCTGCGACAGCACGGCTGGATTCTAAATATCCCAAAATCGCAGCTGGTTTCCGACAACACGTCTTCTGTTCCTAGGGATGATTCTGGACACAGTCCAGAAAAAGGTGTTCCTTCCGGAGGAGAAAGCCAGGGAGTTATCCGAACTGGTCAGAAACCTCCTGAAACCGGGGCAAGTCTCAGTGCATCAATGCACAAGAGTCTTGGGAAAGATGGTAGCTTCCTACGAAGCGATTCCATTCGGCAGATTCCACGCAAGAACGTTCCAGTGGGATCTGCTGGACAAATGGTCCGGATCGCATCTTCAGATGCATCAGCGGATAACCCTGTCTCCAAGGACAAGGGTGTCTCTTCTGTGGTGGTTGCAGAGGGCTCATCTTCTAGAGGGCCGCAGATTCGGCATTCAGGACTGGGTCCTGGTGACTACGGATGCCAGCCTGAGAGGCTGGGGAGCAGTCACACAAGGAAGAAATTTCCAGGGCTTGTGGTCAAGCCTGGAGACATCACTTCACATAAATATCCTGGAGCTAAGGGCCATCTACAATGCTCTAAGCCTAGCACGACCTCTGCTTCAAGGTCAGCCGGTGCTGATTCAGTCAGACAACATCACGGCAGTCGCCCACGTAAACAGACAGGGCGGCACAAGAAGCAGGAGGGCAATGGCAGAAGTTGCAAGGATTCTTCGCTGGGCGGAAAATCATGTGATAGCACTGTCAGCAGTGTTCATTCCGGGAGTGGACAACTGGGAAGCAGACTTCCTCAGCAGGCACGACCTCCACCCGGGAGAGTGGGGACTTCACCCAGAAGTCTTCCACATGATTGTGAACCGTTGGGAAAAATCAAAGGTGGACATGATGGCGTCACGCCTCAACAAAAAACTAGACAGGTATTGCGCCAGGTCACGGGACCCTCAGGCAATAGCTGTGGACGCTCTGGTAACACCGGGGGTGTACCAGTCAGTGTATGTGTTCCCTCCTCTGCCTCTCATACCCAAGGTACTGAGAATCATAAGAAGGAGAGGAGTAAGGACTATACTCGTGGCTCCGGATTGGCCAAGAAGGACTTGGTACCCGGAACTTCAAGAGATGCTCACGGAGGACCCGTGGCCTCTACCTCTACGAAGGGACCTGCTGTTAGGCGCCGGGGTCCGCTCGTCGGTGCGGCCCGGCGCCTAGCAACCAGGGACGCCGTGCGCGTACAGCCGCCGGCTCCCTGGCAACGCTAGACGCCGGGCGCACGGAGCCGCACGGACCCTAGCAACGGGGACGCCACTGGCGGACCGCGTTCCCCGTTGCTGGGTCCATTTAAATTAATAGGGCACCTGTTTCCTGGCCGTGCAGCAAGGCAGCTGCACGGCATTTAATCCAATCAGCCTCTGAACAGCTGATTGGAGGACTCCCTGTTAAGTACACTTCCAGGGCTTCTCACAGACGCCGGTAATAGCTTCCTGCATGCTGTATCTGTTTGCTGAGAGTGTTTCCAGTCCTGCTGTACCCGGTCGTTCCTGTCCTCAGTTGTCCTGTACTCGGAAGTCGTCATCTGTTCCTGGAGTCCTGACTGAGCACCTTTAAACATCCAGTGGTGTTCGTGAGTCACGGCGTAGCCGTGTGTTGCGGCTTGGCCGCTTTATTACTTATTATTTATTATTTGTGTTTCGGAGCTTTTGCGGAGGATTCCGCTCCCACAGATCCACTCTGGTATCCAGCGGTGCTGGGTAGGAGTAACGGACTAGTGGATTTTGGTTGTCCTTTTATCTGGCGGTTTTTCCGCGCATACTTCTGGTTTGGTTAGTTAGCTTGTTGCCCCTGGCCTGTTGTCAGTCAGAGGTCCTCTTGTCATCATCCTGCCTCGGATTTCCCTTTGTCTCTCACTAAGACCGGGGGGCACCGGAGTTGGGCAGACATAATCCGCCTTTCAAACGTGGCTGCCAGGGGCTCAAGAAACCATAGTCTCGCAAGGGATTTTCGATAGCACGGGTGAGACAATAGAGTTAGGGCGCCAGGGGCAACTAGTCTTTCTAGCTCCCGTAACCAGCATTCCCCTTCCAGTACTCTGGCCATTGTCATTAGATCTGCTCCGGTCAGGAGTACTGGAATCATAACATTATTACCGGCCTTACCAAAACTTAAAATTAAACAGGGTTTGATTTTTTTCTTATTCAGTTTTGTAAGAGTTATCGGCCTCATGAATCCCACAGGTTTAGGGCCAAATCCTGGCCAGCTCCTAGTCAGCCAGATTCAAGAACTTACTCAGATGGTTCAGGATCTTTCCCTTCGGGTGAAGTCGCAGGAAGATCTTTTACGAACTTCCCCGAGGGTAGTCCCTGAACCAAAAATGCACTTACCTGACCGTTTTTCTGGTGATAGGAAGGAGTTTTTTAATTTTAAAGAATCCTGTAAACTTTATTTTCGTTTAAGACCGATCTCCTCAGGTACTGAATCTCAGCGGGTCGGAATTATTATTTCTTTGCTCCAGGGGGATCCTCAGACCTGGGCTTTTGGTTTAAAAGCAGAGGATCTGGCATTGTTGTCAGTAGACGCCTTTTTGGGATCTTTAGGGCTTTTGTATGATGACCCTGATAGAGAGGCATCCGCTGAGAGTCAGTTACGCGCTCTCAGACAGGGTAGAAATCCTGCAGAGGTTTATTGTACAGAGTTTCGCCGTTGGTCGAACGACTGTGGCTGGAATGACCCAGCCCTGCGCAGTCAGTTTCGCCTCGGCTTATCTGAGTCTATAAAAGACAGTCTCCTTCAGTATCCCGCTCCTGAGACTCTCGATAAACTCATGGAGCTTTCTATTAAGATTGATCGTCGTCTCAGAGAGCGGAGGGCTGAAAAAGGAGCACCTGTCAGGTCTACTCCATGTGTATTTTCCATTCCTGAGGACATAGAGGAGCCCATGCAGATGGGTCTCTCCCGGCTGTCTCCAGAAGAAAGAGCCAGAAGGCAAAACTCTGGTCTTTGTTTGTACTGTGGGGGTAAGGGACATTTTGCCCGTAATTGTCCGAACAAGTCGGGAAACGCCTCGACCAAGTGAATTGTGAGGGGGTTCACTTTGGTCTGCAGCTTATCTCCTCGAATAACTCCCTTTTAGTCCCAGCTAAAGTTTCCTTTGGCAGCCTCAGTTCTTCGGTGTCGGCTTTCGTTGACAGTGGAGCTGCAGGGAACTTTATGGACTTAACGTGGGCCAAAGCCTTAGGTATTCCTCAGTTAGCCTTGGGTAGGTGTATCACCATGCATGGTTTAGATGGGAGTCCCTTGTCCAATGGGGTTATTTCCCTCCGTACACCCCCTATACTACTTACGGTAGGAGCTCTTCATTCCGAAAAGATCGAGTTTTTCCTTACCCATTGCCCAGCAGTTCCAGTGGTTCTGGGTCACCCTTGGCTGGCCTTTCATAATCCCATCATTGATTGGCAGTCGGGGGAGATTTCACAATGGGGTACCATCTGTAATAAGGAATGTATTACGTTTCCCGTCAGAATAGCTGCTGCCATTCCCGAACTCATTCCCGTGGAATACCAGGACTTTGTTGATGTGTTTTCCAAGGGCAATGCGGACATTCTGCCTCCCCATCGGCCTTATGATTGTGCTATTGAGCTAATTCCTGGTGCCACATTGCCAAAGGGAAGGTTATATGCATTATCCGGGCCAGAAACTGCGGCCATGAATGAGTATGTTAAGGAGAGCCTAGGGAAAGGATTTATCAGGCCATCTAAATCCCCTTTAAGTGCAGGCTTCTTCTTTGTGGAGAAAAAAGATGGATCACTCAGACCTTGCATTGACTTTAGAGCCCTGAATAAGATCTCAGTTAAGAATACTTACCCTCTGCCGCTGATTTCTGTCCTCTTTGATCAGCTGCGTTCGGCTGTGATTTTTTCTAAAATTGACCTGAGGGGAGCGTATAACCTCATCCGAATCAAGTCGGGAGATGAGTGGAAGACGGCTTTCAGTACTCAGTCGGGTCACTACGAGTATCTGGTGATGCCGTTTGGCTTGTCTAACGCTCCGGCAGTTTTCCAGGATCTCATTAACGATGTGCTCCGTGATTTTCTAGGAAGATTCGTGGTCGTTTACTTAGACGACATCCTGATCTATTCTGACTCAATTGAACAACATGTTACCCAGGTGCGTCAGGTTCTTCAAAAATTACGTGACAATCACCTATATGCCAAGCTGGAGAAGTGTGAGTTTCATGTCACGGAGGTATCCTTTTTAGGGTACATTATTTCCCCTCGGGGATTCTGTATGGAACCTAAGAAGCTCCAAGCCATCCTTAGTTGGGCGCAACCCACCAACTTAAAAGCAATTCAGCGCTTTTTAGGGTTTGCGAATTATTATAGAAGATTTATTCATTCTTTTTCAGACCTGGTTGCTCCCATTGTGGCACTGACTAAGAAGGGAGCGGATCCTACCAACTGGTCACGTGAAGCTGAGTTATCCTTTCAGGCCTTGAAACAAGCTTTTGTCTCAGCTCCAGTCCTCAGACATCCCAACCCAGAATTGCCCTTCATTGTTGCGGTTGATGCCTCGGAGGTTGGAGTGGGGGCTATCCTATCTCAGAAGGATCCGGACTCTCTGGAACTACATCCTTGTGCCTTTATGTCCAGGAAATTCTCATCTGCTGAATCCAACTACGATGTTGGTAACCGGGAGTTACTGGCTATTAAATGGGCTTTCGAGGAGTGGAGGCATTGGCTTGAGGGAGCAACACATACCATTTCAGTATTGACTGACCACAAAAATCTTCAGTACATCGAATCAGCTAAGCGGCTGAATGCCCGGCAGGCTCGTTGGGCTTTATTTTTTACTCGTTTCAAGTTTATTATCACTTTTAGGCCAGGTTCCAAGAATACCAAGGCGGATGCCCTGTCACGCAGTTTTCTTCCAGTTCATAATAACAGTCCTGTTACTCCCATACTTCCGTCTTCAGTCATTTGGGCAGGCCTCACACAAGATTTGTTTACCCAGTTAAAGCAGCTTCAACATCAAGCTCCTGGAAATACTCCTGCTGGTCGTCTTTACGTCCCTGAGTTTTTGAGAGCTACTGTTTTGACTGAGTTTCATGATAGCAAAGTTGCCGGGCATCCGGGGATCTCTAAGACTTTGGAATTAGTCTCCCGCTCAGTATGGTGGCCTGGTCTTTCTAAAGACATTAAGGAGTTTGTTTTTTCTTGTCAGGTCTGTGCACAGCATAAGGTTCCCCGTTCCTTGCCTATCGGGCAACTTATGCCCTTAAATGTTCCTCTCAGGCCATGGTCTCATATTTCCATGGATTTTGTGGTAGACCTCTCTCTGTCAGCCGGATTCCGAGTCATATCGGTGGTAGTGGACCGTTTTAGCAAGATGGCCCATTTCATTGCTCTTCCCCGACTGCCATCTGCCCAGGGATTGGTTGTTTTGTTTCTCCGCCATGTTTTCAGACTTCATGGGTTGCCCACTGATATTGTTTCTGATCGGGGTCCACAATTCATTGCACAATTCTGGAAGTCTTTTTGTGCCTCATTAAAGATGAAATTGTCTTTAACATCCGGCTATCATCCCCAATCCAACGGGCAGACCGAGCGAGTTAATCAATCATTAAAACAGTATTTGCGTTTGTACTCAGCCAAACTCTAGAATGATTGGTCCGAGTTTCTTCCTTTGGCGGAGTTTGCTTACAACAATTCTTGTCATTCCTCCACTAATGTGTCTCCATTCTTTTCAGTTTTTGGTTTTCACCCCAGAGCTAATTCTTTTTTTCAACATTCCTCTGTTTCCTTGCTAACCTTAACCTCTCATCTCAGAGTCATTTGGAAAAAAGTGCACCTTGCTCTCAGAAAAGCGGCATTTCGAGAGAAAAAGTTTTCTGACAGGCTCCGGCGTCCTTGCACTTTTAAGGTGGGAGACAGGGTATCGTTGTCGACTCGTAACATTAGACTTCGACAAACCTCAGCTAGATTGGGCCCCAAATTTATTGGACCATTTCATATTATTAAAAAAATCAATCCAGTTGCTTTCCGGTTACGTTTACCAAGAGCTCTCCGAATCGGAAATACGTTCCATTGCTCCCTGTTGAAACCATACGTTTCTTCCAGTAGATTTCCTCGGAAGATCTCTCAGGGGAAATCACCAGTAGATGTACAGGGACATCAGGAGTTCTTGGTGGAGAAGGTTCTCGATTCCAAATTGTCCCGGGGTCGGCTTTATTTTCTGGTGCACTGGAAGGGCTATGGTCCAGAGGAAAGGTCTTGGGTCCTGGATAAGGATCTCCATGCCCCGAGGCTCAAGAGGGCATTTTTTCGGGAATTTCCTCGGAAACCTGGCTTTAGGGGTTCCTTGACCCCTCCTCAAGGAAGGAGAGGAGTAAGGACTATACTCGTGGCTCCGGATTGGCCAAGAAGGACTTGGTACCCGGAACTTCAAGAGATGCTCACGGAGGACCCGTGGCCTCTACCTCTACGAAGGGACCTGCTGTTAGGCGCCGGGGTCCGCTCGTCGGTGCAGCCCGGCACCTAGCAACCAGGGACGCCGTGCGCGTACAGCCGCCGGCTCCCTGGCAACGCTAGACGCCGGGCGCACGGAGCCGCACGGACCCTAGCAACGGGGACGCCACTGGCGGACCGCGTTCCCCATTGCTGGGTCCATTTAAATTATTAGGGCACCTGTTTCCTGGCCGTGCAGCAAGGCAGCTGCACGGCATTTAATCCAATCAGCCTCTGAACAGCTGATTGGAGGACTCCCTGTTAAGTACACTTCCAGGGCTTCTCACAGACGCCGGTAATAGCTTCCTGCATGCTGTATCTGTTTGCTGAGAGTGTTTCCAGTCCTGCTGTACCCGGTCGTTCCAGTCCTCAGTTGTCCTGTACTCGGAAGTCGTCATCTGTTCCTGGAGTCCTGACTGAGCACCTTTAAACATCCAGTGGTGTTCGTGAGTCACGGCGTAGCCGTGTGTTGCGGCTTGGCCGCTTTATTACTTATTATTTATTATTTGTGTTTCGGAGCTTTTGCGGAGGATTCCGCTCCCACAGATCCACTCTGGTATCCAGCGGTGCTGGGTAGGAGTAACGGACTAGTGGATTTTGGTTGTCCTTTTATCTGGCGGTTTTTCCGCGCATACTTCTGGTTTGGTTAGTTAGCTTGTTGCCCCTGGCCTGTTGTCAGTCAGAGGTCCTCTTGTCATCATCCTGCCTCGGATTTCCCTTTGTCTCTCACTAAGACCGGGGGGCACCGGAGTTGGGCAGACATAATCCGCCTTTCAAACGTGGCTGCCAGGGGCTCAAGAAACCATAGTCTCGCAAGGGATTTTCGATAGCACGGGTGAAACAATAGAGTTAGGGCGCCAGGGGCAACTAGTCTTTCTAGCTCCCGTAACCAGCATTCCCCTTCCAGTACTCTGGCCATTGTCATTAGATCTCCTCCGGTCAGGAGTACTGGAATCATAACACCTGCTCCAACAGGGACCCTGTCTGTTCCAAGACTTACCGCGGCTGCGTTTGACGGCATGGCGGTTGAACGCCGGATCCTGAAGGAAAAAGGCATTCCGGATGAGGTCATCCCTATCCTGATAAAAGCCAGGAAGGATGTAACCGTGCAGCATTATCACCGTATTTGGCGTAAATATGTTGCGTGGTGCGAGGCCAGGAAGGCCCCTACAGAGGAATTTCAACTGGGTCGTTTCCTGCATTTCCTGCAAACAGGACTGTCTATGGGCCTAAAATTAGGGTCCATTAAGGTTCAAATTTCGGCCCTGTCGATCTTCTTCCAAAAAGAACTGGCTTCAGTTCCTGAAGTTCAGACGTTTGTCAAAGGGGTGCTGCATATACAGCCTCCTTTTGTGCCTCCAGTGGCACCTTGGGATCTCAATGTGGTTTTGGGGTTCCTAAAATCACATTGGTTTGAACCACTCACCACTGTGGACTTAAAGTATCTCACATGGAAAGTGGTAATGCTATTGGCCCTGGCTTCAGCCAGGCGCGTGTCAGAAATGGCGGCTTTATCCTATAAAAGCCCTTACCTAATTTTTCATACGGACAGGGCAGAATTGAGGACTCGTCCTCAATTTCTCCCTAAGGTGGTTTCAGCGTTTCACCTGAACCAGCCTATTGTGGTACCTGCGGCTACTAGGGACTTGGAGGACTCCAAGTTACTGGACGTAGTCAGGGCCCTGAAAATATACGTTTCCAGTACGGCTGGAGTCAGAAAATCTGACTCGCTGTTTATCCTGTATGCACCCAACAAGCTGGGTGCTCCTGCTTCTAAGCAGACTATTGCTCGTTGGATTTGTAGTACAATTCAGCTTGCACATTCTGTGGCAGGCCTGCCACAGCCAAAATCTGTAAAAGCCCATTCCACACGGAAAGTGGGCTCATCTTGGGCGGCCGCCCGAGGGGTCTCGGCTTTACAACTTTGCCGAGCAGCTACTTGGTCAGGGGCAAACACGTTTGCTAAATTCTACAAATTTGATACCCTGGCTGAGGAGGACCTGGAGTTCTCTCATTCGGTGCTGCAGAGTCATCCGCACTCTCCCGCCCGTTTGGGAGCTTTGGTATAATCCCCATGGTCCTTACGGAGTTCCCAGCATCCACTAGGACGTCAGAGAAAATAAGAATTTACTTACCGATAATTCTATTTCTCATAGTCCGTAGTGGATGCTGGGCGCCCATCCCAAGTGCGGATTGTCTGCAATACTTGTACATAGTTATTGTTAACTAAATCGGGTTATTGTTGTAGTGAGCCATCTTTTCTAGAGGCTCCTCTGTTTATCATACTGTTAACTGGGTTCAGGTCACAAGTTATACGGTGTGATTGGTGTGGCTGGTATGAGTCTTACCCGGGATTCAAAATCCTTCCTTATTGTGTACGTTCGTCCGGGCACAGTATCCTAACTGAGGCTTGGAGGAGGGTCATAGGGGGAGGAGCCAGTGCACACCAGGTAGTACTAAAGCTTTCTATTTGTGCCCAGTCTCCTGCGGAGCCGCTATTCCCCATGGTCCTTACGGAGTTCCCAGCATCCACTACGGACTATGAGAAATAGAATTATCGGTAAGTAAATTCTTATTTTAAGATATACGCTTAGTTTGTGGACCTGGTTTATTAAGGGCTCTAATTATGGCTGATTATTAGTAATATACTCTTGTTTTGTGCAGGAGAGTAAATAAATATTTGAGCTTGACCAAGATATAAGATAAAGAATATGTAAAAGTTTATTTAAGTAGCACTACAAAATCTGGGTGTTCAGTCCTGAACTCCAGAACAATTGGTTTAATATTTGTCTGCTGAGTGTTAACTTCCTCACTTGAAGAACAGACACGCAAATTAATGTAATTGGAGCAGATAATGAATTGCAAAGATATAAAGGTAAAACAAAAGATGTGTCACGGAATGAGATAGTCTGTGATCCGTATTGGGACCCTTGGGCTCTGCTGACGTAGGCATGTGAGTGACATGAGGAGGATGTAATATGGACATGCTCACGGAGTGATAGTGAATGAGGCTTGACAGTCAAAGGCTATCTGGGCTATGATGAATGACAACCCCAGACCCTATATAACCACCAGGATACCAGATTGTAATCCCGACAGCCTTATCCAAACCTGAATAGGTGAAGGACAGACCGCACGGAAAACTCAGTGTGGCATAGTACTGTACCTGAACCGCTTTCCTAGTACAGGTTGAGTCTCCCTTATCCAAAATGCTTGGGACCAGAGGTATTTTGGATATGGGATTTTTCCGTATTTTGGAATAATTGCATACTATAATGAGATATCATGGTGATGGGACCTAACTCTAAGCACAGAATGCATTTATGTTACATATACACCTTATACACACAGCCTGAAGGTCATTTTAGCCAATATTTTATATAACTTTGTGCAGTAAACAAAGTGTGTCTACATTCACACAATTCATTTATGTTTCATATACACCTTATACACACAGCCTGAAGGTCATTTAATACAATATTTTTAATAACTTTGTGTATTAAACAAAGTTTGTGTACATTGAGTCATCAGAAAACAAAGATTTCACTATCTCACTCTCACTCAAAAAAGTCCGTATTTCGGAATATTCCGTATTTCGGAATATTTGGATATGGGATACTCAACCTGTACTGACTACCAGTAAGAGAGATAGTAGGGAAGATAGCTAAAAGGTTTAGCTTCCCTGGGAACTACACCTACAGCACTTGTAGGGAGCAAGGAATAGAAGTAGAGACTCAGAGATGGACAAGGAGACACAACCCCCAGGACATCAGCACCGCAGCTGAGATATCCTGAGAACTGGAAACCTTCCAATCCTGAAATTAGGTAGGAGAACCAGGAACAGCCATTAGTGGAATCTGAGGTGGGGGAATCACCTTAGACATGGGCCTGTGTAAAAACCAAAGACAGCACATCACATATGACACACATGCGTATGCATCACAGCATAGATGGTGTGACTAGTGTGACCTTAAATGAGACGCACATGCCATTTATCTCTATCGGTGAGCGCCTGGCTGTGACTAGTCGCAGCCTGGTGAATTCTGTAGCTTGCTGTAATGTGTATGCCCGTACATATGCATCTCAGCATAGATAAGCATGTCTACATCTGTAGGTGTAGAAGCAATGGCTGGATAAACAGACACACAGGATAGTGCTGATTTTGATATTAGATGACTGGTGTATAGGAATGACAGAAGAAGCAGAAGAATGCAGTAAGCAGGACAGTCAGATACTGTATGCTGGGAATGTTAGGAGGTGCCAGGATATGCATTTATTTACTAAATACCCAGCATGTTGGCTGTGACCATCTTGGACTTGTCATGTGATTCATTTAGTCAACATCAGTGCAGCAGCAGTGTTCTGACTTCATTTACCAATGGACTTCTGCCACTTCCTATTTAAACTTGAGACTCCTCGCAAACGATGTAAGAGCAACGCCTTCCCTCTGGGATAGTTCCTGATCACAGGTCTCTGTTACCTGAACGCTGCCAGTGCTATAGCGGTGTTCCTTCTTAGTGACATTGTGTTTCTTCCTCCAGCTTCTCCATGTGTCCTGTGCAGCACTGCCTCCAGCATTTCCATATGCCCTGTCTGAAGAGCTTTCTCCAGCTAATATGCATATCATGCATCTGCTACATCTCCAATTTTCCTAGTTTCCTACACCCGCAAACATCTCCAGTACAGTATATCTGGATACCCTGCATCTGCCAACATCTCCAGTATATATGCAGATCCTGCTTCAGCAAGTGTCTTCAGTATATCTGCATATCATGTACCAGCAATCATATTCAGTATATCTGCATACCCTACTTCAGCAAGTGTCTTGAGCTTACAATCTATATTCCGTACCTTCTGTACAAGCACCCACATTCATGCTATGGTTAATTTTGTTGGGAGACAATTAACCTACCAGTATATTTGTTTTGCATTGTGGGAGAAAACCAGAGTACCCAGAGTAAAAGCATAAATTCAGAATTTGGTGCGCTATATAAGAAACTGTTAGTATATGTTGCCAGAGGTCCAAGAGGTGTCCTTCACCTTGCTTGAGGTCCGAGAGGTGTCTGTCACCTTGGCAGTGGTCTGATATTTGAGTGGTGCCTACTGCTTTGCTAGGAGGCTGAAAGGTTTCCCCTGCTTTATCAGGGGCCTGAGAGATGTCAGTCACCCTGCCAGAAAGGTGCCCAGTACCCTTCCAGCAGTCCAAGAGGTACCTGCCAACTTTCCAGAGGTTCAAGTGGTGTCTGCCACTCTGCCAGAGGTCCAAAGGGTGTCTGTCACCCTGCCGGAGGTCTTAGGGGTGCCAGCTACCTTTTAAGAGGTCTGAAAGATGCTTGCCACCTTGGTAGAAGTCCACACGGTTTTGTCTGCCCATACCTCCTGGTGTGAGGTCTCTCTCTTCTCTGCCACCAGTCTGGTTGTTCCAGCATCATCTGCCCCCAGTCCGGTGGTTCCAGCCTCATCTGCTGCCAGTCTGGTGGTTTCAGTATCGTTTGCCAGTCCAGTGGTCCCAATCTTGTCTGCTGTTAGTTTGGTGGTTTTAGTCTCATCTGCCATCCATCCAGTGGATCCATCATCTGTCCATCATTCTTCAATAAATGTCTTCATATACAGTATTTCACCATTTATGAAAACAGGATGACTCAGTCTCAAGAATCTGTGAAGTTTTGTGAAGACAAAATTTGTTCTTCAGCCTTAGTCTTATTTTTGTGCACTAATTTGCCTGTCTTAGAGTTGACACATCTAGACTCAGAGCAAGCTGGTGCATATAAAGTTACAAACGTTGCCTGACTGTGCTTGGCCCTGGCTTTCCCAATATGCATTCTAGTGCATGAAAGCAGTAGCCAGACCACTACTCACAAATATAGGACATGGGCCCTCATTCCGAGTTGTTCGCTCGCTAGCTGCTTTTAGCAGCATTGCAAACGCTAGGCTGCCACCCTCTGGGAGTGTATCTTAGCTTAGCAGAATAGCGAACGAAAGATTAGCAGAACTGCCACTAAATAATTCCTTGCAGTTTCTGAGTAGCTCCAGACCTACTCCTAGATTGCGATCACCTCGGTCTGTTTAGTTCTTGGTTTGACGTCACAAACACGCCCTGCGTTCGGCCAGCCACTCCCCCGTTTCTCCAGCCACTCCTGCGTTTTTTCCTGGCACGCCTGCGTTTTTTAGCACACTCCCTGAAAACGCCAAGTTGCCGCCCAGAAACACCCACTTCCTGTCAATCACACTACAAAGACTCGAGCGTTGAAAAAACGTCGCTCGAGCTTGTGTAAATCTCCAAATTTTTGTGTTAAATTACTAAGCGCATGCGCGCTGCGTACCATGCGCATGCGCATTTTCCACCTAATCGCTGCGTTGCGAAAAAAGGCAACGAGCGAACAACTCGGAATGACCACCATGGTCTGAGACTTTCCTTGCCACTGCATGTGGGTTATGGCATGTTGCCAATTATATAATTTTGAGAAGAAACCTTTCCCTAGTTAGCGTGATGTTTTCTAAAAGATTGTTACATTTTGTTTAGATTTGGAGTGCCCTTTTTTACATCTTCTTCTTAAGGTGCATACACACGGAGAGATTTTAACTATGAGAGATTTTGACTGAGCATTTTCCCTTGAACTGGCAGTAGGAGATTTTGGCTAACTTTTCCAGCGATTTTGGCTCTGAGTGATTTTGGCTAACTCATTTAAGCAAGGGGATGCTTTTTCTTTTCCAGCGACCTAGCCAAAATTGACTTGCCTGTACAGTCTATTTTTAGCAGCGATAGTGACCTGGCGGGGAAGCGCATCGCTATCGCTGGCTGTGTACACACAGGGGGTCATTCCGACCCGTTCGCACACAGCGGTTTATCGCTGCGGCGCGAATGGGTGCGGAAAGCGCATGCGTGGCGGCCGCAGTGCGCGCGCGCCACGTTGCCTGGCAACCGTTACGTCGCGGCTAACGAAGGAAGCGGTCACAGGGCCGACCGCAAAGAAGATTGACAGGAAGAAGGCGTTCCAGGGCGGATCCGGACCGTTTGGAGCCGTTTTCGGGGAGTGCTGAGTAAAATGCAGGCATGTCCAGGAGGGCGGATGTCTGACGTCAAAGCCGGACGGGGTAAGTATGTCCAGGCCTACTGTAGTCTTCTTTTGCTTGAATTTTTTTTAGCTTAGTAGGGCTGCACAAGCGATCGCAGCCCTGCTAAGCTAAAATACACTCCCCCATAGGCGTGTACTAGTTGATCGCAGCAGCAGCAAAAAGTTGCACTAACTTTCTGAGCGATTTTGACTGTATAGTCAAAATCACTCAGCTATATCACTCCATGTGTATGGACCTTTACTGTACTTTGACCTTTTTTAATCATACCTCCCAATTTTGGAGAGCCGGTAATACATGCTCATTCTCAAAAACACACAATATTACCTTGAGACCAGAAAAAAAAAATATTTTCTCAGTATTTATTATTTATATTTATATTATTTTGTTATTTACAGTTTTTATTATTTATTGATTACTGCACCCAGTAAGTGTAGTAATCAGAGTACTGTCTCTGCCCTCATATACACAATATATACTGCAGTGTAGATAGATACCCTTGTGAAAAACAATTGTAAGTACAGTAAGTACAGCTCACTTCAACTTCAAATAAATCAAACATACTGGAGGAGCCTGTATTGCAGATTGCAGTTGCCAGTGTCTGATTCAGACCTGATCAAAGATGTGCGAAAAAACGCGCATCTATGATCATTTTCTCTGACATGCAGTCCGCCAAGCATGTCGGGTCCTGCCTCCCCCCGCAGACATGCAAAAGCAATGAACGGTGGCTATGCTTTCACATGGTTCCAGTAGCCCTCTGCCTACGCAGCCTAGGCATACAGCTACCCGCCATGTTTTGGGTTGCAGCTGCTGCATGTGATGTCATGCTGCCACCACGACCCGCCCCAGCAACGGTCTGGACATGCCTGCATTGTCCGGACTGTGCGAACTACGACGCCCACAAAACGTGCTGTATTATGTGAGGGCCCCGGGACAACCACACCCTGTTGCCCCTCCCTTAATTTGGCCCTGGTTATGTCAGTTAGTCTTTGTTTAAATCAACAGTGCTTTCGAGATCAGTGTCCAAATAAAATTGAAAATGCAATACACCTGGGATGTTAGTAAAGAACAATAAGATGGTCAAAACGATAGCCTTAAGAGGAGGTGAGTCACCTGTGTGCAGGAAAGGTGTATTGCATTTTCAGTTACAGTAAATGTTATTTCGTGTTGGCTGTGTTATATTTTGATGCTGTCTTTGGTGAACAGGTGGGGGAGAATTTTAAAAAGCTTATACTTCACAATAAATAAAACCCTTGTTCTCTTCAGTGACGTGTCCAGTAAAAGTTGCAGAATCCTCTCACTGTGTTTTCCTAAAGTGCTTGGTGTAATTACATTATTCCCTTAGGTACTTAAAAAGCTGAAATTAATTTGCACCTCTCTCTTGAAAAGCACTGAAATATGTATAATTAGGAGGTCTATTTTTCTTCTTTTCAATTGAAGTTCTACTATGAGAACTGAAGGGAATGCAGATAATCTTTGAATTAAAATCAAATAATGTCAGGGTTAATCAGTTGGGGTAAAAGTGTAATCGGAAAGCAAGAATTTTAGCAAACATGTTTAAATCAATATTTAATGAAGATATAGTATAGGTATGTCACTAGCACATAATGGCCCTCATTCTGAGTTGATCGCTCGCTGCCAATTTTCGCAGCGGAGTGATCAGGTAAAAAATGGCAAAACTGCGCATGCATACGGGCCGCAGGGCACACGCGCAACGTACTTTCACACAAAACTATGCAGTTTTACACAAGGGCGCGCAATGTTTTTCAGTCGCTCTGTTGATCAGTGAGTGATTGACAGGAAGTGGGTGTTTCTGGGTTGTAACTGGCCATTTTCCGGGAGTGTGCTAAAAAACGCAGGCGTGACAGGTGAAAACGCAGGCGTGCCTGGGGAAACGGGGGAGTGGCTGGCCGAACGCAGGGCGTGTTTGTGACGTCAAAGCAGGAACTAAACTGACTGAAGTGATCGCAAGGTAGGAGTAGGTTTGGAGCTGCTCAGAAACTGCATGAAACTTTTTACGAGCAGTTCTGCTAACCTTTCGTTCGCACTTCTGCTAAGCTAAGATACACTCCCAGAGGGAGGCGGCCTAGCGTTTGCACTGCTGCTAAAAGCAGCTAGCGAGCGAACAACTTGGAATGAGGGCCAATGTGGGATCTTTACATTTTCTGGGGCAGATGTATTAAGGGGCTGATTCAGGTCGCATCGCAAACGCGTCCTGTCCTGCGCTTGAGCCCACAGTTAATGCGGTCGGCCCGCATTAACCGTGAACACCTCTATCTGATTGACAGGAAGAGGTGTTCGCAGGGTGGGGGGGGGGGGGGGGGGGCGGGGAACAGGGGCGTGTTGGTTACATTTTTGGGGCGGCTGCGTGTCGTCACACGCAGCCGCTCTGATAAAATAAATGGCGTCGCTACTCCTGCCGTCGCAGCCAACCTACACAAGCAGGTGGCTTCACCTGTTTCTGCGACCATGCTCTAATTGCGTTGCGATCGCAATTAGAGTGTGATCGCAGTGGGTGGGCAGGGGGGTTGGCGCATGTGGACGGCCTTGCCCTGCAGTGGACGGCCCTCAGCATGTGATTGCAAGGATTGCAGAATCTGCTACTCTTACTCAATGAGGGCCTAAGCCTGAAGAAGTGATAAAACAGTGATAAGAGGAAGGTGATAACACACCAGCCAATCAGCTCCTAACTGTAATTTTTCAAACCCGTAATGATTGGCTGGTGCGTTATCACCTCTCACTTATCACTGCTTTATCATTTCTCCAGGCTTAGGCCCTCATTCAGGGGTCTATTCATGAAGCAGTGAAAAGAGTGGAGAAGTGAGCCAGTGGCGGAGTGGTTGCCCATGGCAACCAATCAGCATTGCAGTAACATTTATAATTTGCATACTATAAAATTATACAGAGCAGCTGATTGATTGCCATGGGCAACTTCTCCACTGGCTCACTTCTCCACTCTTTTCACTGCTTTATGAATAAACCCCTCAGAATAGCAGATTCTGCAGTCCTTGCAATCACAGGCTGGGGGCCGCTCATCGCAGGGCAAGGCTGTCCAGCATGCGCCTCTCCCCCCCACCCATCAACTGTGATCATACTCTAATTGCGATCGCAACACAATTAGAGCATGGTCGCAGAAACAAGTGAAGCCATCTGCCAGCATACCTTGGCTGCGACGGCAGGAGTAGCGCCGCCATATCTACCGTTATGGCAATGACCAGTGTTTGATGAATTAACATTTAATACATTAATATGATGATATGTTAATTATCTTCAAACTATTTAGAATGGTATGTAGTCACTATGTTGATATTCAGAATGTCTGCATTGACAATGTCAGCAGAAGGGCGACATTGATGCCCGCACAAAGATTTTCTTGTCTATGCATCCTTACAAGGAACATGCAAATGACAAAGTTGTTAGTAAAAGTGTCTGAAAGCTTCTGCTATATAAGGTGCAGAAATTTTTGTTTTATTTGATGACTTTTTAATAGTATTATTGGCCTTGGCAGAGAGGAGAGAAGGTGATGCCCAGTAGTGCATAATTGATTTACTGAGCCTCAATATGTTCATTAAAAATCTTCATTAATAGTAACAATAATATTTGATCTGACAGTTCCTCACACCGAGGTTTGGATATTAAGGTGTGTACATGCGGTAAGATAAATCTGTAAGATTTAGACTATATAGTCAAAATCTTAAGGAAAGTTAGTGCATAGCTCAAGGTTAGGCAGCTTGCGATACCGATTTGATCCCGATGCGCGCTCCCGTGGGGTCGCTATTGCAAGACTAGATAGACTGTGCAGGCAAGTCAATCTTGACTATCTAGTGTACTATCTAGTACAAAGTATAGTCAAAATTGTCATTTAGTCAAAGTCGTACATAGACAAATTCTCAAGTACAGATAGTCAAAATTTGTGCTATCTGTGCTGTCTGGGCTCTGGGGGAGTTCAAGGGAAATTGCATAGTCAAAATCAGCCATAGCAAGGATCTCACCATGTGTATACACCTTTAGTTATCATGGCATATCACTTTGAAATTATCACACTATTTACACATTTTTTAATTATCATACTATGTTTTGTAATGCCTCAACCAACCTTACAGTAAACATCTATCCTGTTGAGGAGAAAAGGAGCCTGCAGTGTTTTTTTGCAGTAGGCCCACTACGGGTGTAGTATGGAAGGTACATAATAACTAGGTTTACAGTGTCTAGGTTGACCACTATTGGTCGACAGTAACTAGGTCGACAGGGCCTCTAGGTCGACAGGGTGTCTAGGTCGACAGGTCAAAAGGTCGACATGATTTTTTAAAGTTTTTTTGTGTCGTTGTTTTTCGTAGAGTGACCGGGAACCCCAATTAGTGCACTGTGTCCCCTCGCAGCTTCGGGCAAGGTGCCTCACTGCGCTTGGCACAGGTTACCATTCCCAATTGTAGTCCACGTGGATCGTTAAGTATGAAAAGGTTCAAAAAAGAAGAAAAAAACCATGAAAAACTCATGGCGACCTTTTGACCTGTCGACCTAGAACATGTCGACCTAGATACCCTGTCAACCTACTTACTGTCAACCTAGAGACCGGATCCCGCCCACTACACATGCCGATAGAGCCAAGGCATGTGTTGCATTGTAGGAGAAAGCAGGAAGAGAGTGGTCTCTTCCTACTTTTCCTCATTGAAGAAAGACATAACACCATTTTCAGGTGACTTTAGGGGGTCTATTTACTAAGCCTTGGATGGAGATAAAGTGGTCAGAGATAAAGTACCAGCCAATCAGCTCCTAACTGCCATGTCACAGGCTGGGTTTGAAAAATGACAATTAGGAACTAATTGGCTGGTACTTTAACTCCGTCCAGTTTTGTCTCCACCTAAGGCTTAGCAAATAGACCCCTTTGCCTTACAATAGTTTCTATTGTGTGCTCTAGAAATTATGCAGTACCTGAATCCCATTCTAAGCTATGAGACCGGCTCTTCCACTATCAGAGAAGTGACTCTGCAGAAATCTGACTGCTTCACTGGTTCAAGTTTTTACAGGTAGTCAGAACTTATTTATCCTGCTAAAAAGCAAGAGAAAAGGTGTTTATTACTTTTAGAAAGAAAACCCTTAGGGTCAAATGCAATTAGCTGCAAAATTGTGGTATTGAACACAAAAGAGTAGTCCTTAAGCATTGTTAGAATCAGATATAGATGTCCCAGATAGGGCTTCCTGTACGATTCAACAGACAGTGGTTAATAACAAGGAGATCTGGTTATTCAAGTATTAATACTGTATCTTCATGTTTAATTGTCAAAACCCTTTGAATCACCCCAAATCAGTGAGATGTGTTCACATAAAGGTTTCTTTCACACCTTCCTTGTTATTCACCCTTCATAGATATCAGCTCAGATTTTTCTAAAGAGTTACACTCACCCAGAATAAAACTCCTAAATTCATCAAAAAGGTTTCTGTGTCACGATTTCCCCAATGGATGGTATCACTGCATCATTTACCGTGATTGCCATTTTCGCCATTATTGCATCTTTTTTTCCCGCAAAAACTGACTTATTGTGTGCATGAACGCTCCCTTGATTCACCATATTCAATTGCATATTCACAAAAACGGGATTACCGCAAAAACTGTTGGTGAAAAGTGAAAAATGGCTAAATCTGTCCATTCCCCCCAAAAAGGCTAAAATAACATCGTAATACAGTATAAAAGTTTATTATTGATTATAATAAATGTATTTCTGATACTTAAATAGGGGCATGATTGTCTAAGTCGACCTGGAAAAGGTCGACAGTGACTAGGTTGATCCCAAAAGTTCGAAAGGCACAAGGTTGACACCCAAAAAAGGTTGACGTGACTAAAAAGTCGACACAGAAAAGGTTGACACAGAAAAGGTTGACATGAGATACAGTATTAATTTATTTTTGGTGTTTACCTTGTAAAGTGACTGGGAACCCCAATTAGTACACAGCGTCCCCTCCGCTACCGCTGCACTCGGCACACGTTACTATTCTCAGTTGTAGTCCATGTGGATCGTAAAGTATGAAAAAAGTAAAATAATTGTAACAAAAAGGTCATGTTGAGCGGTTTCTTGTGTCGACCATTAACATGTCAACCCTTTGTCTATATTGACATTTTAATCATGTCGACCTAATGCCTGTCGACATTTTAATCATGTTGACCTAATGAGTGTTGACCATTAGTGGTCGCCCTATTGACTGTCGACCTCATCCATGTGACCTAGCATACAGATATCCTTAAATAGGGTCAAATGGCTGTTACGTGTATTTTTTAAAAATGTAAAAAATTCTTGAAAGCTATGTTTTTCATCCAAATAAGTGCTATACTTATACATAAAAATGGGTATAAGTATATATTTGGGTTATTTAGGGGATTTTACTTTAAAAGTGGAAACAGACCGACTACTCCCATCTGCAAGTCTACAAACCCTTGTCCCACTCACAAAGCACTACAATATACCTTTCCCATACCTTGTACCCCAATTTCCATCATTTTGCCCTTTTTCACCCCAAAAATGACATGTCATTATTGGACAATTACAAATAAATAAAAATTTCTAAGATCCTAATTAGTCATTTAGGGGTGTGTCTCAGGGGTTCAGAACCAAATCCTAACATTTTTATTTTAAAATAGGGATTTTCCCCAAGTTTATCACCTGCTCAGAGTTGGTGAATTGAAATTTGCAATAAAATTACTGCAAATCTGTTTTCAGAGGTAATTGAATAGGAGCTTTCGCAAATTTACAGTGATTTGTGGTAAATGCACAGTTTTCGCAGTTAATTGAATTCGTCCCTTAATATTGATAAAATGTTTATGCATGGCCAATGCTTTTCTCTTTCCTATCCTTTTATTTCCCTTTCCACCAGTTTTTCTATCCTCTTCTTTGCTTTTATTGGTCTTTAGTTGTCCGCTAATTTAAAATCTTTGTAAATCTGTTATATCATTTAAATAAAGATTATATACTGTGTGAGTGTTAATGGTGAATTTAGTGATTGCAGGACTTTTACTGTATATATATATATATATATATATATATATATTTGTTATCTATTTATCTATATCTATTCATACATACAGATAAATACTGTAATAAATTATTTATTAACATGGGTCAAAATCAGTGATAAAAGGCTAAAGAAACAACTTGACAACGTCAGTATTAATTAGTAGTCGGTTGAGTAGAAGCTGCTACGGAATTCTTACAAATTTAATGAGGTCAGTGCAAAATATTATGTATTAACAAGGATGGAAGTTATGCTAATAAATAAGCCTGAAAATGAGGTGCTCCTGTAGTCCCCCTGTAGGCATGAGGATGAAAACTACAAGATGATTTCGTTTTTTTGTTTATTTTTGTTTTAGCTTTTGCTGCTTTCACTTGATGAGTGATTGAGAATTTAGGGGATGGTTGATGGAAAAAGAGATAGCTATAACACTAGTCATGTGACATGATAGTAAGAATTTTATAAAACAAAGTTAAATTAAAATCTGCTCAAACACCTGTAATTGCAGCCTGTGAATGACAAAAATGGAGCCTCCACCATTACCTCCAACAAGTAAAAACAGTTTTGTTAGAAACGTCACACAATGGCGCATCCACAGTACAAATAGATTAACTCTGGTGTCTATTTGCTAAGCCTTGGAAGGAGATAAAGTGGATGGAGATAAAGTACCAGCCAACCAATTGAATATCCCCGGTGGGTGGCCAATACGTTTGGATGCCCACATAACTGAATTGATACCTCAGAGTCCTGCCAAAATATACTCCATTTTAACAACTATAGTATGACCCCTTTTTTTCTCATACTGGTCCATGGCATTCCTTGCTTGTGTAAATTTTTATTTGTGCTGCTGACACAGATGTTTTGCTTCAGTGTTATAATCGATTTTGCATTTATCACTTACTGATCATAATGCCACTAAACAGTGGTACTTCCTCCATTTACTTATATGGCACTTGACAATTTTCTGTAGCAGTAGTTTTCCAGCCCTCAAGTACCCCCAACAGGTAATGTTTTCTAAATTCCTGTGGAAAAAGGCACAGTAGTGTATTTATTGACCCAACAAAATAGATAAACTTACCTTTATATGATTAAAGAAATCCAGAAAACATGATTGTGGGTTGGGGACACATTTTGGATTGGACGTGAAAACCACTGGTCTAAAGTTACCCAATTAATTGAACAATATGAGCATTTCTCTACATTGTACAAAATGCTGAGAATATTCAAGCTGCTTAATGAACCAGTAACTTCTATACAAAGGGGATATGCCAGAAGAATATTTGTTTGATCTGTGCTGTGCAACTTGGTAAGTGATGGAAGAGTGTGGGACTAACAGTGGCTAGCTATGGGGGTATCCTTGTTCAATGTAAGATTGGCAAAGAACATATCTCTGCAATGTATAACTGCCAATGGGGATAATTATGCACAATATACTGTATGACTGGAAATGTAGGTGTATCTCTGTGTTATGTATGGCTGGTTGGGTAGAATTATCCCCATTGGCAGTTATACATTGCAGAGATATGTTCTTTGCCATTGGCAAAGAACATATCTCTGCAATGTATAACTGCCAATGGGGATAATTCTACCCAACCAGCCATACATAACACAATATACTGTATGAAACAGAACAAAATGTAAGTTGCTCAAATCAATTAGGAAGTACAATTCAGGTGCATGAAAGGGAGGGGGTAGTCTGGCTAGAAATACATTGGGGATAAACCTCTGGTGTCCCCCAGCACACCGAACTGTACCTGTACCAAGACATGAAATACTATATATATATACATACCCAGACCTAGACTTAGGGACCACCAGCATCAGAGGAGCCTTGTCGGGGCCTGGTGGCTTATCATACGTTTGCAAACTGTATGTAATTAAGACCTCTGGATTTCTATTATATGTATATATATAGTCTTTCATGTCTTAATACAGGTACAGCTCGGTGTGCTGGGGGACACCAGGGGTTTATCCCCAATGTATTTCTAACAATATACTGTATGACTGGAAATGTAGGTGTACCTCTGTGTTATGTATGGCTGGTTGGGTAGAATTACAATGGGGAGTTTATCTCCGTGCAATATATGGTTAGATCATTGGAACATTTGCAGCATTATGAAAAAAATTGATTCTCCAGTTGTATATTGTAATAATATATGTACCTGTAAATTGTGGCAGGGTGATTGGGGGTATTTTTATTATTTGAAGCAATTATTCACTTATTCAGTGTGAAATGTGTGCATATTGTACATGGGTCACGTGTTAAATAATATTTTATTTGCCACTGCTAGGGTAATTCCTGGTATCTATCGCCGTCTTTGTATTTGTCTACAACTTGTAGATGTCTCGCTAATATCACAATGAATCTTCAGATTCAACAGTGTCAAAGCTTTGAAAATGCAAATATAATTAGCAATTAAAGGCTTACAAACATATCACAATAGTATATCTATATTCTAAACATATGAATTTAATGAGACCAGGTAAGGGTATTTTAAGCAAACAATATGCTCCTGTTTACAGATAAAAGTGCTATACAGTACTTTTTAATTAGAAACCTTGTGTCATGTACAGAAAAATATATGTAAGGCCATGTGTTACCTGATAAAATATCCATTTCAATCCTTATTTATAGCAGTGTTCTTCATTATCAATTCCCAATACACATACCTCTTTCCAGAAACTGAAAATAAAACAACCAGCAGCATATTGCCCTATGACATTAGTCATAAAATTGGATACAGTTTGTAAGAAAAATACAATATCTTTCCCCTGTTGGAGGTCTGTACTTCATTCGATAGTGAGACTGAAAGTGTAAATCAGTAATCCAAATATGTACAACTGTACTGTTTATAAAGTATTTTCTAACACAAATGATATATTATAATTTACTGTCTTAATTAAATAAGTAATGCTTTCCAAAACTGTTATGACTTAATGCATTTTGCTGGAGCTATAAGAAACTATAAATGGTTAAATGGGAGTAGAAGATTCAGTGAGTTCCCTATATTGGTAGCCTTGAAAACTGTCTTTGCCCTGGAATACTGTAGCAAGTGCAGCTTCTTCTCTCAGACAGTCACATAACATTGAGCTTTGGGAGAGCGCTAGTTCTATCCTAAGAGACAGAATTTATCAAACAATTTATATCATATCAGGCCAGGCTTGTCTTCCTCAGATACTGTACTGTAGCTGCATAGGAAAGGAACCTGTATATAGTTTAATAGGGTTGTAGGGTTATAAGGTCTCACATCAGGCATGTTCTCTGTGAACCAGTGTCTTTAATGGCAGCAGACACTGCACTTTAACATGTGTAGACATAGATCTGGACAAACAGGCACATCAAATAAAACAAAACAGGTAAAAGTAAATATCCCAGCACTAAGGTGCCTAACAATCATGTCATCAGTTCCTGGTGCTACGGAGACACGCTGGCCTACTTACTGGCTGCTTTCTGGCTTCAGTGCACAGAACACTGGGTGTATGAGAGTTTTAAACCTTCCTGTCTCTCAGTGATGAGTTCCTGCTGGATATGTGCAGCTTGGAAAACCCAGAATTCCAAACCTCCATTGCTTGTGCAGACTGCACAGGTTTTACTTTGTGCCTCTCTTGGAGGAAGCTGATCCCACAGGAATGTTGGTAATTCAGGTGAGACAACCCCTCTCAGCACGATAGTTATACCTAAATGCTGTTACAGACAATAAAATGTGTGTATGTGACTGACTGCATATTTAAATTTTTCTAGTGTCTTAGTGTTTTATAATATGAAAATCTGTATGCTTGGGTTAGATGTCTATACATGCATGATGTATTTTAGCATGTTGTTCAGTGTGCCGTGACTGAAAAAAAGGTTGGTTTTAACCCATCTACTATCCAAGTCACATATAAATTATGTACAACCTTAATAAGTGTTAATAAGAATATGCCACACATGTGTTATGAACCACAGGTAGTGGTTCATTCCTATTTTATGTTTATAAAGTTGTCTTGCATGCCAGGATTTCCTGTTGCTCTGTTTTAGAATACTCTTGTCTGCTGCCGCTGGTGAGTCTGTGTAATTGCAGCTTGTTCCCATGTGTTCAGCCTCACCTGGCTGCTAATTGCATCTTGTAAGTTTAGAGTCATGCAACAGGGCAGCTGCATGGGATTATTAATTAGGCCTCTCTGTTATATGCTGGCTGACTGCAATTCACAGATGCTGGTGATATTTCTTGGTTTTCAGTCTGTTTGAAGTCTGTGCTGGTTCCTGCCAGTCCCTGAGCTCCTGTATAGCAGTATCTGACTAGCTGCTTCCTGTGTTGATTCCTGTGTCAGTTCCTGTGTTGATTCCTGTGTCAGTCCCTGTGTCGATTCCTGTGTCTGAGCCCGTGTCCTGCTGTGAGGCGTTCCTGCCCTGATGTCCAGTGGCTTTGCCTATCCCTGGTCAAGTTCCTGGTTCCCTGGTGTCCACCGGTCTGTCGTTTGGGATTCTGCCTGTCCTCCAGTTCTGAGAGTGTGTGTCGGCATCATTGAGGGTTCCTGTCCGTTTGCCAGTATTCGTACCGGTTCCGTGAGTAGCGGCTCTGCCGCGTCCGTTGGCCTAGGCCGCTGTATTCCATTATTGTTTCTGTCCCTGGTGTTTTGCAGAGGGTTCTGCTTATGCTGTCACCGCCGGTACACAAAGGTATAGTGTCGGCGTGTGATCAGCATTTCCTTTGTTGTTCTTTTCCTTTGGCGGTTTCTCCGCACATACTTTAGGTTTTTAGTTAGCTTGTAGCCCCTGGCCTGTTTGCTTAGTTAGAGGGCCTCTTGTTATCATCCTGTCTCGGATTTCCCTTTGTCTCTCACTAAGACCGGGGGGCATCGGAGTTGGGCAGACATAATCCGCCCTTCAAACGCGGCTGCCAAGGGCTCAAGAAACCATAGTCTCGCAAGGGATTTCTGACAGCACGGGTGAGACAACAGAGTTAGGGCGCCAGGGGCTATTCCCTTTCCATTCCCCTTTCCCAGCGTTACGTCCTGGTGCTCTGGACTCACTTCATGAACATCTCCCTTGTTCTGAGCACCAGGAACCTAACATTATCACCAGCCATACCACAAAAAGAAATAAAACTTTTTTTTCTTTTTTGGCCCAGTCCAGTGTCTAGTCTAGAATCCAGTCCTGTCTTGAATTCAGTGTGCAGAATCCAATCCGGTGTTTAGAATCCAGTCCTGTCTAGAATTCAGTGTGCAGAATCCAGTCCAGTGTTAGAATCCAGTCCGGTGTTTAGAATCCAGTCCGGTGTTTAGAATCCAGTCCGGTGTTAGAATCCAGTCCGGTGTTTAGAATCCAGTCCGGTGTTTAGAATCCAGTCCGGTGTTAGAATCCAGTCCGGTGTTTAGAATCCAGTCCGGTGTTTAAAAAAAAAAAAAAAAAAGAAAAACTCTTGTTTTGTTTAGCAAAATTTTTGTCTTGCTTTGTCTAGTCTTGCCTTGTCTAGTCTTGCCTTGTCTAGTCTTAAATCCTCCTATGTCTACTATGCAAGCCCTGCAGGCATCTCTCGCAGCCCTGAACTCTGCATTCAGTGCTTTGAGACCAGAGCGACTAGAAGTTTTGCAGCAATCCCTAATGCAACTGCAAAACCTTCTGACTAAAATCTTGCTCATCTTGCCAGAAGTCGTTGAGAGTACATCTATCTCTAAAGAGACTCTTTTTCACAGTATGGTGACAAGAGAATCCTCTGGTTTAATTGAAGAGAAAAGGTTTAAAAGTTTTCTGCGGCCCAGGCTCTCAGAAGAGGAGCGTCTGCGTCGCAGAAACTTAAACTTATGCCTATATTGTGGGGGTTTAGGCCACTATCTGCAGATCTGTGAGTTGCGCAAGCCAAAGTGTGGTGACGAGTCTTGCCCTCTGGCCAAGTTGAGTCAGGATACAAGACCTACTCCTGTCTCTACTGTGGCAGAGGTACTTGTCACACAACCCACACTAAAAAGCTCTCTGTCCTATAATTGGGGTCCTTGGGCAAGGGAGCCCCATTATAGATTCAGGAATCAAAAGAGAATGTTTCTCTCCTCTCTTGAGGTTCCTGTGGAAGCGGAGTTGCAAGCCCCTAGAGTGGTGCCCGATGCCCAGGTTCCTGGAGTGGTGCCCGATGCCCAGGTTCCTGGAGTGGTGCCCGATGCCCAGGATCCTGGAGTGGTGCCCGTAGCCCAGGGTCCTGGAGTGGTGCCCGTAGCCCAGGGTCCTGGAGTGGTGCCCGTAGCCCAGGGTCCTGGAGTGGTGCCCGTAGCCCAGGGTCCTGGAGTGGTGCCCGTAGCCCAGGGTCCTGGAGTGGTGCCCGTAGCCCAGGGTCCAGGAGTGGTGCCCGTAGCTCAGGATCTTGGTGCGGTACCCGATGCCCAGAGTGCTGGTGCGGTACCCGATGCCCAGAGTGCTGGTGCGGTACCCGATGCCCAAGCTTATAGAGGGACATCAAATATTGTACTTCAGGTGTCCATACCAGAAGGGGTCTCAGAAGCTATTACCCCAGGTAGGGACTTGAAGAGCGCAACCCTAGAAAGGGTCTCTAAAACCATGGTTCTTGAAGGGAACTCGAGAAGCAAAACCCCAGAAGGGATCTTTGAAGTAATATCCCCAAGTGGGGTCTCGAGAGACGCAGCCCCAAAGAAGGGTCTAGAAGTCGCTTCCCCAGGAAAGAACTTAAGAAGCATAGCATTAGTGGAGGATCTGAACGTTATTGCTTCAGCAAAAGTCCCGGAAGTCATAGTCCCGGGAGAACTTTCGATAATTATCGACTCAGAGAGGGAGGCCGATGGCCCGATCCCAGTCAGGGAGGCCAACGGCCCGGTCCCAGTAAAAGAATCCGAGGTGCTGACCCCAGCGGGGTTCCCGGAGGCCACTGCCCCAGCGGGGTTCCCGGAGGCCACTGCCCCAGCGGGGTTCCCGGAAGTCACTGCCCCGGGTGGGGTTCAGAAAGTCACTGCCCTGGGTGGGGTTCAGAAAGTCACTGCCCCGGGTGGGGTTCAGAAAGTCACTGCCCCGGGTGGGGTTCAGAAAGTCTCAGCCCCAGGTGGGGTTCAGAAAGCAACTGCCCCGGGTGGGGTTCAGAGAGTCTCAGCCTCGAGTAAGGTCAATAGTGACCAGGTCCTAGCAAAGCACTCCAGTCAGTCAGATGAGAAGGAAACAGATCCTGACTCTGATATCTCAACATCCATAACCTTTGATGGGGACTTAGCCCAATTTCTGGTGCTTTTCAAACACTATTACACTATTATGTTGTCTAGACCATTTCTGGGCATCACTTCAGAAAACCTTGGGCTCTATCTGATTTATTCTTTTAGAGGAGAGCCTTTTGAGTGGGCGACCAGCCTAATGAAAGCTGAAGATCCCATTCTTCAGAATCCCCTAGCATTCTGTGATGCAATTATTAAAAGATATGGTTCCAAAGAAATTGGTTCAGGTTCCTCTAAGTCACCCGTCTTGTCTGCTGAGAGTCCACCAAATACTGTAAACTCGGCACAAGAGTCCCAGCCCGTTGTTTTGACTGCAGGATGTGCTTTTCTGACTTCTTCTTCTAATAATAGTACTTTACCAGAAAGTTCAGCTCCCAAGGGTAAGAGACCTGTCTCTGATTTGAACGCAGCCTTGCTGGGTGGTACCATCAGTTCAGACAATGTTTGGGGAATTACCTTGGTCAGACCTAAAGAGCTTTGTAAAAAGAAGAAGAAGAAAAAGAAATAATTTTTGACTCTTGCCTTGATAAAAAAAAAAAAAAAGATTTTTTTTTTTCCTTGTCTTGTGTCCAGTGGCCACCATCAAGGGGAGGGCACTGTTACAAGTTGTTGCTACAGCTTGTTTTTTGTTTTCTTGTCTGTTAGACCAGTGTGTCAGGTTTTTTTTTTGTATCCCTTGTTCTGGATAGTCTGAATTTTGGGGTCTTTTGACCCCTCCTCAAGGGGGGGGGGTAATGTTATGAGCCACGGCTGTGGCTCATTCCTGTTTTGCATTTTTGTTCTGTATTTTATGTTATACTTCTGTTTATGTTCCCCGTGGGTGTCATGGGGTGCTCGGAGCTCACCCTTAAGGAGGGGATACTGTTATGAACCACAGGTAGTGGTTCATTCCTATTTTATGTTTATAAAGTTATCTTGCATGCCAGGATTTCCCGTTGCTCTGTTTTAGAATACTCTTGTCTGCTGCCGCTGGTGAGTCTGTGTAATAGCAGCTTGTTCCCATGTGTTCAGCCTCACCTGGCTGCTAATTGCATCTTGTCAGTTTAGAGTCATGCAACAGGGCAGCTGCATGGGATTATTAATTAGGCCTCTCTGTTATATGCTGGCTGACTGCAATTCACAGATGCTGGTGATATTTCTTGGTTTTCAGTCTGTTTGAAGTCTGTGCTGGTTCCTGCCAGTCCCTGAGCTCCTGTATAGCAGTATCTGACTAGCTGCTTCCTGTGTTGATTCCTGTGTCAGTTCCTGTGTTGATTCCTGTGTCAGTCCCTGTGTCGATTCCTGTGTCTGAGCCCGTGTCCTGCTGTGAGGCGTTCCTGCCCTGATGTCCAGTGGCTTTGCCTATCCCTGGTCAAGTTCCTGGTTCCCTGGTGTCCACCGGTCTGTCGTTTGTGATTCTGCCTGTCCTCCAGTTCTGAGAGTGTGTGTCGGCATCATTGAGGGTTCCTGTCCGTTTGCCAGTATTCGTACCGGTTCCGTGAGTAGCGGCTCTGCCGCGTCCGTTGGCCTAGGCCGCTGTATTCCATTATTGTTTCTGTCCCTGGTGTTTTGCAGAGGGTTCTGCTTATGCTGTCACCGCCGGTACACAAAGGTATAGTGTCGGCGTGTGATCAGCATTTCCTTTGTTGTTCTTTTCCTTTGGCGGTTTCTCCGCACATACTTTAGGTTTTTAGCTAGCTTGTAGCCCCTGGCCTGTTTGCTTAGTTAGAGGGCCTCTTGTTATCATCCTGTCTCGGGTTTCCCTTTGTCTCTCACTAAGACCGGGGGGCATCGGAGTTGGGCAGACATAATCCGCCCTTCAAACGCGGCTGCCAAGGGCTCAAGAAACCATAGTCTCGCAAAGGGATTTCTGACAGCACGGGTGAGACAACAGAGTTAGGGCGCCAGGGGCTATTCCCTTTCCATTCCCCTTTCCCAGCGTTACGTCCTGGTGCTCTGGACTCACTTCATGAACATCTCCCTTGTTCTGAGCACCAGGAACCTAACAACATGTATTTCCCCACACACCCTAAAAATGTATGGCCTGCCAGGACCTGGAAGGAAGTCATGTATTTTGCCCAAGTCAGTTGTCCCTCTAGTCCTTCTGCACCCACATCTACACAGTGTCAGAAGTTGGCAGAAATGGCTCAAGGTCTCCACTGCATTGATCCTCTCATCCTTGATGAAAACATTATTGACAACTGAATCTTTTTCAGAAAGGAATGGAAAGTATACTGTATCTCTGGACTGTCTGAGAAATCGAAGAAGAGATAGGTATACAATTTATTAAATCTGGCTGGAGCGGAGACAGTCGATAAAGCAGGCACATTTCTATACAGTATGAGGAAGAAGATAAGGAAAACCCTGAAGTGCTGTTACGAAAGTTTTAGAATATATATTTACCTGAAAAGAATGTTATAATGTATATATAAATGCAAAAGCCCTCACTCACTCACTGACTCATCACTAATTCTCTTACTTCCCAATATGTTAGGAGGCTGAAATTTAATATAGGTATTCTTCAGGTGGGAAATACTGTAGTAAAACTACGTAATTTTAATAAACCTCCCTTAAGGGGAGGAAAAGGGGGTTGACATAATGACGTCATTACCTATACGTGGCTTGCGTTTCATGAACGATAACGCCCAAATGGACAACTGGATCAAAACTTGTATTGCACCTCCAGTGTGTAGAATTTAATAATCTATAAAAATGTGAAAGCCCTCACTCACTGACTGACATCACTAATTCTCTTACTGCCCGATATGTTAGGAAGCTGAAATTTAACATATGTATTCCTCAGGTGGAAAATAGGAAAACTACGTTATTAGAATTTTAATCAACCTCCTCTAAGGGGATGAAAAGTGGGTTGACATAATGATGTCATTACTGATGTGTGGCTTGCGTTGCATGAACGATAACGCCCAAACGGAAAATCGGATCAAAATTTGGATTGCACATCCAGTGTGTAGCATTTAATAAACTACAAAAATGGTCCTGTCACTTTTTACCATATCTTCAGGCACAAATTGACCAGGCAGGTGCTGTTGTAACTCTGGTAGCGTATGGTGGTCAAATCATGAAAAACATGGGCAAGGCCACTTTAGAATTCATGTGTGCACCATTATTGTTTCAGAGTATTGATTGTGACGTCAGAACACTACTCTGAATACCTGATTGCATTAAACTGGGCTTGATATACGTGGGTGCCAAAGTCTATGTGGTACAGCTAGGAACTCCAGAGCTCAAGGTATTCAAAGATCTGTTCAACTGTGATACCACTGGGAAACTCCCTGTCGTTTACCACATGTGACTGGATGAGTCTATTGTCTCCACAGTGTGTGCATCCTGATGCATCCCGGTTGCCATGAAGGACAAAGTGTTTGCTGAATTAGACAGCATGATGAGGCTTGGCGTAATTACCCTAATAATCAGGTAGCTGCTGTAAAAAAGATGGGTTTGTCAGAATATGTATAGACCCTGTGCACCTCAGCAAAGCACTGTAAAGTCCTCACCATCTATTGAGAACAGTTGAATATGAATTGCTGACAAGCAAAGATCTACAGCACCCTTATGCTAAATACTAATTCTGACAGATACCTCTGGACAAAGAGTCGTCCAGGCTCACTGCATGAATGACACCCACTTGACGATATACTTTCTTATGTATGTCATATGGCCTGACCACCAGCAGCAAAGTTTTCCAACAATGCATGTAACAGGTGTTTGCAGGATACTAGTATGAATTCATTGTCGATGACATCCTCATCTGGGGTCGCAATATGCATGCCTCTGTCAAGTGCTGGAAAGGATCTGTGCCATTGATTTAAGGCTCAAAACAAATGCAGGTTGTAGAAAGTTTAATACATTGGTCACTTTTCAGGGGTTCAAGCCAGACACTTGAAAAATGGCAGCCATTCAGCAAATTCCACCCCCTGAGAACATACTCTGTTTTCTATGCTCCTGGAATGACAAACTACCTGTCTAAATTTCTTCCCAACTGCACCATTAAAAACAGCTTCTACATCAAAATACAAAATGGTGCAGGAGTAACACCAGGCTGCAGTAACAAAATGAAACATGCTCACAAGCCCTACAGTACTGATCTATGCAAATGACTATCTCACATCATACTACAAGGTTGTCCAAGTTCTCTAGGTAGATCTCCCAGGATCTGTGCTATTTTTTTGCCATAGATAAATCATCTTGTCTGATGAAGTCATCCTGAGAGATCAAAGTTTCATAACACAGTACACCCTGCAGAAGTACCCTACAAAGTAGCTCCACCAGGGCCTCCCAGGCCTTAAAACCACCAAGCACAATGGCAGAAAATTGCTATATTGGTCCACCATGTTCAGTGACATTCAGAGAGAAGTCTCCATTTGTGGTTACTGCAATGCTCACAAAGAACATCAGCCGAAAGAACCTCTGCCTCTACACAAAGTTCTAAACCTGGTATGTCACTGCTGCTGATGTCTCTGAATTGAGAGGAAAGGAATATATACAATAATCTTGGTGGACTCCTATTCAGGGTGGTTTGACAGTACTTACCTGACTAATCTCACCAGTGCTACTGTTACTGCCAAACTCAAGAGACATTTTGCTACATGTGGCTTCCCACAACAACTCAACACAGACAACGCCATGCAATTCACGAGCATAGAGTTTGCAAATACCTGGGTCTTTACGTACACACACCTCAAACAGTCCCCACTATATTCAATCCAATGGGCTAGTAGAAAGAGTTGTTGGCTCAGCCATACACTTGTTGGAAAAATGCACATGTGATGTCACCAAGATATTTGCAGTATTGCTTAACTTAAGAAACACACAATGGGCTAGTTTACCATCACCTGCCTAGTGGTTATTGTCACACCGCACCAGGACTGTCATTCCTGTCACAAAGCAACAGCAAATAAATACACAAGAACAATACTTTCCTCAAAGTGGCTGTCTAACAAAAGATGTTATGACTGAAAATAACATCATCTTTCATTTCATGTTCCAGGTTAATCAGTCCAAATGCAAACTCCTTGTGTATATAATAGACCTGCTACCGTCCTCGGAGAAGCTGCTCATCTCAGCAGGTATGTAGCACTAGCTGAGGGTGCCACCTATGAGCATAATCGTTGCCACCTGTTGAGTGTGCCTGAAGAAGTTCCTCCTGCAACCAACCCCACCATGGTTGACCCAGATCTCATTCGCACCTTATGGAAGTCAAGATCTGAAGGGCCTGACTATACATTCAGGCTCAAGACCATCACTTGGCTTGCCTGAATGGGCTTGTAGGAACTCATCAACTTATGACATTTCACATTGTAATGAGATCTAGTCGGGTATTCAAGCCTAACCCTAATTTCCAGAACAATACCTAATTTAGTGGAAATTATTCCTTAACTCTCTTTTTTCTCTCTCCCACTAACTTGCTGTTCCTTCCTACCCCTCTACCTCTTTAGAAATTATCTATTATTTATATCATGAAGAGAAGGATGTAAATGTATGACATGCCAGTACCGGCAGGAAGTGATGTATTTGGCATGCATGCTGGTTGATTCCTGTTTCCCTGAAGTCAGTCTAGTAATGGATGTGATGCTGGGCAAACACGTTCTGTTTCACTCCTGAAGTTGTCACTCCAGTCCTTCTACACCCACATATGCACACCAAATTATCACTCAAGTCCTTCTTCATCCACATCTACTAACCAAATTATAGAGGATGCATGTGCATCTCTTTGATGCTTAATGCAGCCTACACCCACACTGCACTGACTAAGCAGAAATCACAACCTGACCAAGCAGAGATGCACACACATCCACACAGCCGGGCATCGGAGATGCATGCTAAGTCCAGGGACACACATATAATCAATACTATACATTCCACTGACACTATGCCCCCAATGACACAGGTGTACCCATATCAAAAATGTGTATTTTTTCAGAATTTGCTCTAATAGTGTAAGATATGCGTGGAGTGTATCATGCACCAACGTCTTATCACTACAGCGGATATTCCCCATGGTCTGACTTCAAACTCTGGGAAATTCCTACTGTATGTTATAAGTAGAAATGTTACACCCGGGCTGTCTATATGGATCAAGTACATTACTCATCTCTGAGATGTTTTAAACTTTTTGGATAGAAGAGGATTACTCCTGAACAACAACTTAGGTGAGCAATAGATTGGGGAACCATGATTTTGTATGGAGCCATATTTCTGTCTAAAAATTTTTTTCTTTGTGGTCTATATTTTTAATGTGGACATGTTGGCACTGGTTGTTACATGCAATCATGGCTATGCTGGCGCTTGAATTGCTACAAGCACTGACATGTCTACCCACTTAAAGGCAGCCAGGACATGCTTGGAACTGTAGTGCACCACAGAAAAAATTAGGATTTAACACAATAATTTTGTTTATTAACACAACCAATGCCCAATAGTGTGGTAATAGCGCCACTTCTATCAGCCAGGGGAATTCAACATGTTGGAATCCATGCTAAAATACAACCTTCAGTCCTCCCGGCCCCCCGGAAGAGCAGGCAAGTCTCCCGATTTCAGGGGTCCCCTCCTGCCCGGCCGCCCACTTAGCGAGTAAAGTGGGTGGTCCAGGAAGGCGATGATGCAATTCTTGTTGAATCGCATAATCATAGCCACGCCCCCTGCTGTATAATGCTGGTAATAGCGGCATTGCACAGCGGGGGGCGTGGCTTGCATGATGCGATTCCCGCAGCCACGTCCTCGCTCCGTCTCCACCATTCCCCCGTACCGCCTCTGGCCCGCCCCCCTCTGCACAGCACGTCGCAGCCCGCCCCCCTGCTGAGCCGTCCTGGCTTCTCTATCCCGGAGGGAGCAGCCAAAAAGTCGGCAAGTATGATGTACTGTAGGATGGGTTTGACGATCTTGAAATAGATAAACAATGGGGTAAATTAGGACTGAATTAGGAATGAGTCAATCAGGTGTCAACAACAAATTAAGCAGTTACAATCAAAAGGACGGTTTGGTAGCAGAACAGTGCATGAAAAAGTGCCGACAAATCTGCATAATATATAAAATGTAATGACAAAACTGAAACTAAAACATTAATTAACAGGTTGCTCAGACTGAAACTGAATAAAAACAGAATGAGCAGACTGAATTCCCCTAGAGGGGTGGGCAATGGAACTAAATATGGTACATAAAGAAAGTTAAGTTAATAAACCAGTGGAAGTGGGAAAAATAATTATTCTGGCCTATAATAAAATAATAATGTATATGTACAGTAAGAAATGCTGAGTGTTAAGTTACATGGTGTATACTTTATATACTGTAGGGCAATATTAGAAAATCTTGTGTAATCAGTTAATATTAGAAATACATAATAATCTGCATGAGGTCAGCATGCAAAAAAATGCCTTTGTTGGCATTGCCGATGTTATAGAGTGGGAAGGAGCAGAGTGAGTGCTCTGCTAAATTGATTTAGTAAATGTATTTATTATTTATTAGCAGTTTCTTATATCGTGCAGCTACAATTGGAAACAGTGATGACATAAAACAAAACAATTGGAAACATCAGTTTAAAAACAAGTCTGGGAAATAACAAACAGTCATAGAGGTAGGAAGGTTTACAATCTATGGGGAGGTAGGCAATACACAAAGATTGGTGTTATCTATTGTATAAAGGTTCACCAGATTGCAAATGTTCTTGGTGGGCTGTATGATGTGGTCACACAGCAATGTTAGCCTGAGTCGGAGAAGGATTGGAAAGTGAAGAACAGTAAAATATCTGAGGATATGAGTGGACTCTATAGTGGGAAGATAATTGGATAGGAAAGTTTATGGAGGTTATGTGGGCGATTCTGGAATTTAATAAGCATGCCTGAAGAGGTGAGTTTTCAGGGAATGCTTGAAGGTTTGGAGACTAGTGGAGAGTCTTAGTGTGGATGAGAAGGCATTCCACAGAGTGGTTGCAGCCTGAAGAAAGACCTGCTGTCATGAATGGGAGCGAATAATGAGTCTGGATGAGAGACATAGATCTTGTGAAGAGCGAAGAGATCAGGTTGGGAGATATTTTGAGATAAGCGAAGAGATGTACGTTGGTGTACATTGGTTAATGGCCTTGTGTGAGTGTGTGAGTAAAATTATTTTATATTGAATACGATAGAATACAGGTAACCAATGGAGGAGCTGACAGAGGTGCTCTGCAGATGATGAATTTCTAGCGAGGAAGATTAGCCTCGCAGCAGCATTCAGAATGGATTGTAGTGGTGAAAGTCTCTTTTTGGTAAGACCAGTAAGAAGACTGTTGCAATAATCAATATGGGAGCTAATAAGAGCGAGATTAGAGTTTTAGCAGTGTCTTGTCTAAGGTATGGTTGTATTTTGGATATTTTTTTTAGACGCATGCAGCAAGATTTAGAGAAAGATTGAATGTGGGGAACAAAGATAGTAAAGATGTAGGCTATATGGGAATACTATGTATATTGGAGTACGGGTAGAGCCTTTGCTACAGTAAATCTACACACTGAGATGTATGGTATGAAAAGGATAAGACCATGTAGGCATAGAACATTATTAGACAATGTTCAGGACATGCGAGATCTGATGTAGATCAGTGAAAAGGACAGGTCAAGCAGAGGGTGAATGAATACAGAGGGTATGGTTACAGGCTAGGCGAGGTGACAGATTAACATGGTAAACCAAAAGTGCATAGATTGGGGATGTAGTGAGGGCAGACTAAGACAGTACATACTGTGTACATACTGTGCTGTACGTATAAGGTGCTTGGTTAATTTTTCTTTTTTTATTGTGCAATCTGTGTTTATTGAAGTAAAAACAAAAGTTACAAGGTACAAAAAAGTAAAAGAAAACACTGGGGGCAGCAAGTACATCTAAAGGCATTACATGCTGTGTAGCAAGAACACAAGACAAACAGAACCTGAGCATATCAGGAAAGCCAGATTGAAGATAGACAGTAACAGCTGCTTAGTCTAACACAATATGAGTATGACAATGAAATTCACAAATTTACACAGTAAATATATCTTGTAAAGAGAGAAGATAACAGACAAGAATGGAAAACAAAGCAGAGAAAGTAAGGAAACTGGGAGTAAAAGAGAGGGGGGACGTGAGATCCTCCATGGTCAGGTAAAGGTCAATCCCTTGGAACCACTGGGAGATAGAGGGTTGGGAAGGGGACCTCCAGTGGCAAGGAATAACCACTCTTGCTGCATTCATGAGGTGGCGGAATAAGGACTTCTTAAATTGTGAGATGGGCATGTCCATTAAATTGAGAAGCCAGAACTCAGTTGTGTCTGGGAGTGAGTTAACAGTGATCTTTTCCGAGAGTGTTCGGACCTCACGCCAGAAGCAGCACCAAACATAGTGCCTAATTCAGACCTGATCGCAGCAGCATAATCTTACTCTTATGGGCAAAACCATGTGCACTGCAGGTGGGGCAGATATGACATATCCAGAGAGAGTTAGATTTGGGTGGTTTATTTTGTTTCTGTGCAGGGTAAATACTATATGCTTTATTTTTGCAGTGCAATTTAGATTTTAGTTTGAACACACCCCACCCAAATCTAACTCTCTCTGCACTTATTATATCTGCCCCACAATTGCACATGGTTTTGCCCATTGAAAAAAAAAACTTGATGCTGCAATCAGGTCTGAATTAGAACCATAGCCACCAAATGTGGAGTGGAGTACCAGGCACCTGAACACACCTCCAGCAGAGGTATGGGAAAATCTGGTGGAGATACACAGGCCATCTATACCAATGAGATATCTTTTTTTTTAAACATTAAATTTTTATTGAAAGGTGAGAGGGAAGAAAAAAAGGAATCCTCCTCTCTCTTTTTTGTACAAATAAGTCAGGGAAACAGAAAAAAAAAGAAGTAGGGAAAACATTGGAAGAGGGTTCAGAGTCAGACATAAAGTGAAATACACTACAATACATGGTTACATACTTTTGGTTAAGTGTACAAAAATATACTGTAAAGATCTACGATAGGCACATATGCATAAATAGGCTAATGCACAGGATACAGAGAGAAATAGGCGGTCAGGGGGCATTGAGCTCATTTAACTCTGTCACAGCAAATAGCGGGGCAACTACAAATGAAGAATCTAGTTCGGTATTACATGTAGACCATTTGGACCATTTCATGAGAATAGAGGAAGAAGAGGGCAAGTATCTGGCTTCAGCTGTTTCATAAACAAAGTGCCTATGGACTTTTTGTTGCATAACTACCAGGGACGGGACATTATCTGTTTTCCATAATTGAGCTATAGCAGCTTTAGTGGCAACTAAGATCTGGCCCAAGACGTATCTGTCGCCTGGAGGGAGGTGGTCTGTATGAAGGTGGAAGAGCGCTAAAGCGGGGTCCATAGGGATAGAGGAGCCCAAAACCGTATTAATCAGTTGGAACACATCACTCCATAGGCGGCTGAGTAAAGGGCATTTCCAGAAGACATGAAAGATGTCTCCTGTATATCCGCAGTTTCTCCAGCAGAATTTGGATTGTGAGGGCCAGATTCTGTGTTGCTTTTCTGGGGTAAAGTAAGCCCTCTGTATGAGCTTAAAGAACATTTCAGAGTGATTTATGCATTTTGAAATTGTGAAACAGGATCTAAATATTCCGTCCCAGTCCTCATTCGAGAGGGCTCTGTTTAAGTCCCTCTCCCATAGAGTCTGTGCCCTCAATTTGGTATGTGTGGAGTTTGCTAATTGGAGTTTATACCACCAGGAGATCCCGCCCCTATACCTCGGTGACATCAAATGGAGCTTAATATATGCTGGGAGAGAGGTTCTAGAGCCAGCAAACTTAGGGAAGGAGTGTATCCAACTCCTCAGCTGTAGGTATTTAAAAAAATCTTGAGACCGTATGCCATATAGCTCCTGTAGTCGGGAGAAGGGGAGAAGGGAGCCTGCCACATACAAGTCACTTAGGGAGGAGAGGCCTTTCCTCCTCCAGTCGCTGAGGTCTATATTAAAAATCATGGTAGAGAAGGAGTCTAGCGATAGAAGGGAGCATGTCAAAGTAATCTCATCTGAAGACAATACCAACTTGTGCCACGCACCCAGAGTAGTTTCAACTGACTTACAGGACCTTCCCTTGGCTTTCGCAACGGAAGGAGGCATCCACAAGAGATCAGGGAGCGCAACCGGGTGCATGCAAGTGGCCTCCACCATCACCCATGATTTCGGATTCTCGACGGTGAACCAATCCCTAGTTTGGTTCAAGATACAGGCCATATGGTATAGTTCCAAATCTGGAAAAGCAACGCCACCCGCACTTTTGGGCAAAACCAGGGTCTTTTTAGCAACTCTTGGCCGGGAGCCTCTCCACACATACTTGGTTATGATTTGATTAAATTTAATATATAACAGCTTGGGGAGGGGCCTCGGTATGGCACGAAACAAGTACATAAGTTTGGGGAGGAGCACCATTTTAGCCGCGGCAATCCGACCTAGCCAGGAGACCTCATGCATCATCCATTCCCCAGTCAGCTCCGCAAAAGCTTTTAATAAAAGGTCAAAATTACGATTAATCAGCTCCTCCTCTCCAGCCAAATGAATCTCTAAGTACTTCAAGGAATGGGTCTGCCAGGCATATCTGTATAGGTCTTTCATTCTAGAGATCGCGTTTAAAGAAATGTGGAACGGAAGGGCTTCCGTTTTAGAGGTGTTGAGTCTATAATATGAAACGTCTGAGTATTGTTGAAGGACCGAGTGTAGGGTCAGGAGGGAGTCTTCGGGATCTGTTAAGCATAGTAAGACATCGTCTGCAAATAGGCTAACTTTATGTGCTACACCTCCTATAATTGGTCCCTTAATCGAATCATGAGATCTGATCCTAGCAGCCAGGGGTTCAACTGCCAAAATAAAAATAAGAGGGGATAGAGGGCAACCCTGTCGGGTGCCGTTAGTAATATCAAAACTCGGAGAGGTGCATCCGTTCACATAAACCCTTGCCGAGGGCAAGGAGTATAATGCTAGGATAGAGTCCATGATCCGTCCGGCGAAGCCAAACTTCTCCAGCGTCAGCTGCATGAAATCCCAATTTAGTCTATCGAACGCCTTCTCGGCGTCCAATGAGAGAACTAGAAGAGGTTCCCGTTTTGCTGAGCAGTGCTCAATGATGTCTATTACCTTCCGTGTATTGTCCGGGGCTTGGCGGTTCGGCACAAAGCCAACCTGGTCAGGGTGAATTAGGGAAGGGAGAAGAGGACTAATACGATTAGCGACCATTTTGGCGTATATCTTAAGGTCTGAGTTCAGCAGAGCAATTGGTCTGAAGTTTTGTACAGAGGTATGGGACTTCCCTGGTTTAGGGATGGCTACAATTTGAGCTTCCAACATTTCTTTGGGGAAACTACCCCTCTCTGAGGCCTCATTGAACACTGAAAGCAAAACCGGGGCCAGACTGTCTCTGAAGGATTTATAAAAAGCTGAGGGATAGCCATCCGGGCCCGGTGTCTTATCTTTAGGTAAAGAATCTATAGCTATTTCTATCTCGGTTAAGGTCCAGGGGGAACCAATATCTCTACACATTTCTGGAGACAACGAGGGGAGCTCGAGACTATCAAGAAAGTCCCGGATGGCACCCCTAGTGGGCTGGAAGGTAGAACTGTCGTCTTTTAAATTGTAAAGTTTAGAGTAGTAAGTCGCAAACACTGTCGCAATTTCGTCCGGATCATGGACTCTAGCACCCTTATCCGAGTAAATAGTATGTATCTTACCCCTAGCCTTTCTACCTCGTAGTTTGCTTGCCAGTAGTCTACTGGCTCGGTTTCCATGTACATAGAACTTTTGATTTAACCTGTGTATGTTACGGTGGACCTCCGCCAAATAGAAGGAGTTTACCACATCTCTAGCAGTCTGCAGCTGTTTCAAGAGAGTCCGGTTATGCGGGTCTCTTTTATGGGAGACTTCCAAAGAGGAAACTTTGCGTTCAGCAGAGGCAAGGTTTTTTCGGTATTCCCGTTTGAGTCTCGCCGCTATTTGTATTGCAGTTCCCCGAAGCACTGCCTTAAGGGCGCACCAAAAGTTAAAGACTGATGTGTCCCGAGGGCAGTTCTCAGAGAGATAATGGGTTATAGTAGATTGGATAGCCTGCTTAGTTTCTGGGTTGAGAAGACTTTGTTTACCCAAGCGCCAGGGACCAGGAGAGACGAGTCTATTGGCTATGTGCCACTTAATAAACAATGGGGAGTGATCGGACCATGACATGGGGAGGATAGATATGGCGCTAATGGACTGGGAGGTCCATTTGTCTGCTAAAGCAAAATCAATTCTGGAGTAGGTGGAGTGTACATGTGAATAGTATGTGTAATCCCGGACGGTCGGGTGTTTAACGCGCCAGACGTCCAGCAAGTCATGTTCCACCAGCAGTTGGCGGAATCCCTGCGCATTCCTACGAAGCTGACCGGGACACGGAGTCTGTCTGCGGGAGTTGTCAATTTCAGGGTCAGCAGTGAGGTTAAAGTCGCCTAGCAGGAGCAACGCGCCTTTGGACAGTTGTCGTACCTTGGCGCAGAGTTTTCTACAAAACGTCAGCTGTTTAGTATTAGGGGCGTAGCAGGACACTAAAGTTACCTCCTTATTTTCAAGTTGACCTGACACAATTAGATATCTCCCTTCGGGGTCACTATATTGCGAGGTGAATGAGAACGGACAGTGCTGAGAAATCAGAATTGCAACCCCGGCCTTCTTTGCCGAGCCATTTGCGAAGTAACAGTGTGGGAATCGCGTATTAGAGAACTGCGGGGGTGCAGACTTAATAAAATGTGTCTCTTGGAGGGCAACTATGTGCGCTTTAAGTTTATGAAAGTAATTGAGGGCTAACTTCCTTTTATGGGGGGAGTTAAGCCCCTTCACATTCATAGATACTATGTTAACCATTGTAGTATTACAAAAGATAAAATAAAGACGTATGCAACCAGACCAATAATTACAACTTTGACAGTATGACTCGAGAACCCGGGGGGACTATCTAACAGAGGGGGGCGACGGAAGAGAAGAAAGAGTAGACAAAGCAGAAGGAAATAAAAATTCGCCCCTCTCGGGGGCACATTTGGACGCCTAACCATGGCGTCTCTAAACTAGACTGGGGGGTTAGTGGCCTAACTGCCCTCACCTTTAAAGAAACAAACATTTTAAGACGTAGCTCTACCATATTCCATATCTGTACCCTCGGGCCTCCCCCGCTCCCAGCCAAGGTACCCTCTGCATGAGGATCGGGTGAAACAGAGAGATGGGACTGAGGGCACCCAGGATGGGCAGGAGAGACACCCAGGGGATACACATGAGGACCTCAAAACTTCCTAAACATTATTGGAGCCCGGTGCTGAAACAAAATGAGATCCCACAATAAATACATCCAACATTGTAGAGCTACTAGTAAGACATGACTAAGGTAAACATGAACAAGAACAGTGCAAACAGGAGATAGAAAGTATACTCAAACAATCGCCACCGACTAGGCCCAGTCCCGCTGGAGGCCACCGTCAGAAGATGCTTGTGGGGGAAGGCTTGCAATGTTCCATTTCGCGAGGATCCTTTTACCATCCTCGACATTCGTAATTGCCACAGTGGAGCCCTCTCGGGAAATCAGCAATTTTGTAGGGAAGCCCCATCGATACATAATGTTCTCTTTACGTAAAATGGAAGTGATGGGGTGTAGAGAGCGTCTTTTAGCCAAAGTGTCACGGGACAGGTCTCCAAACAGCTGTAACTCTCCTAGGACTTCTGAAGAATCTTCCGAGGGCCTGGCAGCCTTTAAGAGGGCCTCCTTCACGTGGTAATAGTGCATCCTCATGAGCACGTCTCGGGAAGCTCCATCCGGAGCGTTCCTTGCCTTGGGGAGTCTATGAATACGGTCGATAAGGAAGTCTGCCTGTTTGTATGATGGGAGAAGCTTGCCGAAAAGTGACACTGCAAAATCATTCAAAGCACTGTTGGAGACATTCTCTGGAACACCGCGTAGTTTCAAATTGTTCCGTCTCGATCTGTCTTCTGCTTCAGAGATTTTATCTTTAAGGGCAGAAACTTCGGCCTGTAACAGCTCGTGGGAGGAAATGAGGTCGTTATGGGAGGTCACTACTTCTCCCATTTTTGTTTCCAGGGTGTCAGTGCGGCCCCCAATATCATCTATCGACTTCTGGCATTCTCTCATAGTGGCCCTAAATTCTGCAGCCATTTCGTCTTTAAACTGCGCCAGTACACTTTTCAACACATCCACCGTAAGAGAGACAGTGTCCCAGAGGGAGCCGGCAGGGCTGCCGGTTGCAGCAGGAGGGGGTGGCTGTGAAGGTGGCGAAGATATGAGGCTGGTATCCTTGGGGGCCTTGCTTTTTTCCTCCTTGGATTTAGAAGCCATAGGAGACGGTCTGAAAAACGCTACCTGGGAGACCGCCTTGTCCCCTTTATTGCGTTTAGGAGGCATGGTGGGTACTATGCGGAATAAAACGGTACGTGCTAGAGAGATATCCAAGAAATCAAACAGAGAGGGCTCCACGTGGAAGGCAAAGTGTCATGTCATAGCATAGAAGGAGTAGGTGAGGCAGACATGCGGTGAGTAATTCACATCAGGGGGGAGCAGCAGGCAAGAGTTGTTGTGTCAATTTCCCAAGGGTTAAACACAGAGACCCCCTGTAGAAGCTGCTGCAGGTGAGATGGATATGATAGCAGGTCCAGGCAGCAGAAGGGAGAGTGTGACTTGCAGCGTGTGCATCCACAGTGACATCTAGAGAGCCTCAGGAGCACTGCATCAGGGTGTACCAAGATGGCCGCCGCCGGGAGCACAGGCAGGGGATTTCACTCACTAACTACAGCCACAGCAGACAGGGAGGGCGCTTCCCAACTTCCAAAGGTACCTGAGGGTTTTATGTAGGCAGGAGACTCTGTGTGGGTGAGTTCAGGCAGGAGGGGGGGCAGCTGCAGGTCCCGTTTTGGCTGCAATCCAGTCCTGGAGCTCGTTTCTGGGCAGGCTCTAAACTCGAGGCCCCGGCTTCACAGCAAAAAGTAAGCCTCAGGCAGTGAACAGCTGTAAAAAGCACCCGGCGGCAGCCCCGAGCACAGGGCAACGTCTCCAGCAGTGGGTAAGGCTGGGCTGGTAGACAGAGACACAGGGGTAGGCAGCAATTGGTGATATTAACCCTGTGGTGGACAGAGCTCTGTGTCAGCACATCCACTCAGAGCAGCATCCAGGCTACGCCCCCAATGAGATATCTTGTATTAAGTCTCTAGTACCTGTATCGAAGAGGAACTGGCAAAGGTGTATATAAACACCCGAGACCACTGCTCTTTGTTCAGTTCTCTAGATAGCTCCTTTTGACATGTGAGGACATAATTTAGCAAATTGTCTGTGAAGCCAACCAGACATGATTGGTATAAGTTATATATGAGATGTCTAGGTGGGGATTGTTAGAGGCATAGTGATTTGAATGGTGTTGGGTCCCAAGTTACTGTGTGGTTTTCTTTTTAATGTTGCTTTGGAAATGTCCAAAATCATTAAAGGTAGTGATAGTTTTTGATGAGAATTAAATAGAAGCTATGAACTGATTGTATTGTGGGATGTCAGGATGAATAAAACCCATAGATTCTGCATCATGTTAACAGATAAGAAAAGCCATATAGTAAGTGAGACTGCAGACTTGCATTTGTTGTAGATACCACAGACCTTACCAGGGAAGGGAAAACTATATAAGCATAACAGGACAGACTATATACAGGTTGAGTATCCCATATGCAAATATTCCGAAATATGGAATATTCCGAAATAGAGAATTTTTTGAGTGAGATTGAGATAGTGAAACCTTTGTTTTCTGATGGCTCAATGTACACAAACTTTGTTTAACATACAAAATTATAAAAAATATTGTATTAAATGACGTTCAGGCTGTGTGTATATGGTTTATATGAAACATAAATGAATTGTATGTACACAAACTTTGTTTAATGCTCTAAGTTATTATACATATTGGCTAAAATTACCTTCAGGCTGTGCGTATAAGGTGTATATGAAATATAAATGCCTTCTGTGCTTAGACTTGGATCCCATCACCACGATATCTCATTATGGGATGCAACTATTCCAAAATACGGATAAATACGATATCCAAAATACTTCTGGTCCCAAGCATTTTGGATATGGGATACTCAACCTATAGTAGAATGTGACTGACAGCGGTAGCAAGAGGACAAAGAGTCCAGGGAGAAGAGGACTGATGAAAATAATTCAGTGTGGTGAGGGATGCAGGGAAATGGCAGAGTAAAGACAGATAGCACAAGCATTAATTTTCAGACTAGGATATGAGTGAGTTGTGTATAGTAAGAGCAATGTAAAGGATGATACATGCTAGGTAATTAACTTACAGAATTGCAGATTAATGCACTGAAGGCTGAAATCACTTCTGAGATTATACCTTGTTGCTGGGGAAGCACTGCAGTGGTTATGCTCTGAGTTCAAGGCTAGTGGGCTGACGTGAAAGGGGCTTCAGGTACAGAACATCCCAAGACAGGACAGCAAATGTATATCTCAAAGATCCCCATAATTGTAACAGAGAGTTGGACATGGGACCTACAATACTAATGAATCAAATTAGTAAAACTAGTTTTCTTAGACTTGATTGAAGTAGAAAATTAAAGCAGAGGGGCATAAAGTGTAAAGTTTACAGCATTGCTAAATATGACAGTGTTAGTCAGTGTGATTAGTGAAGACTGGGGAAAGCTGCAGAAATTAACAGAAACAGTAACAGATATTTAGGGGATGAATTTGTAGCAATAGACTACAGATTCCGATAACAGTATGATTAAGAAAATGAGACATTCTTACAAACGCCTATTCAGTTATGAGTTGGAGGTTGTAATCTCTGGTCTGAGTGAGTGTGATTTAGGGGGGGATGTATAAACCTCCAAAAGAGAATAGGTGAAAAAATTGCCCATAATAGCCAATAAGCATCTATATATAATTTTATAGAATGTACAATATTGGTTGCTATGGGCACTTTCATCACTTGTACTCTTTGGAGGGTTTGGTACATATACTCCTTAGATAGAAGGTTGAGAAAGCAGGGAGGGTGCACCAGTGTTATTAGTATTGGATGGAGTAGGGTAGACTTTAATAAGGGATGGGATTACAGATAGTATTTTAAAGTCTGGAGACTTGGTGGTCAGGAGTCGTAGGAAAGTCTATATTAGGTTACTGAGAGGTAGTTTGAGGAAGAGTATTAAAAGGTTGGGTTTGCCATATGATAATTTCTGCTGTTATTACAGATTTTATAGTTGGGGGTATGTATTTGAATTGGATTACGGGGGATCTGTGCACCCAATATAGGAATTTGCAGATGAGAGCAGTGAAATGGAGCATCAAGAGGAATATCAGTCTTGCCACCATTACTAAGGTGAATGGAGGCTAGGATAGATAATTTAGAAGAATGGTAGGTTACCCACTAAACTTGAAAATCTGAAAAGGGATTTATTTTTACAGATGTAACATTTGAGATTTACACATTACCACATAATTCAAAGTGAAATGATGTTCTCTTAGATTTGTGTGTTTTAATATATGTTTACTTTATTCACTATCTTAATAATGTAAATACTGTCATCAAAAAAAGTACTAAACCTCAAAATAAAATATACTCATGCATTGAGTTTATTTACATTTATTTTTTGCCAGATGATGCTGTGGAGATTGTTAAAATCTCAACAATATGCCAAGAAAATGGGCAAGAGGTAATAGAGATTTTTAGGCTTACAGGATGAAAAAACTTAGAAATACTTAGATATGAAGAGTCATAGCTCATTATTTTTCAGGATGTGTGAAAATTTATTGCTTGAAGAATATATAAAAGTTAACACAAGAGAGGGAGGAGGTAAAATTTAAGTGGACCAGAACAGAGGCAAAACGTGGGCGGGAGTGGGATCAAGAGAGCAAGTAGTAGCCAGCGAGGATGATAGCAGCAGGGACACGTCTTCCTCTGTAACAGAAGGAGCCAAGGAAGACAGAAGAGTTTAAAAGAGGTGGTGGATATAGAATGAACATACCGATTAAATTTCTTGACAAACGGAGCTCACCTTAGATTTGGAACAGTAAGTATCTTTTAGAGGATTATTGGGGGGGAACTGCGTAGTTTCTGGAAGAATTTCTACAGGTGACACTAAGATAGAAGAAAAGGCTGTACCAGGTAGACAAGAGATTATCTCTGAGGACAAGAGTGAAAGACGTTTGAAGATAACTTTTTATCGCAGGAAATTAGAATGTCATTGCGTATGCTCTTTGCATTCTTAATGGAGAGCCTAACAATGGTCCATTTGAGATGAGCTGAGTTCTAGAGTTGGATATTTCATAGCAGTGCAATAATGTTCAGACCTAAGATGCCATTGCTTGCTTGTAAATGTAGACAATATCAATATCTAACGCGCGCAATAGATGTTACCATTGCAGCAATTGTCAATGAAAGATTATTATGACGTGTAAAATGTAATTGATGCAAGATGAAAATTTCTAACCAGACTGATTCCATCAAGTATTGCTCATGTAGCTTTATTCTGCTTTCATGTTGTAAGCATCATTATTGTACAGACAACATTACTAATAATTGCATTTTATAAGTGATACAAAATACATTTCATGTAACACAGCCTTGACCAGAATGCATCACAATACACATACCTTCATTGTAAGAACACTGAAAGCATTATGCTTTTGTCTGGTTTTCCGTTATTAATGCTTAACATTATTTAGTTTTATTATAGGCTATCTACTGTATCTTTTATGTTTAACAAATAGTAACTGAGAATGTATCTGCTTAAAGGATAATTTAGTCATTATGTACACTGCTTTTTGTGAATTATATTATATTGCTGTTATATTATCATTTATTTTTTTAGATAAAATAATGCTGCAGATAGACAGACAGACAGACAGACAGACAGACAGACAGATAGATAGATAGATAGATAGATAGATATGCAATAATAGAAGAAAAGGACAACATAAAATAAAATACAACATATTAAAATCAAGTTGCTTTTCAAGAAAATCAAGACACCGTGGGTTAATAATTGTAATATTTATTAATGACTTTTAAACATTGCAATCTAACAATGACATTTTTGTACTATGCTTTTAAATATTACTATGTGCTATTAAAAAAATTAGTTTAAGTTATTTTGTTCTTCCGAAATGGAAACATGTTTTTTTTTCACAGAAAAATACTTCTATTTATTGTGATCCTATATAGTGCAGACCAGGCTGGAAGAAAAATGCACCTTAATGTTCTGTAGTGCAATTTATCTAACGTGCCTTGCATTATAAAGTTTTGCATACTCTACATATTTTTAAACTTTTTAATTCCGCTTGGCATTTTCAGTACAAAAGGAAATATAAGATTTAAACAGTTTATGGAACATTTAAATAATATAATAATGATCTTGAATGGTCACCGTGGGTGAGCTTTGCTTTAAAAGAATATAAATATACTTTTCCTGAACTCCTTTAGTTTGCTACCTCGTATCAGCTTAAAGTACAGGCTATCAGCCTGTGGAGCTTTAATTCTGGTCGCCTTCTCAGCCATTGTTGTGTTACAGCAGTTCAGGCTGCTGCGCATTAAGCCTCCATTTAGCCAAGCTTTTATGACAGACAGAAATATATTTTCATCCTTGTCACAATGAGAAATTGTAGCACACACTGTGTATTGTTTACTAATCCAAGCACATAGCAATCTTATGTTTTACAATGAAATCTAAGCCTCCTGCGTTTTAGCTGTGAGACCTGCTTAATGGTCTTCTGAACTCTGGTGCTATATTTGAAGCCCTCTCACTATGAGCATGGGCAGAAAAGGTAGGCTTAAAAGTTGGTAGCTCATCATTAAGAAAATGAGATAGGATCAGGATTCACTTTCCTCTCCTCCCATTTAGTCCCATTATAAGACTTTTTTTTTGTAAACCTGTAATATAAATGATTATTTTTAGGTATGATAGGCCCCAGGAAAGATTAAAATGGGTAAAAGACATCCTGGTTCTTGATCTTCTTTTCTTCTCATCTCAATCTTTAGAAAGTCTTTATAGAAGAACACAAGCAACAGCAGGATGGTTTGTTGCAGACCTTTGAGACCTCCTTCCAATCAGATCCCAGGGGAGCAAAAATGGTATACCTCTGAGGTTCAAAAAAGTCTTTGGACCAGAATAGGGCCCTTTATCTGCTAACATATCAAACATATATAATCAGATATTGATCTCGAAAATCATGCTCTCCTTTTGTATGTAGAGGAAATTAAATTAGTACCTGCTGAAGATCTAAAAATGGTGTTCCTCAAGATGATGACAGGGTACCGCAGGCAATGCCAAAGTTCAAAGACATTTATATGGACACCAAACTGATTTAACATTCTCTGTAATGCATGGAGAAATAAAGAGCGAAAGATCTGCTTGGCAAATGGAATGCATTGGAGACAATCTCATGTGGCGAGACCTTGCATCAAGAAGTCAGGTTACGGTTTCAAATTCATCTCATCTTTGACTTAAAAGAAATGGAATGCATTTTATTTCTTCTTGAATATAGTTTTTTTTTTTTTATAACACCGAAACTGTTCATAATGTTCGTTCACATGGTTAGACATAATAACCTCTGGCTCATATATTTTTTTTTCTTATTTCTTTTGTCGCTGAATTTCATGATGTGCCTCATTTTCATGGAACACGAATGTATAGCACAATAGCACGTTGTTTTAAAGAATTTATTTAATATAGAGAACTATATTATTTTTAGCTCCGCTACTTTTCATAAAATAAATATATATTAGTTCAGAACCATCTGTTGCAGAAATAATTTAGGTACCAGGGACAAAGGCCGGCACAAATGATGTATACAATGAGAGCCATTTATTTTTTGAAGATAAAGTCAGAGTTTTAATACTGTGTGGTAAGTAAAACTTTACGCATTTATAAGACTTTGATGATATTAATGTTAATTTTGTTTTATTAAAGTGATGATTTCAGTTATACAAAAACATTTAATAGCACTTACATTTGAAGATATTCTATATGTATTATACATAGGAAACAAAATATGCTTTTTTTATTACCAAATTTAACTACTTCTTGTTGGATTTATGAAATGTTAGCGGTTATCATAGAGCTTTAGGCCACGTTGTGCATTACAGTGGCATCACAGATTTTTATCTGAGAAATACATAGTAAATTGAGCATTTCAATTTAGAAAAGTGGTTCCTGCTTCCTGTTGTATTAGTTTTGATATTATATCTTTGAACTGTGCTACAAAGTTTGTGTGGCACTGTATAAATAAATAGTAATAATAATAATAATAATAATAATAGTAAGATTAAGAATTTTAATTTAAGAATTAAAAAAATTATTTCAAGTATTTGTAACATTTGTAATTTTGAAAACTTTTTACTTTATAACTCAAAATATGTATTGTACTGTACATCTAAAGCTTGCTATAATTCTGGGACACATTCTAAATACTTATATGGTAAAATATCACATTGTATAACATTATCCAGTACTTGGGTGACATCAGAGCAGCAAATACACCATGTGAAGTAGACATCTGCATAGTTATTCTCAAATTAACAGCAGAAATGCTAAAATCTCTCATTGGTATAGTCAACTGAGAGATGGGCATTGTATATAGTTGTGCTTTTGGTTTTCTAACACAGTACTATCAAAACAGCCATCTGAAGTGCATGCACATATTAAGTAAGAATAACAGCCAGCAGAAAATAACAGGGATTTATTGGGAGATGGACTGTATCAAACCATCCAAATCGGACTTGCAGCCAATAAGATTCTGGCTATCATTTTATGGAATGTAATAGATAAATGATAGTTAGATATTAACTGGTTGCTATGAAACACACCTCAAATTGTCCTATTAGAAGGTTTGATACATCTGCCAATTAATAGTAAAATAAAGGAAACTATTCAGGAGAAAACAGTGTGAGATTACTTGTGAGTTACTGGTAAACACTGGTTTAAATGAAAATAAAACATCAGCCTCTATGTACACAAGTTATACATGTGGCACGTCACTCTACACCAAAATATCGGCATGATGTGGCTGATTGTTGGCATGCCTTGCCATGTTGTGAGTGTGCTTTTACAGAACCAGTGATATTTTTGACAACGTAGTTTCAGAACTGTAGTTTTATACTGTACAATATAATCCCATTTGACAATAAATACAAGGCAAGGCCTCATGATCTTGTAAGTTTTCTAACCTTCATTCCAAACAACCAAGAGTCCAACTTTGCGCAATCACACAAACAACCAGCACTGACAGTGGCTACAACAGATTCTTTATCACAGAATGACAAAAGCCATTTACAGTTCACTGAGTGAGCTATTTCTAGTTTCTGGAGATATTTTGGAAAGATAAACTACCAATGACCACAGTTGACCACACTTTTTTCTTTACTTCCAGACACAGCCAAACATGAATAAATTGTCCATAAGAAAAGCTGCTGCATTAAGGCACTAAGGGTTGTATCCAGGAAAGTAAGTTTTTTTTTTTTACAAGTGGAGATGTTGCCTACAGCAACCAATCAGATTCTACTTATCATTGATCTAGCACCTTCTAGAAGATAATAGCTAGAATCTGATTGGTTGCTATGGGCAACATCTCCACTACTAAACACTTACACTTCAGTAAATATACCCCTAAGTGTAGAATTTGAAAGTGTTTGAGCTCAGTTTTTGGTTTATGTGTCAGAGTTAATAAGTCTATTTAGAGAAATTATGGTATTTAAAAAAAATCAGATCCATGCTACAGCATTACAAAAAATTGATGCAAACTAGGTTGTGGGAAATCTATTGATGTTAGTGCAAACCACAAAAATGGCACTCTACTCATACATTAGAAAGTATTTTGTCCCCATTTTAGATGTTGCAATCAATATGTCTATAATCTAGTATTCAAAAATTGCCAATACAAGAGATTTCTCATTATATATATTTTGAATTGCTCCAGAACAAGTGGTTATCATAACTCACACCTACACAATAATTTTTTTTATTGTATTTTTAATTTTTAATAAACTAGTATATTTGTTGTAATACATGTAACGATATTAATTTAGTTTGTGGCATGGTGTGTATAGCATTGTCACTTTAAAGAGACACACAATTACAGTACATTAAGTCTCTTGTTTTATTACATTAAACAACTTCAAAGATTATGATACCATTTGAAAGAGCTGATGAAGCTTAGAAAAATGGCACCATCATAAAAGCATGGTATATTAGCTATCAACATTTTATTGTGCAACGGAAACATGTTTTGCCATTTGACTATGCAAAATATAGAGGCTTTTCTCCCTAAATGGATTGCATACTTGATAAATAACAATATTACTTCATAGTGTTATGATGCCACGTGTATTACTTTTAATTGTTATCTACCATTATGCAGAACAATTAAACTTGATCTTACCCAAGTTGTGTACTTAGAAAATATAAAGTATCAGCATAAATATAAAGATGCATTAGTATAGCTGTGCACTATGTAGACTAATTAATTTACCTTACAGCTCTAGCTGAACTACATAGCACAATAAAGCCATTTAAATGCAAAATAAACTGTTAAAGGGACAATATCACTTAGAAATGTCTACTTTAGTTTTTTACTAGGTTATGCACACACCTAATGATACAGTAGGGTGCACCTGGTTCCACAAGGATCAAATTATTTACAGATATGATGCTAGTCCTTAAGATACACTAGATAGATAGATAGATAGATAGATAGATAGATAGATAGATAGATAGATAGATAGATAGATAGATAGATAAAAGGGGGGAGTACAACCTCTTAATCCACTGCGTTCATAAAATGCAGGGTAAATAGATTTAATTGATAGCACCTTCCAGCCTCTTCATCCAGGTATCCAAAAATGCTGGGACCTGGAACATAATCTACAGTAAATATATAAAACCACTATCAGAAGTCCTGATGAAGTTTATTTAAACAAAGCATGTTGGGTGACCTCTTACTATTATTGCATTATTGTACACCAGGGATTCCCAACCCAGGTCCTCAAGGCACATTAACAGTCCATGTTTTAAGGATAGCCATACTTGAGAATAGCTGATTATTTAATTAGTACCTCAGGCATGCTCGGGCATGACTTAATTTGTGTCAGGCATGGATATCACGAAAAACTGGACTGTTAGTGTTTCTTGAGGGCCGTGATTGGAAATCCCTGTTGTACACTAATAGTGTGACGATTTTTGACTGTTCCCTTCTGGCTCTTCCGCGGTAATATTGTAATCTATATTTCCAAAGAAGTGGGTGGGGTTACAGCACAATCCTGCACATCATTTTCACTTCACTTGGAGCCAAACAACACCATCTCTCTAAAATACTAAAGCCCCATCTACCCAACAGATATGGTGGGGAGGCAGTATGCGTGGTTCTAGAAATGCAGACTGTGTGGAGGAAATGTTTGCAGACAAAGATGATTTATGATACGTATACTACTGTAAGTGCTATTTGCAGGATTTAAAGGTACCTCTGCTCATATTTTGCAGAAGATAATTTAGTTCTCCTCCTCCATGGCTGTAACTGGAGTTTTGTGAACACGTGTAGGTGCCTATGAGCCTTTTTGGTTTTTGAAATCCTAGTTAAATGAATAGAAAGTTTCACTTAAAAGTAGTCTCTCAGGATGTAGCCTAACCATATTATTGCTGGTCTACTTCTTACTTTTGTGCGTAGGAGCAATTTTATCTCTTCTTCTTATAGGTGATCACTATGATGTAATTGCAATATACTGTACCTAACTAATTAACCTATGGGGTATATTCAATTGAAGTCGGATCCATTCCGACATTCATTTGTCAGAATGGATCCGACCTGGGCTATTCAATGCATTCTCAATTCGACCTTAAAAAAAGTCGAATTGAGATGCGGGAGCATAGACGGGGGAAAGCCGCGGGCAGATGGGGGAGAGCAGCACTACAGCAGCGGCTATATACCCGTCTGCCCGCAGCTCTCCCCCGTCTCCCTCTGTCTCTCTGCCTTTCCCTGTCCCTCCTTTCCCCATCCCCACTCAAAGCTACCACTCACGGCAGCGTCTACCCCGCTCCAGCAAGCGAGGTCTCGCTTGCTGGAGCCGGGTGGACGCCGCTGTGAGCGGCGGCTGTGACATCCTCCGGTTCTGCTCTCCCCGTCTGGCTGCCCGCGGATCTCCCTGTCTCTGCTCCCGCATCTCACTTAGACTTTTTTTAAAGTCGAATTGAGATGGTCAAGGTCTTGCTTGCTGGAGCCGGGTGGATGCTGTTGTGAGCGGAAGCTGTGACATCCTCCGGCTCTGCTCTCCCCGTCTGGCTGCCCGCAGCTATCCCCATCTCTGCTCCCGCATCTCACTTTGACTTTTTTTAAAGTCGAATTGAGATGGTCGAAAAATCGGCACCGTTTTCTAAACAAACACGCGGATCGGCAGCTATTCCGCCGATCCACGTGCTTTTCGACAAGTCGAATTCCTCGACTTGTCGAATAATTTGGGGTTAGATTGAATAGGGCAGAACCCCTTCCGACCTAAAAATGTCAAAAACTGTCATCTTTTCGACAGACGGCAGCTTTCGACTTCAGTTGAATATATCCCTATGTTGTAAAAACCATAGTAAAAAACTACTTATAAAAATATGTCTAAAGGCTTTCAATATAATTAGATATGACTAATAATAAAAAGTCAACTATTGAACAATGCAGTCCTTGAAAGATATTTTTACTATATAAACTGAATAGGTTGGAAATTATTTTTACACAGAATAATATTAACATTAAATTTACCTGTTATAAACCCTGCTGCTGAGCTAGAAATGTACTGTAAGCCAATGTGAAAGATTACTCAGCAGCAAGAATACACATACAACTATTCCCAAACCTTCATATTATAAAGGATACAGGGGAATTCAACTTTTAAAGTGATTTTTTTCTTATTCAGTTATTCTCCCCATAAACTCAGTTTGTTCTGCTAAGAATAGATTGAAGGACATAATTAGGAAGAAGTAAGTTTATTCCATAGTAGTCATTTTTATTTCTTTTAGAGCTACAATAACGATGGGGACTAGTGACCGACCCGCTGCGAGGCATTTTGTTTTGGCAAAACCTAAGTACTCCACCATCCGGTATTGCATTATTGATCAAATTCCACCGTTACCCAAAAAGGGTGATAGGGGTAAATTGCTATTACAGCTAGAGGCAAAGTGGATTGAGATACTAGGCATAGTGGCACCATGAGGCCTAAATGAGACATTAGGCTTGCATTGCTTTTTAAGATTATATGTTCCTGTTCTACAACATACAGTATATTAATTTGTCCTTTTACCTAAATTACTTTTTTTGGGGTAGCCTTTATATCAGCATCCTTCTTATCGGGTTTCAGACTGTAGAAATATTTTGTGCATATCAATCATGAGATGTTCTCTCTTTATGTAGGTGATTTGCCAATATACAGTATGTCAGTTTAGTACTGTGTTTGGGACATAGGGACTAATTCACGTTTGTAAGCAAATGCAATTGCTTTAGCAAATTAAGCTGCCGCTCAGCAATGATAAGAGACGCCCACCAGAATCATCACAAGCTGAATCGCAATTGCGTAAACCAGTGGTTCCCAGAAATTTAAAAAGAAATATTCATTTAAATTAATTGTGCTTCTGTGTCATCCTTAGGTTCAATTGTGTGGTGAGGGACAAGATTTGCTTCTGTTTGTCCTCATATTTTATGATTTACAGCCACCAGCACTGGTTTTGTCTATTACATTGGCCATAAATAATTTGGATTGGGGCCGAATCACCAACCCAGGGCACCTCTGGAAGTGCCCTGAGGCACACAGTATGAGAACCTTTGGCATAAACATTAGCGGACTATAGGCAATTACAGAGAACATCAAAGCTAAGGGTTGGTCTATGGCCACGCAGACTGGCCACAACAGTAGTGGCTCAGACGCCATGTATTCGCACTTACGATCACACAGCCATCAGAAGATACATGCCCCGAAAATGGCGATGACACGCCTGCATTTTCCCAACCCCTCCCAGTTAACACCTCAAAACTTCCACTTCTGTCAATCAGTCTGCAACAAAGTTCTCAGTGTGAGCAGGATTGCAGCGGCACCCTCGCACATGCACATTGCGATCGCAACACATGCACAGTCTGCCGATAATCGCTCCATTGTGTGAACATCGGCCAATGTGTACAAACATGAATTAGGCCCATAGTGCAATAATAGTGCATCCTATTTACATTTATGATTGCCTTTTCATATATTGTATCATCTACTAGACATATTAATCTATTTGAGCCTATTAAATTATTTTCCAAGATATATGTAACCTTCTGTACCTGTCTTTTTTTGTTTAAGTTATTCACTATTAATTTTGGCACATTTGTTTTGGCTAGCTTGTTTGCTTAGCAACAGGGCACACCTAGCTGATGGTACTTCCCTGCGATGTCCTTACCGCCTGGATGGTGGCTGGGGTATTTAGAATTAAGTCCTGGATTATTTGTTATGCTTTGATACTCCAGATGAAAGCGCAACAAAAGTGCTGAATGTTGATGTTATTCATGCTGTATTGAGCTTATTTTTTATACACCCAGAGTGCCGGCATAATCCATAAATATTTATATCTCAGCCTGAATGCTGTTAATAAGGAGGGCACCCGGTAAGCAAATCTCACAGATGCCAGACCAAGTTTATATGAGTGCAGCATGGCTAAGCAGATGGTGGCTGTTTTTGTGGCCAAGACTGGTCATGTAACTACTGTACTACTGGCGCTGTAGCGCACCGTTACTTGGGACTGGTACGCTAACAAATGCCTGCCGCAAGTGCTGGAAGCTATTTCCAGGTGACGTACTAGAATTTGCGCTCATGGCGCCTTTCTCCATCATGACAATGCACCTGCCCACAAGTACAGGAAAGTGGTGGATTTTCTGACACATGAACGCATCCAGTAGCTTGGTCATTCGTCCTACAGTCCAGACTTGGAACCCAGTGACTTCTTCATGTTCCCACAAATCAAGTGCAAGAAGTATATGATTAATTTTGAGTCACCAGTAGATGCAGTGGATACCTTCATCCAGCATGTAGAAGTCAGTATCCGGTCTTTAGGTCGACAGCACTTAGGTCAACACTATTAGGTCGACCACTGTTGGTCAACATGCATTAGGTCAACATGGTCTATAGGTCAACATGACAAAGGTCGACACATGAAGAGGTCGACATGAGTTTTTCACTTTTTTTTTCATTTTTTTTAACTTTTGCATACTTTACGATCCATATGGACTACGATTGGGAATAGTAACCTGTGCCGAGTGCAGCTGTAGCAGTGTGAGCCACATTGCCCAAAGTATGGTGAGATAAGCGAGCCATGCAAGGAGATATGGTGCACTAACTGGGTTTCCCAGTCACTTTATGAAGAAAACAACACCAAAAAAATACAAAAAACTCATGTCGACCTTTTCCCAGGTCGACCATATCCAGGTCGACCTAATGACTGTGCCGACCTATTTCAGGTGTCGACTGTCGACCAATTGTGGTCGACCTAATGACTGTCGGCCTAGTTACTGTCGACCCTATGATCCACACCCGTAGAAGACACAGCTGCATCAGACTTGTTCACCGTCTTCACCAAGTGGTTTGAGCGCATGCAAGTTTGCATAGACTCCTCTGGCGAATACTTTGAGAACTTTTAATGTTCACTTTGTAAATATAATACTTTTTATGCATCCAGAAACATATTTCAAACCTCTCTTATATATGTAAGTATGTGAAAACAAAAGACAATCTGGCACCCTGTAACAAATGATATATCAATAAATATACATGAGAGATTTTGTGCACGCCGCCACTGAATACATTTATACAGGGTAAGCTCACCTGCTAAATTGAAGACAACTCCTATAGGCAAGTCCCTAGCATCTCTAAGAAAAAGTGTACTGTACTCAGGATGTCTCAGTACAGACCTTCCATGATTCTCCATTTATAAAGTGTGCAGCAGCCATGTGGGGAGGGGATTGACTCCCAGATCTCATCAAATTAAAAATCAGTGTAAGCCAGGTGCGCAACTTTTAAATGAGATATGTGTATATAAGTATATAAATAAATTCATTTGAAATAGCAAATCCCTATAACTTTACTGCCTGGTCTGGCACTGTGCATGTGTGGCTGTGAGGTTGCATATGAGCAGTAAAGTGGCAAATGCAAGAGTACTAAAAAGGGGTTTCCAATTCATATGCTTAATTTTAGAGCAATTGGAGAAAGCCCAGGACTCCAGTCCCTGGACATGTACAGATTGGTCCCCTTATACACTAGATACAGTAGTGTACTGTATGTAAAACACTACTAATAATTAAAACTGTAGCTGGTCTTCAGTATAGGCTGTATGTGAGAAAGTCTAAAAAAAAATGACTTTCTGTATTAAACATTTATCTCATATAAATAGCATAAGTGGTCAGGAAAAGGTTAAGCATCCCATAATAACCATAGATGCATAATATAACCAGTAGGAGACTGATCTGTCTAAGCACTTATCCTCCCACCTTGTGGTCAGACACCCATCTCTTCTTGCTGGCAACTGCCCTCTGGTGTCTCTGGGCTTGTGTGCCAATTTTGCGCTCAGATCGACACACCCAGCAGATATGGCAGTAAAAGCTGTCACCCCTGGACATTTGCAGTAGCTCCATTTTTCCCATTGTACTGCTAGCACGTCATTAGGGGCCTGTTGATTTGTGTCAAGGCTTCTTGGTCTAGCAGTATGTGCTGGAGTGTAAGTGAAGCTGGATGGCCTGTTAATGCTGTTCCTTAGCAGGCCACTAGTAGTAGCAGAAAAATGATGCAGCAGAATGGGAAGGACAGATACTGACATCTGCAGGCCGGCAGGATGGCCTGTGGCTGTAACAGTATGTAGGATATTTTAGAGCAGACTGCAATACACTGCACATGGGTGTCAGGAGCACAACTGAAGCAGGCTGGAGGGAACACTGGAACAGGGTACTTGAATCAAAACTGAAGCAGGCTACAGGAAACACTGGAACTAAGTGGATCTAAGGAATTATGGAGCATGACTGAAGCAGACTGCAGAAATACACAGAAACCAGAGATGAGCAGGTTCGGTTCTCCGAGATCCGAAGCCCCCCGAACTTAACCTATTTTACACGGTTCCGAGGCAGCCTAGGATCTTCCCGCCTTGCTTGGTTAACCCTAACGCACCCGAATGTTATCATCCCGCTTTCGGATTCTCGCGAGATTCGTATTCTATATAAAGATCCGCGCGTCGCTGCCATTTTCACTCGTGCATTGGAGATTGAACGGAGAGGACGTGGCTGCGTTCTCTCCCTGGAAAGCTCTGTATCTGTGCTCAGTGTCTGCAAATATCTGTGCTTAGGTGGTCATTCCGAGTTGTTCGCTCGCAAGCTGCTTTTAGCAGCTTTGCACACGATAAGCCGCCGCCTACTGGGAGTGAATCTTAGCTTATCAAAATTGCGAACGAAAGATTAGCAGAATTGCAAATAGACACTTCTTAGCAGTTTCTGAGTAGCTCGAAACTTACTCTGCCAGTGCGATCAGTTCAGTGCTTGTCGTTCCTGGTTTGACGTCACAAACACACCCAGCGTTCGCCCAGACACTCCTCCGTTTCTCCAGCCACTCCCGCGTTTTTCCCAGAAACGGTAGCGTTTTTTCACACACACCCATAAAACGGCCTGTTTCCGCCCAGAAACACCCACTTCCTGTCAATCACATTACGATCACCAGAACGAAGAAAAAACCTTGTAATGCCGTGAGTGAAAAACCTAACTGCATAGTAAATTTACTTGGCGCAGTCGCACTGCGGACATTGCGCATGCGCATTAGCGACTAATCGCTCCGTTGCGAGAAAAAAATAACGAGCGAACAACTCGGAATGACCCCCTTAGTGTGCTGAAAATATCTGTGCTCAGTGTGCTGAAAATATCTACGTTCTGTGCCTGAAAACGCTCCCTATCTGTGCTCAGTGTGCTGCAAATATCTGTGCTCATTGTGCTGCATTGTGGGGACCACCAGTATATCATTATAGCAGTACAGTACAGTAGGCCATTGCTGTATCTTGCGGCTCTGTGTCAAGTATACTATCTCTGTGCGGCATTATTGTGAGCAGTATATAGTAGGACAGTGCAGCATTTTGCTGACCAGCAGTATACATATAGTACAGTAGGCCATTGCTGTATCTTGCAGCTCTGTGTCAAGTATACTATCTCTGTGCTGCATTATTGTGAGCAGTATATAGTAGGACAGTGAAGCATTTTGGTGACCAGCAGTATACATATAGTACAGTACAGTAGGCCATTGCTGTATCTTGCAGCTCTGTGTCAAGTATACTATCTCTGTGCTGCATTATTGTGAGCAGTATATAATAGGACAGTGCAGTATTTTGGTGACCAGCAGTATACATATAGTACAGTAGGCCATTGCTGTATCTTGCAGCTCTGTGTCAAGTATACTATCTCTGTGCTGCATTATTGTGAGCAGTATATAGTAGGACAGTGCAGCATTTTGGTGACCAGCAGTATACATATAGTACAGTAGGCCATTGCTGTATCTTGCAGCTCTGTGTCAAGTATATTATCTCTGTGCTGCATTATTGTGAGCAGTATATAGTAGGACAGTGCAGCATTTTGATGACCAGCAGTATACATATAGTACAGTACAGTAGGCCATTGCTGTATCTTGCAGCTTTGTGTCAAGTATACTATCTCTGTGCTGCATTATTGTGAGCAGTATATAATAGGACAGTGCAGTATTTTGGTGAGCAGCAGTATACATTGATAAAGCTAAATATTTATCGTATATAAAACACTTTAAGAGGTCTAAGAACACTGTACGCTATCTACGTAGGAAGTACCGTAAGGGTACGCAAGTTGCGTAGCGATCGCTCAACCGTAGTCGAGACGCTCAAGCGTCACGTTCGCTTACGGCCCAGAGATCACAGGCAGGCACGCTATTGGCTGCCGACTAACGTAATGATTTGCTATAGCGTAGCGGACGCTCGGGACCACGAGGAGATCACCAGCGGTGCAGACGCTCCCAACGTTAAACCTTTATATCTATACCTTTAACAATGAAATACACAGTAAACCTTAGTGTGGTGATAGAGTGTAAGTGCAACCTGGTGTAACCTGATTAACTACAAAGCTGCTTGAGCGTCACCGACGCTCAGGGAATACTTAACACTATAAGAAATACACAGATACCTGGGCTTAGGGTCCAAAACCTATTATATGTATTATGACTATTATACTTGCAAAAGAATCACAGTACAATGCATACACTACAATATAACATAGACTAACTAACCAGATAACTACCCAGGAAATACAATGCAATACAATACAATACAATCAAGGGAAAATAAGGGAGAAAGAGGGGAGAGAGAGATGGCTCACAATAACATCAAGACAATATGATTGCGGAGAAACACTTACGCACAAGGGGAAACGATCGCATGCGCCTCGATATCCAGCTCCCGATTATCAGCAATGAGAACCGTTGAAGAGAGTGTCCTGGATACGGTCGGCCTGCCTATTTATGCCCCACACACAATACAATTCAATGGTCCCTACAATCTCATTGTTCATTGGACACAGGAATTCGGCTTCGCATTATAACAAAAGGTCATAGGTTGATTCATACAGGTGGGCTGTGACTGTTTCCAACTGTCCAGGTGGGTGGGATACTGGGTTTCCCGCCGCATGACTAAGTAAGAACAAATAATAGTAAATGGACATAAACTTCTTATGTCCATAACTATTCGCACGAGCGATTAATCCGCTCCACACCAACACCGGAATATTGCTATTTAAATACTCTTCCGATGGGTACCAAACACTACTGTATGACCCCTGTTAGACCCTTCGTACAATACAAAGAGGGATCTCTCTGTTCAGGAACATGCTATGTTAACTAAACTTTCAGTATCTATCAAAGGGACCATGATCTACAAAATACATTATTAGTGAAAATATGTAACGAATGAGTCGCACGCTACGATTACATAAACTCTACCGTAAATACGCATACCGTGCGCCTGCGGGTGCCCGCGACTGTGAGTATGTGCACGTACGGGAGAGCGTACGCATGCGCAGCGCGGACCAGTATGAGGTGCAAATATGGCAGTGTGTGTAGAGATGTTTTTCTGACTTTGACAACATATAGTACAGTAGGCCATTGCTGTATCTTGCAGCTCTGTGTCAAGTATACTATCTCTGTGCTGCATTATTGTGAGCAGTATATAGTGGGACAGTGAAGCATTTTGGTGACCAGCAGTATACATATAGTACAGTACAGTAGGCCATTGCTGTATCTTGCAGCTCTGTTTCAAGTATACTATCTCTGTGCTGCATTTTTGTGAGCACCATACAATAGGACCGTGCAGCATTTTGGTGACCAGCAGTATACATATAGTACAGTACAGTAGGCCATTGCTATTGATATATTACTGGCATATAATTCCACACATTAAAAAATGGAGAACAAAAATGTGGAGGGTAAAATAGGGAAAGATCAAGATCCACTTCCACCTCGTGCTGAAGCTGCTGCCACTAGTCATGGCCGAGACGATGAAATGCCATCAACGTCGTCTGCCAAGGCCGATGCCCAATGTCATAGTAGAGAGCATGTAAAATCCAAAAAACAAAAGTTCAGTAAAATGACCCAAAAATCTAAATTAAAAGCATCTGAGGAGAAGCGTAAACTTGCCAATATGCCATTTACGACGGGTTCACTACGATATGCCGGCGGTCGGGCTTCCGGCGACCAGCATATCGGCGCCGGGAGCCCGACCGCCGGCTTACCGACAGTGTGGCGAGCGCAAATGAGCCCCTTGCGGGCTCGCTGCGCTCGCCACGCTACGGGCACGGTGGCGCGCTACGCACACCACGCTATTTTATTCTCCCTCAAGGGGGGTCGTGGACGGTATGCCGGCTGTCGGGATCCCGGCGCCGGTATACTGTGCGACGGGATCCCGTCAGTCGGCATACTGAGGACCACCCATTTACGACACGGATTGGCAAGGAATGGCTGAGGCCCTGGCCTATGTTCATGGCTAGTGGTTCAGCTTCACATGAGGATGAAAGCACTCATTCTCCCACTAGAAAAATGAAAAGACTTAAGCTGGCAAAAGCACAGCAAAGAACTGTGCGTTCTTCTAAATCACAAATCCCCAAGGAGAGTCCAATTGTGTCGGTTGCGATGCCTGACCCTCCCAACACTGGACGGGAAGAGGTGGCTCCTTCCACCATTTGCTCACCCCCTGGAAGTGCTGGAAGGAGCACCCGCAGTCCAGTTCCTGATAGTCAAATTGAAGATGTCACTGTTGAAGTACACCAGGATGAGGATGTGGGTGTTGCTGGCGCTGAGGAGGAAATTGACAAGGAGGATTCTGATGGTGAGGTGGTTTGTTTAAGTCAGGTACCCGGGGAGACACCTGTTGTCCATGGGATGAATATGGCCATTGACATGCCTGGTCAAATTACAAAAAAAAATCACCTCTTCGGTGTGGAATTATTTTAACAGAAATGCGGACAACAGGTGTCAAGCCGTGTGTTGCCTTTGTCAAGCTGTAATACTTTGGGTGACAGTGGAAGCAGTCCACTGCCAACTAAATCCCTTCCTCTTGTACCCAAGCTCCTGCAAACCACACCACGAACTCCCTCAGTGTCAATTTCCTCCTTAGACAGGAACGCCAATAGTCCTGCAGGCCATGTCACTGGCAAGTCTGACGAGTCCTCTCCTAACTGGGATTCCTCCAATGGATCCTTGAGTGTAATGCCTACTGCTGCTGGCGCTGCTGTTGTGGCTGCTGGGAGTCGATTGTCATTCCAGAGGGGAAGGCGGAAGACCACTTGTACTACCTCCAGTAAGCAATTGACTGTCCAACAGTCCTTTGCGAGGAAGATGAAATATCACAGCAGTCATCCTGCTGCAAAGCGGATAACTCAGGCCTTGGCAGCTGTGTTGGTGTTAAACGTGTGTCCGGTATCCACCGTTAATTCACAGGGAATTAGAGAATTTCTTGAGGTACTTTGTCCCCGGTACCAAATACCATCTAGGTTCCACTTTTCCAGGCAGGCGATACCAAGAATGTACACAGACGTCAGAAAAAGAGTCACCAGTGTCCTAAAAGATGCATTTGTACCCAATGTCCATTTAACCACGGTCATGTGGACAAGTGGAGCAGGGCAGACTAAGGACTATATGACTGTGACAGCCCACTGGGTAGATGTATTACCTCCCGCAGCAAGAACAGCAGCGGCGGCACCAGTAGCAGCATATCGCAAACGCCAACTCGTTCCTAGGCAGGCTACTCTTTGTATCACCGCTTTCCATAAGAGGCACACAGCTGACAACTTCTTAAGGAAACTGAGAAACATCATCGCAGAATGGCTTACCACAATTGGACTCTCCTGGGGATTTGTGACATCGGACAACGCCAGCAATATTGTGCGTGCATTACATGTGGGCAAATTCCAGCACGTCCCATGTTTTGCACATACATTGAATTTGGTGGTGCAGAATTATTTAAAAAACGACAGGGGCATGCAAGAAAAATTGCGGGCCACTTTCGGCATTCAGCCACCGCATGCCAAAGACTGGAGCACCAGCAAACACTCCTGAACCTGCCCTGCCATCATCTGAAGCAAGAGGTGGTAACGAGGTGGAATTCAACCCTCTATATGCTTCAGAGGATGGAGGGGCAGCAAAAGGCCATTCAAGCCTATACATCTGCCTATGATATATGCAAAGAAGGGGGAATGCCCCTGACTCAAGCGCAGTGGAGAATGATTTCAACGGGTTCTGCAACCCTTTGAACTTGCCACACGTGAAGTCAGTTCAGACACTACCAGCCTGAGTCAGGTCATTCCCCTCATCAGGCTTTTGCAGAAGCAGCTGGAGAGATTGAAGGAGGAGCTAAAACGGAACGATTCCGCTAGACATGTGGGACTTGTGGCTGGAGCCCTTAATTCGCTTAACCAGGATTCACGGGTGGTCAATCTGTTGAAATCAGAGCACTACATTTTGGCCACCGTGCTCGATCCTAGGTTTAAAGCCTACGTTGTATCTCTCTTTCCGGCATACACAAGTCTGCAGATGTTCAAAGACCTGCTGGTGAGACACTTGTCAACTCAAGCGGAACGTGACCCATCAACAGCTCCTCCTTCACATTCTCCCGCAACTGGGGCTGCGAGGAAAAGGATCAGAATTCCGAGCCCACCCGCTGGCGGTGATGCAGGGCAGTCTAGAGCGAGTTCTGACATCTGGTCCGGACTGAAGGACCTGCCAACGATTACTGACATGTCATCTACTGTCACTGCATATGATTCTGTCACCATTGAAAGAATGGTGGAGGATTATATGAGTGACAGCATCCACGTAGGCACGTCAGACAGTTCGTACGTATACTGGCAGGAAAAAGAGGCAATTTGGAGGCCCTTGCACAAACTGGCTTTATTTTACCTAAGTTGCCCCCCCTCCAGTGTGTACTCCGAAAGAGTGTTTAGTGCAGCCGGTCACCTTGTCAGTGATCAGCGTACGAGGTTACTTCCAGAAAATGTGGAGAAGATGATCTTTATCAAAATGAATTATAATCAATTCCTCCATGGAGACATTCACCAGCAATTGCCTCCAGAAAGTACACAGGGAGCTGAGATTGTGGATTCCAGTGGGGACGAATTAATACTCTGTGAGGAGGGGGATGTACACAGTAAAAGGGGTGATGAATTGGACGACGATGAGGAGGAGGTGGACATCTTGCCTCTGTAGAGCCAGTTTGTGCAAGGAGAGATTGATTGCTTTTTTGGTGGGGGCCCAAACCAACCAGTCATTTTAGCCACAGTCATGTGGCAGACCCTGTGGCTGAAATTATGGGTTTGTTAAAGTGTGCATGTCCTGTTTATACAACATAAGGGTGGTTGGGAGGGCCCAAGGACAATTCCATCTTGCACCTCTTTTTTATTTTATATATCTCTGCATCATGTGATGTTTGGGGCTAATTTTTTTAAGTGCCATCCTGTCTGACACTGCAGTGCCACTCCTAGATGGGCCAGGTGTTTGTGCCGCCCACTTGGGTCGCTTAGCTTAGTCATCCAGCGACTTCGGTGCAAATTTTAGGACTAAAAATAATATAGTGAGAGGTGAGGTGTTCAGAATAGACTGGAAATGAGTGGAAATTATGGTTATTGAGGTTAATAATACTATGATATCAAAATTACCCCCAAATTCTATGATTTAAGCTGTTTCTGAGGTTTTTTTTTAAAAAAACCACCCGAATCCAAAACACACCCGAATCCGACAAAAAAATTTCAGGGAGGTTTTGCCAAAACGTGTCCGAATCCAAAACACGCTCGCAGAACCGAATCCAAAACCAAAACACAAAACCCGAAAAATTTCCGGTGCACATCTCTAACAGAAACTGGGTTCTGTAAGTACAACTGAAGCAGACTGCAAGAAACACTGGAACTGGATACTGGAGCAGTAATTGAGCAGTCTGCAATGGTACTGTATATGCTGTCAAACAGTTACTAAAGCAGGTGTGCTGGAACACACTGAGACAGAATGTTGTGAAGCAAATACTGAAGCAGGTACTGACATACATACCTACTCTCCCATATCCTGTGGGAGACACATGAATTTGGGGTAGTCCCTGCAGCCGCAGAATAGTGGGCAGCTCTCCTGCATCCTGCCCACTCTCTAGTGAAGTGGGCAGAATGTGGAGATTGATGCAAAAAATTCTGGGGTCCTTGAGGAGCAGATGGGGTCTAGTTACACATTTCTTTGCAAATATGTAATTTGCTTAATTTTGCTATAGCCCAGACCCACCCTCCGTCACCGCCCTGCATCTCTTCTCCGGGCTTCTCCCGGAGAGGACAACAGCAAAGCAGGAAAGTATGGGTACTGAACCAGGAGCCAGGACATTGATCCTATGAGAGAGATGTATTGACAATGAGCTGTCAGCAGTTCCTGGTTTAAATAGGGTGCTCTAAAAACTGATATGCTAGGTGAAACATGTGACTGGAACTGCAGTTAGGTAGATAGACAGCGTGGATCAGGATATATAGTCCGATATGGCAATACCCATAATGCAGAGCATTGGTCACTACTAGGAGTAGAACGCCAGCCACATTTATAGATAAGTGACTAAACACTTTGGGGGTTCTGCAGGAGGCCAGCGGGGAGATGGATAGTTCAAAGTGACAGTGTTGGACCCAATAATAGGGTCCCAGACTCCAGCATGTGACAATTGTATGTTACATCTGCAGCTTTTATGGAGAACACTACTGCCATTATGATAATGATCTGAGCTAATGTCCAGGACGCAGACCCATAACACTCCCCCCCCCCTTCCTCCTCCCCACACTCACAGACATTTCATCATGTAGTATAAAGTTGCAATTCTCCAATAAGGGTGGAGCGTTGATACTACAGTACTGTATGCTACATTTTTCAGAATGTGACAAAAATCATACCTATAGAAAAGCAGTCCAGATCACAGTCCCCATTAGAACTGTGGTCTACAGCATATTTTAGCCTAATAGCTCCATTATCGCTAAGGATTTCTTAAATTGCATGATCCGTAAACCAGTTGAAAACAGCTCTATCTACATGGTTTTACCTTTAATAAAGAGTATAATAAGTGAGACAGCTCTGAGTGATAATAGTTGGTTTTAAATAGGTGATATGGCAACCCTACAACAGACAGATTATCTAGAAGTATGAAATGTGCATTGAGGCTTAGGCCACAGGGAAGTTTCTGTGCTCATTACTGAGAACACTTTAATGACAAAAATCATACCCATGTTGTACAGTATTGTGTGTACTTTATAAATATTGATGCAGAGTATACAGCTTGAATACTATAGATTTTTGCATGAATCTGAAAAATGCACCTGCCCTCAAGTATAGTTTAGCCAGTTTCGTATGAAATACCAGCGGCCAGGATCTGTCAGTATACCTACAGCGGGATCCCAGCCACCAGTATGCTGGCAGTGGGGTGAGTGCTAGAAAGCCCCTTGTGCTCGCCAAAGGGGATGTTCTCCCTCTATAGGTGTTGTGGACACCCACAGAGGGAGAAAAGCCTGTGGCACCGGCATTTCACCCCTAATCGGGATTCAGGTGTCAGCATTGTGACCTCCAGGATTCCGACTAGCGGTATTGTAACCGCTTCCCTTTGAGGCTGTTTATCCATTTAAGAGTGTGTAGTTTAATACCCCAGATTAATCAGTTCAAAAACTGTCAAACATGAGATATCCACACAAATAGTGGTAGCTGCTCAATCATTCCTGGAAATATTTATATCAGGTGCTAGAAAAGGGGAGGGGTCACAAACAAACAGCTGACATAGAGGGGGGTGCTCCCCCCCCCCCCCCCCCCGGTATCCCCCAGCACACTGACTATTACCTTTAACAATACTTGAACCTATCTGGTGGTAATAGAATTTCATAGAATTAGTAACATGCGTTTGCAAAGACATGGTTAGCTGCTGAGCCGCGTCAAGGCTTCTCCAATATCATCAGTCCTAACACTGCATATTAGCAGTGCCCACATAGGGCCATGTGATTTGTATACAGTAAGGCCTCATGATAAAGGCTCATACAAAACCGCATCCAGACTGAGGGCTAGCTTACCTGAGAGCCACCCCTAAGATCTCCCATTAGCACTACAAGGACCAGCATTCCTTCCAAATTGCTGCTACCCATTCAATGCCTTCTCACACATGCAGACAAACAGTGGTAGCTGCTCAATTATTCCTGCAGATAATTATATCAGGTGCTAGAAAAGGGGAGGGGTCACAAACAAACAGCTGAGATATTGCAAAAACTATATTTTGAGTTTTGCCTACTTTAAATCAAACCTAGCAAATAAAAGGATTAGTGTGTAGTCAAGTGCATACCCCCCTCCTTCATACCCACACACCCTTTCTAACTGACTGCTGACAGTACTATCATTTCATCAATATCATTGTAAATATAGTGCCACTGCCAGCCCGGTAAAAATGTCCTGGGTGCAGGATATGCATTCTGCGGCACCCTTTGGTTCATGGGCCCATGTGTATCACAAACCTTACAATCACTGTAGTTTCACCCCTGTTCTGAAGGTTCAACAAAACTAGTGTATGTCTCAATATATAAAGACTAGCTGTGTCTACCTGTCGTTGCCAAGTGATTAATAATTTTATTCAATGATACATTTTTTCTTTCACATTTTTGTATTTCACTTGTCTGTTTGAATATGTTCTCGGTATTTATTTGCGTAATACTTTTTTCTTTTAGCAATTAAATACTGTTGAAAAATGAAAATGAATCTTAACAAAAATACAAAGATGTCGTAATATGAAAATTCTTAAAGATTGCATGGACACATCTGACGCTTAAGGAGCCCACATGCACAGTGCCCATGTGGCTAGGAGTGCTATAGCTGTAGACCTGAGTTTGTATCTTGCACACATTGGGGGTCATTCAGATCTGATCGCTGCTGTGCATTTTCGCACAGCAAGCGTTCCGATCCGAACTGCGCATGTGTATGCACCGCAATGCGCAGGTGTGACAGACGGCTGCAACGGGGATCGCCGGTCAGCGACGGGATGGTGCGAAGGATCCATTTGCACGGGTGTTTGCAAGGAGATTGACAGGAAGAGGCCGTTTATGGGTGGCAACTGCACATTTTAAGGGAGTGTCCGGAAAAACGCAGGCGGGATCAAGCATTTTCAGGGAGGGTGCCTGACGTCAAATCCGGTCCCGATCAGCCTGTTCTCGTCGCACTGAAAGAGTAAGTCCTGGGCTGCGCAGAGACTGCACAAAATCAGTTTGTGCAGATCTGCTACACATGCGATCGCACACCTGCACAGCGAAGACCCACTCGCCCTGTACGCGGCGACTATATGATTGCAGGGCAGCATAAAAAAACCCGAAGCCCAGCGATCTGAATGACCTCCATATTTCATCTTGTGTGTGGTGTTGGTAGTGGTACGTCAACAATGTATGCACGCACAGGCAGATTCGGGGGGAAGGAGATCCAAGGCATATGCCCCCCATCATTAATTTTCTTTTACTCAAGTGCAGCAACAGTGTGCAAAGATGCATGTATTTGTAGGCAAAGGGAATGGTGTTTTTGAGTGTCCAAATATGTACACCTTTTAATGGTAGGTGTCATGGTTCTAAGGGAATTCTGGACTTTTAAATCTATTAGCTAGTATTAGCACTAGGGGGGTAATTCTGAGTTGATCACAGCAGGAACTTTGTTAGCAGTTGGGCAAAACCATGTGCACTGCAGGGGAGGCAGATATAACATGTGCAGAGAGAGATAGATTTGGGTGTGGTGAGTTCAATCTGCAATCTAAATTGCAGTGTAAAAATAAAGCAGCCAGTATTTACCCTGCTCAGAAACAAAATAACCCACCCAAATCTAACTCTCTCTGCAAATGTTATACCTGCCCCCCCTGCAGTGCACATGGTTTTGCCCAACTGCTAAAAAAAATCCTGCTGCGATCAACTTGGAATTACCCCCTAGAAGTATTAGAGGCACATAGTGTAACTCTCACAAGGAGGTTTGGACTTTGCTGCTCACAGTATGTAGATCACAGCCCAATGTACTGGTTCCTAGCATGATTCTGTAGGTTGGTGCTGTTATATACTGAGTGAAGTCTGCAAACCTAGGACTGGTACAATGGAGTTCATGGATTTTTGAAAGGGAATATGCTGAGGAGAGTCGGAACAAGATAGAATTCACAAATGAGAGGTCACAGATTTGCCACAAGGATATTACTTAGATGAGTCTAGAACAACCCAAGGGTCATGCAGAGAGAAGTCAAGAAATATCCAAGGGTCATACACAGGAGTTTTGCACAGTAACATATCCCTAGAAAGCTGGAGCAAGGTTGTGAGTCTAATACTGTACAGGTTTGTGAGAGTGCCGCATGCCCATCCTTATTGAAAAGGGGATGTCCTTGTTACAAGAATTAGTGTGGCGTTAGTGGAGAGAGCCACTATTGGACCCAGCATGTGAGAGCTGAGTGCTGAAGGTGGCAATTTGTAATTTTTACCCCCCCCCCCCCCCCACACACACACACACACACACACTTAGGACACTGAACACTGGGGTTGTAGTCATTTGGTCGACATTTACAATGTCAACATTCATAGGTGAGAATTCAAATGTTTGAAAAGTCGTTTGGGTGTCTATTAGATAGGAAAAAACAGACATCCCACTGACTTTTCAAACATTTGAATATCCCCCAATATGTCTATACCACAATATTGACGGTTATGATGTTTACATTGTCAGAATGTCGACAAGTGAAATATCAACATTGTCAGAAAGTTGACATTAGGGTTAGGCTGCAGGACAGGGGGTCAGTCTGCTAGGGTAAGGTTAGGGTTAGGCACTAGAGGGAGTGTTAGGGGTAAGGATGAGGGTTTGGGATAGGAGGTTGTCATTGTTCTTTGACTGATTTAACATAGTCATCACATATAATCTAGGAAATAAAAATGTCAAGGCTGATGCCCTGGGGGGAATGTAATAGGGTGTGAGAATCATGAAGTGAGAGATTTTTTAGAGTTCTCCTGTGTTTTTAAAGTGGCAGTAATTTACATGTCAAAGTCAACCTAGTTTTGCCAAGTAAATGACTGCCACTTAAAAAAAAACCAGGAGAACTCTCACAAAATCTCTCACTTCCTGATTCTAACACCCTATTACATTCACCTGCCATCTCTCTCTCATTCTGTACCACTTAGGTAGTTCCTTGTGAAAATAAAACCATTTTGAATCCAACTTGCTTAATTTCTGTGGTTAATAAAGTAAGGATTTCTCCTGGGGAATAATTTGTATCACCTGAGCTTCATCCAAAGCTATTCCAGTGGGCACATGCTTCATGTTTCACTGACCATGTGGGAGGTGCAGAAAATATTGGACCTGATTCTCAGGAACTTTTGGTGGCCATCAGTGTGTTGGAAAGTAAAAGACTTTGTGGCAGTCTGTTCCATCTCTGGTAAGCACAATATTCAACCTGGGGTTCCTATAGGACCTCAACATCCTCTAACGGCTATTGATCATCCATGGATCCATATTTCCACGGACTTTATTATGTGACACTGACTACCCCCTGTCAAAGATTTAATACCATCTGGGTGGTAAAGGACAGTTTCTTTAAAGCAGCCCATTATGTTTCCTTGAAATAAATAACTTTGACTTCAAAGCAACAGGTAATATGCGTACCGGAGCTGAACAATAAACTTTCTCATCTGCAATTAACTGAATGGCATTTCCCACGAACACCTCGATTCAGGATTCTTTCCTTGGCCCGACGTTCAATCACAAATGCATTTTTGGTGTAGTAAACATTTATACAGGTGAAACTCAGAAAATTAGAATATCATGCAAAAGTTCATTTATTTCAGTAATTCAGCTTAAAAGGTGAAACCAATATATTATATGGACTCATTACATGCAAAGTGAGATATTTCAAGCCTTTATTTGTTATAATTTTGATGATTGTGGTTTACAGCTTAAGAAAACCCCAAATCCAAAATCTCAGAAAATTAGAATATTGCATAAAATCAATAAAAAAAAGGATTTTAAATACAGATATGTCAGCCCTTTGAAAAGTATAATGTTGCATATGTACTCAGTACTTGGTTTGGGCCCCTGAAAACGCTTAGACACGCCTGCGTTTTTCCAGACACTCCCTGAAAATGGTCAGTTGCCACCCACAAACGCCCTCTTCCTGGCAATCTCTTTGCAAATGCCCGTGTGATCGCTTTTTTCACACCATCCTTTCGCTATGCACCGATGCCCGGTGCAGTTATCCAATGCACCTGCGCATTGCGGTGCATACACATGCGCAGTTTGGACCTGATCGCAGGCTGTGAGAAAACGCAGCCTAGCGATCAGATCTGAATTACCCCCTATGTTTGGAATTAGGGTGTGCAGTCCAAGGTCCGCCCCGCACCCTCAAATATATATATATTTTTTTAAAACACATAAGTCTTCTTATCCACTACTATAGGAAGTAGGGTTAAAAAAAAAGTTGCTTTAAGTCCCATATTGAAATTGTGAGAAATTAGAAAAATTTAAAATGTGAAAAATGAATAAATGTTAAGGTGTGTACACACGGCGGGATAGATCTGTACGTTTTGACTATATAGTCAAAATCTTATGAAAAGTTAGTGCATATCTCAAGATGTTAAGGTGCATACACACTGGGCGTTTTTCCCCCCTGCCCAGGGATGTCAGCAGGGGTGAGCGGCTTTCCATAGCAGGAAGCAATGGAAAGCCGCTCTCCCCGCCGTTCATGAAGCGGGGGCGCGCATGAGCGATCATCGCTGGGGAATACACACTGGGTGGTTTTGAGCTGAAAACACCAAAAGTGAGCTGTTTCAGCTCAAAATCGCCCACAGTGTGTATGGTCCTTTAGGCAGCTTGCAAGATGGCTATTGAATAGCCCTTGTCGGATCCATTACGACAAATGCATGTCGGTATGGATCCAACTTCAATTGAATATACCCCCTAGTGTACTATCTAGTACAAAGTATAGTCAAAATTGGCACTTAGTCAAAATCGTACATAGACAAAATCTCAAGCACAGATAGTCAAAATCTGTACTATCTGTGCTATCTGGTCTCTGAGGGAGTTCAAGGGAAATTGCATAGTCAAAATTGGACATAGCAAGGATCTCACCGTGTGTACACACCTTTACTGCTGGAAGCGGTTCTTTGTATGTGATTTATATGAATATACAGTATGTAGGCTTCCCCTTCCCTAATTGTGCATTCATCAATCTTTAAAAAAAACAAACCCAAAAAACAAAGGTTACTTGCATTGTTCTATGACATTCTAAACAGTGCTCCTGCTGTTTTGTTAAATTTGAATAAATGGGTTTATTCTACACCATTGGACCAATCGGATGCGGCCATCATTAGTAGCTTTGCAGTCATCACTGTCAACTTTTACACATTTGAGACTTTTTGGTGGCCATGTTTGCTCCATGTTTGTGATGACAGTCCCACAACATGCCCTTATTGTACTTTTGTTGCAACTGCACATTTACTGCAATCACATTGACAATATGTTATGTGAGTTACACTCATTCCAGCCCTGGTCTCAGTCTCCTAGTTGCATAAATGTCCAGTCAGAGTTGAGAGAGATTGTGAAAACTAACTCATGCGCAATGTAAAAAATTGCAGTTTCTGAATGAAAGTCTTATTTTGAATAAGGTACTTTGTTAAACTTTACATTTTGCACCTTTTCCGGTTTACTTGTAAAACCACAAAGCTGGGCACAGGTTGATTTTCTGGGGACAGTTCTTGGAACAGTGTAGTGTGTGGAACATACTTGACTACTTTTGAAAACTAGTTTCAGGGAGATTCCAGGTGGGAGCAGAATGTGCCGTTGAGGGGTGTTTCATGGTCTGCCCAAAGGGCGTGTCTAGCTCTACCTATGGGCATATTTATTGCCATTTAGGGGTGTGTCCTACAATGGTAGAAGAAAATTATAGTACTAAATGCAGCAGCAAAAAATAAATAAAAAAGAGTACTAATATAGGTACACTATATACCGTGTACATTTGTGAAAAGAGACGGAGAAATAGAAAATCTATATACACTGGTACGGGATTGATATATATTACACCCACATAAACAGTAAATACATATTACATCCAGTACACACAGCACCATAATACATTACATTGGCCCTCATTCCGAGTTGATCGCTCGCTAGCTACTTTTAGCAGCCGTGCAAACGCATAGTCGCCGCCCACGCGGGAGTGTATTTTAGCATAGCAGGAGTGCGAATGCCTGTGCAGCAGTGCGACTGCAAACACATTTTGTGCAAAACAAGACCAGCCCTGTAGATACTTATTCTGTGTGATGAATGCTGCGACGAGTGACACGGTAATGACATCAGATACCCGCCCAGCAAACGCCCGGCCACTCCTGCGTTTTTCCAAACACTCCCAGAAAACGGTCAGTTGCCACCCAGAATCTCCCACTTCCTGTCAATCTCCTTGTGTCCACCAGTGCGACTGAAAGCGTCGCTAGAACCTGTGCAAAACCACAATGCTCATTGTACCCGTACGCCGCGCCTGCGCATTGCGGTGCATACGCATGTGCAGATTTGCCCTTTTTTAAACTGATTGCTACACAGTGAACAACAGCAGCTAGCGATCAACTCGGAATGAGGGCCATTATACACAGCCCCTCTCCCACTTATTACACCCAGTACCATATTACATTACATTATACACACACTCCCCTCCCCTATATTACAAACAGTACCAGGGCCGGCCAGAGGGCAACTATTTTGGTAAGTTAATATATACTTTGGTGCCCCTGGATTAGTTTTGTGCATGCCAAAGGTGCATGCTTGAAAAAATAAAGGCGTTGTGGTCTTACAAAAAAGCCCAGTTGTACTGCTCCTCACACGTTATGCCCACATTAATTATGCCCCTTACATTATGCCCACAGTAGTAGTGCTCCTTACACATTACGCCCACATTAGTAGTGCTCAGTACACATTGCGCCCACATTAGTAGTGTTCAGTACACATTACGCCCACATTAGTAGTGCTCAGTACACATTACGCCCACATTAGTAGTGCTCAGTACACATTGCGCCCACATTAGTAGTGTTCCGTACACATTACACCCACATTAGAAGTGCCCCTTACATTATACCCACAGTAGTAGTGCTCCTTACACATTACACCCACATTAGTAGTGTTCCGTACACATTACACCCACATTAGTAGTGTTCTGTACACATTACACCCACATTAGAAGTGCCCCTTACATTATACCCACAGTAGTAGTGCTCCTTACACATTACACCCACATTAGTAGTGTTCCGTACACATTACACCCACATTAGTAGTGTTCTCTGTACACATTACACCCACATTAGAAGTGCCCCTTACATTATACCCACAGTAGCCCCTTACATTATGCTCACTTTAGTAGTTCTCCGTACACTGGGCCTAATTCAGACCTGATCACTGTGCTGCAAATTACATTGTCCTGCGATCAGATAGTTGCCTCCCAGGGGAATAAAAATTTGCCACGTGCAAGTCTGAGATTACATGTGTACGCCGTGCGAAAATTCCTCTCAGTCAGAAGACAGCTGCAAAACCGTTCACATCACACTCACCATCAAAAGTTTTCCCATTCTGTGCAGTCTATGCGTTGCTACGTCTCCAGTGCAAAGAAATCATGCTGATCTGTGTCGGAGCTGACATCACACACCCTCCCTGAAAACGCTTGGGAACGCCTGCATTTTTCCTGACATTCCCAGGAAACGGCCAGTTACCACCTACAAACGTCCTCTTCCTGTCAATCACCTTGCGAACACCCGTATGATTGAAATTTTTGCACCATCCTGTCGCTGTTTGGCGATGCACGTGCGCATTGCGGTGCATATGCATGTCAGGGACGTGCAGTAGTTCGATAATCTAACACAGCAGCGATCAGGTCTGAATCAGGCCCACATTACGCCCACATTAGTAGTGCCCGTTACACATTATTCCCTATCTTTCAGGAGTGAGGACATTTCATGGTACTGGGAGCCTGGTCTGCAGTTTTGAGGGGCGCAGCTCACCGCCGTCGCTGATAGCATATGCATGCACGCTTCGCAGAGTCCTCAGGTCAGGGACTCCTCACAAACCTCCCGCCACAGTCCAATGCCAGTGTGATTCGATGTCGCCTGGAACAGCAGACGCCTAAGCAAAGGAGCTGTAGCTCGCCCACAAAAACAATGGCACTGTGCAGGCAGCTGTGATACAGACTGACACTTACCCCACTGGAGCTTACTTTTGCATGTGGCTGACCTATCAGGGCGCCCTCCTCTATGCAAAGCCCTACTCTTGTGCGTACTCAAAGTATCTAGAGAACTGTCCCTGTCCAGTACACATTACATTATTATACACAGCATAAAGTACACAGCCCCCCTCCCTCATATTACACCCAGTGCATTATATTAAACACAGCATACACAGATCCCCTACCCCATATTACATTATACACAGCATACACAGAACCCCTCCCCCATATTACATTATACACAGCATACAGTACACAGCCCCCCTCCCTCATATTACACCCAGTGCATTATATTAAACACAGCATACACAGATCCCCTACTCCATATTACATTATACACAGCATACACAGAACCCCTCCCCCATATTACATTATACACAGCATACAGTACACAGCCCCCCTCCCCATATTGCACCCAGTACTTTACATTAAACACAGCATATACAGACCCCCTCCCCCATATTACACCCAGTACATTAATATGCAGTACATAGCACCCCTACCCACATTACACCCAGTGCATTACATTAAACACAGCATACATAAACCCCCCTCCCCCACATTACATTATACACAGCATTCACAGAACCCCTCCCCCACATTACATTATACACAGCATACACAGAACCCCTCCCTACATTACATTATACACAGCATACACAGAACCCCTCCCCCACATTATATTATACACAGCATACAGTACACAGCCCCCCCATATTACACCCAGTGAAACATTACATTGCAATATACCATACCCTCCAACATTTTACACATAAAAATCGGTGCAAATTAGAAAAGGGGGAGTGGCAACGGGCAAAGGGGGTGTGGTCACGCCCCTTTTCCTATACTTTCGATGAAAGTATGGAGAGCCAAAAATTGGTACAGACCATAAAAAAGGAGATTTATTGTAGACTTACCATTGTTAAATATCTTTCTGCGAGGTACATTGGTTCCACAGGGAAACATCGGGGTGTACAGATGGATCTTGATCCAGGCACCAACAGGCTAAAGCTTTAGACTGTCCCTGGATGCATTGGGGCCTCCTCTATATCCCCACCTCCAGGCACTGTGAGCTCAGTTTCATTAACCAGTCCAATGCAGGAGCAGGTAAAAGAGAAGGTAGATGTTAGTCACATAGAACCACGTTCTCATGACAGGAGAAGGGACTAGCAGCTAATGCCATACAAACCCATAGAAGCTAAGTGCGTCAGGGCAGGCGTCCTGTGGAACCAATGTACCTCGCAGAAAGAGATTTAATAATGGTAAGTCTACCATAAATCTCCTTTTCTGCAGCGGGGTACATTGGTTTCCACAGAGAAACATTGGGGATGTCCTAAAGCAGTTCCTCATGGGAGGGCGATGCGCCGTAGCGGGAACCCCGCGTCCAAAGGAAGCATCCTTGGAGATGGAAGTATCAAAGGCATAGTACCTGATGAACATGTTCACTGAGGACCACGTAGCCGCCTTGCAAAATTGTTCAGCAGACGCACCTCGGCGGGCCATCCAAGAAAGACCAACAGACCAAGTAGAATGGGTTTTCATAGCAGCAGGAGCTGGGAGTCCAGCCTGTGCATATGCTTGTGCAATCACCATTCTAATCCATCTGGCCAAGGTTTGCTTATTCGCCAGCCACGTTTGTGTAAACCAAAAAGTACAAAAAGGGTATCTGACCTCCTGAGAGAGGCAGTCCTCTCCACATAAAAACGGAGAGCCCTTACCACATCCAAAGACCGCTCTTTGGAGGACAAATCAGAAGAGATAAAGTTCGGAACTACAATCTCTTGGCTAAGGTGAAAAGATGACACCACCTTAGGCAAATAACCAGGGCGAGTTCTCAGAACTGCACAGTCACGGTGAAATATCAGAAAGGGTAGACGACAGGACAGAGCGCCTCGGTCTGACACCCTCCTAGCAGAGGCAATAGCCAGTAGGAACAGGACATTGACCGTGAGCCATTTAAGGTCCACTGACTCAAGAGGTTCAAATGGAGACTCTTACAGGGCATTCAGAAAAACAGACAGATCCCATGGAGCCACAGGATGGACATAGGGAGGCTGAGTCAGTAAAACACCCTGAGTGAAATTGAACATCAGGAATAGACACAATTTTTCTCTGAAAGCACACCGACAAGGCAGAGATATGAACCTTGAGGGAGGCCAGAAGAAGGCCTAAGTCCAGGCCTTGTTGCAGAAAAGCCAGAAGTCTGGAAATACTGAATTTGTAACAGCCTCTGAGATTTCTTTGGCCCTCAGGAGTAAAGCTTCAAGAACCATGCCGTCAAAGCCAGTCTGGCCATGTCCAGGTAGACACAAGGGCCCTGAACGAGGAGTTCTGGGAGTTGAGGAAGTAGAAGAGGACGCTCTATCGATAGACCCTGCAGGTCTGAGAACCAATGCCGTCTGGGCCATGCTGGAGCGACTAGAAGTAGTTTTCCTCCTTCTTGTATGAACTTCCATTGTACCCTGGCCAGAAGTGACACTGGAGGGAACACGTAGGGCAGCCGAAAGTTCCATGGAATTGCCAGTGCATCCACGAACACTGCTTGAGGATCTCTGGTTCTTGATCCGAAGACCGGAACTTTGTGATTGTGTCGAGACGCCATCAGGTCTACATCTGGTAGGCCCCACTTGTCCACTAGGAGTTGAAAGACTTCCTAATGAAGACCCCACTCTCTGGCGTGCATGTCCTGACGACTAAGGAAGTCTGCTTCCCAGTTGAGAACTCCCGGAATGAACACTGCCGAAATTGCTGGCAGATGGCGTTCCACCCAACAAAGGATTTTTGACACTTCCATCATTGCCATGCGGCTTTGAGTGCTGCCTTGATGGTTTATGTACGTCACCATGGTGGCGTTGTCTGACCATACTTGAACAGGCCTGTTCCTGTATCAGAGGCAGGGCCAGAGACAAAGCATTGAACACTGCAATTCCAGAATGTTTATCATGAGGAGTGATTCCTCCATGGTCCATCAATCTTGGAAAGAGTGTTGCTCCAACACCGTGCCCCAACCCCGCAGACTGATGCCCGTAGGCAGTAGGACCCAGTTGGGTATCCAGAAGGGACGGCCCCTGCTCAACTGCTGGTCCTGTAGCCACCAGGTCAGTGACAGACGAACCTCTGGAGTCAAGGGGATCATGTGAGACCTGATCCGATGAGGCAGGCCGTCCCACTTGGAAAGGATTAACCTCTGCAGAGGGCGGGAATGAAATTGAGCGTACTCTTCCATGTCGAAACCCGACACCATGTGGACTAGTACTTGCATCGCCAAGTGTATCGACACTCTTGGGTGAGAGAGGAAGTATCTGATCCTGTTCTGAAGTTTCAGGAGCTTCTCTGGAGACAGAAACAGCTATTCACTGTGTGTGTCCAGTAGTGCCCCCAGGTGCACCATGCTCTGAGCAGGGACCAGCGAGGACTTCTTCCAGTTGATGAGCCACCCGTGGGCTTATAGGAAGTTTACCGTCAGTTGTAGATGACTGAGGAGGACATCTTGGGAGTTGGCCAGAATCAGGAAGTCGTCCAGATACAGCAGGATCCTAACTCCCTTACGACGGAGATGAGCCATCATAACAGCCATAACCTTGATGAAGATCCGAGGGGCCGTGGCCAGTCCAAAAGGCAGAGCCTGGAATTGATAGTGAAGGTTGCCAATAGCAAACCGCAGATATTGCTGATGCGATATGGCAATATAGCTGTTCGTCTAAACTGAGCGATCGGGGGAGAAGAGCCCTAGTCAGGAAGGTGACCAAGAACTTGATGTTCACTCTGTCAGAGCTACAGCATTCCTCTGTGGAGAGAAGAGAACCTTCCAGAAGGACAACCATCTTTACAACAACCTACCAATCAGGCCTGTATGGTAGAGTGGCCAGGCGGAAGCCACTCCTTAGTAAAAAGCACATAGCAGCCCACCTGGAGTTTGCCAATATACACCTGAAGGACTCAGACCATGAGAAACACAATTCTCTAGTCTGATGAGACAAAGATTGAACTCTTTGGCGTGAATGCTAGGCGTCATGTTTGGAGGAAACCAGGCACAGCTCATCACCAGGCCAATACCATCCCTACAGTGAAGCATGGTGGTGGCAGCATAATGCTGTGGGGATGTTTTTCAGTGGCAGGAACTGAGAAACTAGTCACGACAGAGGGAAAGATGAATGCAGTAATGTACAGAGACATCCTGGATGAAAACCTGCTCCAGAGCGCTCTTGGCCTCAGACTGGGGCGACGGTTCATCTTTCAGTAGGACAATGACCCTAAGCTCACAGCCAAGATATCAAAGGAGTGGCTTTAGGACAACTCTGTGAATGCCTTTGAGAGGCCCAGCCAGAGCCCAGACTTGAATCCGATTGAACATATCTGGAGAGATCTGAAAATGGCTGCTTCCCATCCAACCTGATGGAGCTTGATTGGTGCTGCAAAGAGGAATGGGTGAAACTGCCCAAAGATAGGTGTGCCAAGCTTGTGGCATCATATTCAAAAAGACTTGAGGCTGTAATTGCTACCACAGGTGCATTAACAAAGTATTGAGCAAAGGCTGTTTATACTTATGTACATGTGATTTCTTAGCTTTTTATTTTTAATACATTTGCAAAAATCTCAAAAACTTTTTTCACATTGTCATTATGGGTATTGTGTGTAGAATTTTGAGGGAAAAAATTATTTATTCCAGTTTGGAATAAGGCTGTAACAAAACAAAATGTGGAAAAAGTGAAGCGCTGTGAATACTTTCCGTATGTATGTTTTTTAAGCCTTGGAGAGTGATAAAGTGGAGAAGGATAAAGTCCCATCCAGCTTCTAACTGCCATGCTACAAGATATGTGTTATGAACTACTAGATCCTTGGACTTGCAAGATGCTGAAGAGAGCTCCAGTGAAGGATCCTCCAAAGTTAATTGGCCTTGCAGGTCGTCAGCAGGCAGGTCAGGTGTACTGGATGGACCAAGGCTTGGGGGGAGATGTACTAAGTATGCTTTTTTAAAGCAGCAAACATTTGCAAGGCAAACCCAGGTTGGTTTTTGCCTTGAAAATGTTTGCTGCTTTAAAAAAAATTTACGAGTTCGGACGGAATCTCGGAGTTCCGGCTGTCTCACACTCCATTACATCCGGCTCATAGTGACCACAAAGCACTTACCAGTCTGTCAGTAGTCCTAGAATATTTGTACACGTTTAAAACAATAATTGTCTTGTTTGCTTTGACTTAAATTTGTGCTTGAAACTTTATAGGTAACAAAAATGTACTGTAGCACTTTCACATGTACAAGTAGATGCCTGCAACATGTAGTATTTTATTAGAGGTATTTACATTTATGTTCTTAAATCCACTTTGCCACTAGCAGATTTTCTTTTATCTGGTTAGTAACATTTTCCACATTTAGGATAAGAATAGCATTTGTCTAAAGGTTTCTACTCCATCCTTATAGTAATTTAATGAAAAGTACTTTAACACTAAATTAACCTTACATGTGGCTAATAATCTATTTAATGCAGGAGAAATAACGTGTAGGTTTTGATGCTTCATTGAGGACTCAATTAGCTTTTATACATAAAGAATGAATATTCAGGCTGAAAACAAGACAATAAATGAAAATAATCATGGCGGACCATATAATTGAGCCTAATTAGCGCAAATTCTCATTGCTTGTAATATTTTTGAGATTTATACATGTTTATGCCCTACAAACTAAGTTTTAAACAATTAGCGAGTGTGGTTTAGCCTGGATCTTTGAAAAATACATGTTTATGCTTAATAATAGCTGATATAAAACTGCTAAAATATGCATGGAGATCTAACCGGCAACTTGCTCATTGGGGAATGGTTTCAGCAAGAGCTTATTGCTACTTACTTTATATAGCAAAGAAATGAGGATAGTAAAATTATTCTAGTTTTCAATATGCTAATAAATGTTACCAGCTGAGATAACAGATATGATCTAAATTAACATCAACACAGTAATCTAGTCCTTTGAATGCAACTTTAGTAAAAATGCCCTATGATATCGTTCAAGCAAGATTCATGTGCACTTATATAGTACATAGGCACTGAAAAGAGGGGGGTCAGGGGTTGGCTCACCTACCCCAAATTTGTGAGATGCGCCAGTCAAAGTTCTGGGTCATGGAGCACATTGCAGCCACCATCTACAGCTACAGGCTGTGTCAGGATGGGGATAATCCCCTTTCCGGTTGCCCAACCTCCTCCTCCCTACAGCCCTTCTCTGCCTGCCTTCAAGGCCCTACTCCTTCCTGAACCCCTATTTACTGTAGGCTGGCCTCTGCTCTGGGATCAGTCGTGTGCCCTTCTCACCTCCCATTTCATATGTTCCTCTTCTCTTCCCCCTCAGTTCCCCTTTCTCCTCCCACCCCCTTCCTTGTTGGCACCCCCTGTCCTCCCCCCATTTCCAGCTGGGTTCAGCTGAAAATGTACTCTGTAAAGACTCATTACCTTCCATGCACAGCGTCAGTTGGGGTGTGAGCTATGATTGGATCCTGTCTCATCAACTTGTACATAAAGTCATTCGCATGTTACAGTTATGTTTTTGTGGCATATTTATTATACACATTTTATGGTATATCACCCGAAAAATCAAGATATAAGTATCCCCTAAAAATATTACAGGTAGCTATCTGCTGCACTTTCCCTGTTTCCCATTGCAATAGTGATGGCGTTAGCCATTGTAGTCTATGGGCTACATGTCGCACAATTTATCGGGAGAGGGATTGTCCGGATCCCTCCCCAGTAACAGCCACTGGTCTAATAACCACATATGTGCAGTAGGTTTGCAACATAAAGTAAAGTGATCCCTGATGTAATCACTTTAGTTTACACATTACTGGGATGGGCTCCTATCAGTGTGTCTGTCCCTGGATGTGATTTGCGTCTTTGCGACAATGAATTTCTTATTGCCGAAATAGCAGTTATAAGAAATTCTATTTAACTAGTCTAAACCTCAATATACAATAAAAGGGTCCCTTAATAATTTAATGCAACATACACTATTATCTGCATTCCCCATAGTGTCCTTGAGTGTCAAAATTCAGCAATTTAGGAGCACCAAAATTAAATTATATCTTGCCATCCCCCCAGTCAAAACGATTGTGGGACCCCTGGTACAGTATGTAAAAGATATTCAGTAAACTGTGTGTGTGTGGGAGGGGGGGGAGGAGGAAGGGGGTGTATGTATATCTGTACAGTAAATAGTAACAAAAGAAAAATATAGAGAGGGACATTTACTTAACTATATAGAGAATTGTACTAATCAGATTTTTTTTATTATTTTTGAAATTTTTTATTTCTTGTGTATTTCTATTTCTGGACACATGCATGCTTTTGCATAAAATTCACATTGTACAAAAGAAATTACGCTTGTTTTCGTATATAGATTCAGTTGCATATTACGCTTACATTGCCCTTTGCTTAGAGAGGCAGACCATGGATTGAAGAGGCAGGAAAGCATAGTGCAAGTACAGTGCAAGTGTATGCATCTGACGTAGACATGGATGGATGGGTGGTCTTCTGTATGCCGGCGGTCGGGCTCCGTAGTGAACCCGGATAGATGCATATCCACCTGTCAAGAGAAGTAGCTCTGGTGCAATACATAAACTGGTGATGATTATGATGATGCCAGTTGTCAGCCACTTCTGATTGGCTGTTGTGTCTACACCAGGATGGCAGCATTTTTATGATGGTGGCAGTTGTCTTTAAAGGGGAAGATTGTGGATGTGTTTTATTTCATCAAATGTAATGTATACTTATAGTTTTTATTTGTGTATGTATTTATTTGTATTTCTCATCGTAAATATGACGCTTCCATTTATTAATAATACCATCCAGACACAGTAATTGGTTAATGTCATTTTACTATTTTCATTTATTAATAACACTATCAAGTCATGTCTCTATGCTTTTCTTTTACTGCTGGTGTAAACCAATAACATATACTACTGTTTTCTCTTGGCATGACCCTGGTATATACTGTTTACAGTAGTACTGTTTTCTCTTGTTGTAAACTTGGCGCATATGCTACTGTACCAGGGTTCAGTATGAATTACAGACAGCGGCATCCTGGCCATCAGTATGTCAGCAGCGGGACGAGCGCTAGAAAGCCCCTTGTGGGCTCGCTGCGCTACGGGCACAGTGACTCACTGCGCTTTCCACAGGTTATATTCTCCCTCTATAGGTGTCATCGACACCCACAGAGGGAGAATAGCCTGTATCACCGGTATTCCGGTGGCTACATTTCATAGCTATTTGGTATTCCGGCGTCTGCATTGTGACTGCCGGAATCCCGATTAGCCGTATTTTAACCTCTTACCCTGTAGCACATCTGGACACTTCAGTATGGTATGCAGTTATAATCCTGACTGTCGGGATCCCAGCGGTCGAAATCCTGATGCCGAAATCCCAACAGCCATTGAAATGCCAACGGTCAGAATACCGACTGCCGGCCACAAATCCCTCTTGGGTTGTGGTCCACACCACCATCCGAAGGAGAATAGAACCTTGTGCGAAGTTCGCCACCGGGCCCGAAGCGTGACATGCGGAGCGAGGGAAAATGCTGCGCCTGAGGTCGGTATTCCAGTGTCGGTATTTCGACCGCTGGGATCCCGTCAGTCGAGATTTCATACTGATCCCTACAATATACATCCAGCACACCATATATATAAAATTGTGACTTTTTTCTGACACATTTTACTCCTGCTTTTTTTATTTTTCAATAATAAAGTTTTCTTTATTGAGACAAAGTGAATATACAAGTCGATGTAAAGCAATGTAGAGAACAATTGTACATCGGATGTTTACAGGAGATTGGCAATAGTGGGAAAACCAAAGTATGTGTACGTACCAGAAGTCAAATTTGAAAAAACATTTCAACATAAAATTTTGAAAATTGCATTACAACAAAAGTAAAAACTGTAATAAACCAGTAGTAGAAGTGTCTATATGAAGCTTATTACTTGCAACATCCTGGAAATGCCAGAGGGAAGTAGCCAAGAAAGGAAGATAAAAACAAAAGAAGGACTGCAAAGTAGGGGGAGGAAAAGGAAGAGGGGAAGTCGGGGGGAAGGGTAACCCCTGATGAGTCGGGAGATAAGAGGAGTCACACAAAAAAGAAAACAATTGTGGGGGGGGGGGGGGAGGGGGAGAGAATAGAAATATATTGTAGTCGAGTCTTGTTGTTAACCAAGACCTGGACGAGAAGAATTGTGGCGTCTATACCAGGGGAGCCAAATAGGGTGGAATTTTCTTACTGTATTGTTTTGTAGGCTTGTGATGTATTCCATTTTGGTAATGAACCAAATCCTATTCTTTAATTCCTGATGGTTGGGCCCTTCTAAAATTTTCCAATGACGGGCTATTTGATATTTGGCCACGCAGGATATGTGGAGAATCAGTTGGTTTGAGTCTTTGGGAGTTTGAACCAGTGGAGCGCATAGAAGCAAAGTGGTAGGTGAAGGAGACACCGGTAGATCAATCAATTGAGTGAGGAGAGTGCGGTCCATTTCCCAAAAACGCATAATCACTGGACAAGACCACCAAATGTGGTAGAAAGTTCCTACCTGACTGTAATTTCTCCAACAGAGATTAGAGGTACCAGGGTACATCCGGTGTAATCGTTCCGGAACCAAGTACCATCTTGTGTAAACTTTATACAAATTCTCACGGATAGCCACGCTGATACAGGTTGAGTATCCCATATCCAAATATTTCGAAATACGGAATATTCCGAAATACGGACTTTTTGGAGTGAGAGTGAGATAGTAAAACCTTTGTTTTTGATGGCTCAATGTACACAAACTTTGTTTAATACACAAAGTTATTAAAAATATTGTATTAAATGACCTTCAGGCTGTTAGTATAAGGTGTATATGAAACATAAATGAATTGTGTGAATGTAGACACACTTTGTTTAATGCACAAAGTTATAAAAAATATTGGCTAAAATTACCTTCAGGCTGTGTATATAAGGTGTATATGAAACATAAATGCATTCTGCGCTTAGATTTAGGTCCCATCACCATGATATATCATTATGGTATGCAATTATTCCAAAATACGGAAAAATCCCATATCCAAAATACCTCTGGTCCAAAGCATTTTGGATAAGGAATACTCAACCTGTAGAACATTTCAAAATCGTGGTACGAATTATGTCCCAGTCTTCTACTTCAAGGTGTAGTCCTAGGTCTGTTTCCCAGGCCTGTTCATGCGGTTCAAGGGGAGGGGGCTCTGGGGACAAAATGGACTTGTAGAGGAGCGATATGGCACCTCTGTCAGTGGGATTGTGTATGCAAAACCTTTCAATGGGAGAGGAGGTTTGCAATGGATATAAGAAATGGAGAGAGGAGAGAAAGTGAAGGATTTGCAAATATTGATAGTAGTGATGTGCACCGGACATTTTTCGGGTTTTGAGTTTTGGTATTGGATTCGGTTCCGCGGCCGTGTTTTGGATTCGGACGCGTTTTGGCAAAACCTCCCTGAACATTTTTTGTCGGATTCGGGTGTGTTTTGGATTCGGGTGTTTTTTTACAAAAAACCCTCAAAAACAGCTTAAATCATAGAATTTGGGGGTCATTTTAATCCCATAGTATTATTAGCCTCAATAACCATAATTCCACTCATTTTCAGTCTATTCTGAACACCTCACACCTCACAATATTATTTGTAGTCCTAAAATTTGCAAAGGTCGCTGGATGACTAAGCTAAGCGACCCAAGTGGCCGACACAAACACCTGGCCCATCTAGGAGTGGCACTGCAGTGTCAGATAGGATGGCACTTAAAAAAATTGTCCCCAAACAGCACATGAGGCAAAGAAAAAAAGAGGTGCACCAAGGTCGCTGGATGGCTAAGCTAAGCGACCCAAGTGGCCAACACAAACACGTGGCCCATCTAGGAGTGGCACTGCAGTGTCAGACAGGATAGCACTTCAAAGAATTGTCCCCAAACAGCACATGATGCAAAGAAAAAAAGAGGTGCACCAAGGTCGCTGGATGGCAAAGCTAAGCGACCCAAGTGGCCGACACAAACACCTGGCCCATCTAGGAGTGGCACTGCAGTGTCAGACAGGATGGTAAATTTAAAAAATAGTCCCCAAACAGCACATGATGCTAAGAAAAAAAGAGGTGCACCAAGGTCGCTGGATGGTTAAGCTAAGCGACCCAAGTGGCCGACACAAACAACTGGCCCATCTAGGAGTGGCACTGCAGTGTCAGACAGGATGGCACTTCAAAAAATAGTCCCCAAACATCACATGATGCAAAGAAAAATGAAAGAAAAAAGAGGTGCAAGATGGAATTGTCCTTGGGCCCCCCCACCCACCCTTATGTTGTATAAACAGGACATGCACACTTTAACAAACCCATCATTTCAGCGACAGAGTCTGCCACACGACTGTGACTGAAATGACTGGTTGGTTTGGGCCCCCACCAAAAAAGAAGCAATCAATCTCTCCTTGCACAAACTGGCTCTACAGAGGCAAGATGTCCACCTCCTCCTCATCCTCTGATTCCTCACCCCTTTCACTGTGTACATCCCCCTCCTCACAGATTATTAATTCGTCCCCACTGGAATCCACCATCTCAGGTCCCTGTGTACTTTCTGGAGGCAATTGCTGGTGAATGTCTCCACGGAGGAATTGATTATAATTCATTTTGATGAACATCATCTTCTCCACATTTTCTGGAAATAACCTCGTACGCCGATTGCTGACAAGGTGAGCGGCTGCACTAAACACTCTTTCGGAGTACACACTGGAGGGGGGCAACTTAGGTAAAATAAAGCCAGTTTGTGCAAGGGCCTCCAAATTACCTCTTTTTCCTGCCAGTATACGTACGAACTGTCTAACGTGCCTACTTGGATGCGGTCACTCATATAATCCTCCACCATTCTTTCAATGGTGACAGAATCATATGCAGTGACAGTAGATGACATGTCAGTAATCGTTGGCAAGTCCTTCAGTCCGGACCAGATGTCAGCACTCGCTCCAGACTGCCCTGCATCACCGCCAGCGGGTGGGCTCGGAATTCTTAGCCTTTTCCTCGCAACCCCAGTTGCGGGAGAATGTGAAGGAGAAGCTGTTGACGGGTCACGTTCCGCTTGACTTGACAATTTTCTCACCAGCAGGTCTTTGAACCTCTGCAGACTTGTGTCTGCTGGAAAGAGAGATCCAACGTAGGTTTTAAATCTAGGATCGAGCACGGTGGCCAAAATGTAGCGCTCTGATTTCAACAGATTGACCACCCGTGAATCCTGGTTAAGTGAATTAAGGGCTCCATCCACAAGTCCCACATGCCTAGCGGAATCGCTCTGTTTTAGCTCCTCCTTCAATCTCTCCAGCTTCTACTGCAAAAGCCTGATGAGGGGAATGACCTGACTCAGGCTGGCAGTGTCTGAACTGACTTCACGTGTGGCAAGTTCAAAGGGTTGCAGAACCTTGCACAACATTGAAATCATTCTCCACTGCGCTTGAGTCAGGTGCATTCCCCCTCCTTTGCCTATATCATAGGTAGCTGTATAGGCTTGAATGGCGTTTTGCTGCTCCTCCATCCTCTGAAGCATGTAGAGGGTTGAATTCCACCTTGTTACCACCTCTTGCTTCAGATGATGGCGGGGCAGGTTCAGGAGTGTTTGCTGGTGCTCCAGTCTTTGGCACGCGGTGGCTGAATGCCGAAAGTGGCCCGCAATTCTTCGGGCCACCGACAGCATCTCTTGCACGCCCCTGTCGTTTTTTAAATAATTCTGCACCACCAAATTCAATGTATGTGCAAAACATGGGACGTGCTGGAATTTGCCCACATGTAATGCACGCACAATATTGGTGGCGTTGTCAGATGTCACAAATTCCCAGGAGAGTCCAATTGGGGTAAGCCATTCTGCGATGATGTTCCTCAGTTTCCGTAAGAGGTTGTCAGCTGTGTGCCTCTTATGGAAAGTGGTGATACAAAGCGTAGCCTGCCTAGGAACGAGTTGGCGTTTGCGAGATGCTGCTACTGGTGCTGCCGCTGCTGTTCTTGCTGCAGGAGGCAATACATCTACCCAGTGGGCTGTCACAGTCATATAGTCCTTAGTCTGCCCTGCTTCACTTGTCCACATGACCGTGGTTAAGTGGACATTGGGTACAACTGCATTTTTTAGGACACTGGTGACTCTTTTTCTGAGGTCTGTGTACATACTCGGTATCGCCTGCCTAGAGAAATTGAACCTAGATGGTATTTGGTACCGGGGACACAGTACCTCAAGCAAATCTCTAGTTTCCTGTGAATTAACGGTGGATACCGGAAACACGTTTAACACCGCCCAGGCTGCCAAGAGTTATCCGTTTTGCAGCAGGATGACTGCTGTGATATTTCATCTTCCTCGCAAAAAGGACTATTGGACAGTCAATTGCTTACTGGAAGTAGTACAAGTGGTTTTCCGACTTCCCCTCTGGGATGATGATCAACTCCCAGCAGCAACAACAGCAGCGCCAGCAGCAGTAGGCGTTACACTCAAGGATGCATTGGAGGAATCCCAGGCAGGAGAGGACTCGTCAGACTTGCCAGTGACATGGATAATTGGGAATGGTGTTGCGCTCAATCCGGGTGATTGGTCTGTTTATCCAATTAGTTGGTTAATAAGATATGAGCCCTTGATTTCTTCAAGTATGGATAAGGATAAATAAATAATAAATGAGTAATTGGATTGATGAATAGTTAATGGTTAATTGAATATAAACCCTTAAATTCAGCAAATACTGGTGCATATGTGATAAAATGATCAATGCATATAGATTTGAATGAGAAACGAATAAAAAAAAAAAATCAAATAAATGATGTATCAATTGGGTGCTTGGTGGTTCTATGTTTCAGATTGAAATGTATTGAAATCAATGATGATCATAAAAATTAGGTACAATGTAACAATTTATTGTATTTAACTAAATAACTAAATAATGTGAAGAGGAGTGCTGGATGGCACTGATACGTAATGTCACTCTTGGTCAGCAAATAGTTTCAAACTAGCGGCGTCCCGCATGCATTTATTACTGTCTCTGTTAGAGTGCACTCTAGTTTTTCAGTCTCACAAATAGCGCTTATTCTGTATGTGCCACACTTGGAATCTTCACGGTGTGGGTATAGGGCAATTACACATGGAAGGTATGATAGGGAGGCTCTGGACTAATCTTACAGGCCGGTCTCAGCTTCCCGTGGTGCGCCTTGGAACAGACACCCCCTGAGAGCCGAGGCGCCGCACCGGTAATCTCGTCTGGGGCGAGGGAAAACTCAGAGAGCGCTCTCCGGAGCCGCCTAGTGAGTGACCCTCGCCGCAACAGAGGCTCGCTTCCTACCTTCTCCTGTGTTTGCCCAGTCCCGTCACCGGCTTGTCCGTCTTCTGTTGCTCAGCAACCTGGTCCGCTTCCGGGTTTCTCCCGATCACGTGACCGGGTCTTGTTAGATGTGAAGCTCGATGCAGGCCATGTCACTATTGCCAGTGACATGGCCTGCAGGACTATTGGCTTTCCTGTGTAAGGAGGAAATTGACACTGAGGGAGTTGGTGGTGTGGTTTGCAGGAGCTTGGTTACAAGAGGAAGGGATTTAGTTGGCAGTGGACTGCTTCCGCTGTCACCCAAAGTTTTTGAACTTGTCAATGACTTCTGATGAATGCGCTCCAGGTGATGTATAAGGGAGGTTGTTCCTAGGTGGTTAACATCCTTACCCCTACTTATTACAGCTTGACAAAGGCAACACACGGCTTGACACCAGTTGTCCGCATTTCTGTTGAAATAATTCCACACCGAAGAGGTGATTTTTTTTGTAAATTGACCAGGCATGTCAATGGCCATATTCGTCCCACGGACAACAGGTGTCTCCCCGGGTGCCTGACTTAAACAAACCACCTCACCATCAGAATCCTCCTTGTCAATTTCCTCCTCAGCGCCAGCAACACCCATATCCTCATCCTGTTCTTCAACAGTGACATCTTCAATTTGACTATCAGGAACTGGACTGCGGGTGCTCCTTCCAGCACTTGCAGGGGGCGTGCAAATTGTGGAAGGCGCCACCTCTTCCCGTCCAGTGTTGGGAAGGTCAGGCATCTCAACCGACACAATTGGACTCTCCTTGGGGATTTGTGATTTAGAAGAACGCACAGTTCTTTGCTGTGCTTTTGCCAGCTTAATTCTTTTCATTTTTCTAGTGGGAGGATGAGTGCTTCCATCCTCATGTGAAGCTGACCCACTGGTCATGAGGAACATAGGAGAGGGCCTCAGCCGTTCCTTGACACTCCGTGTCGTAAATGGCATATTGGCAAGTTTACGCTTCTCCTCAGATGCTTTTAATTTAGATTTTTGGGTAATTTTACTGAATTTTTGTTTTTTGGATTTTACATGCTCTCTACTATGACATTGGGCATCGGCCTTGGCAGACGACGTTGATGGCATTTCATCATCTCGGCCATGACTAGTGGCAGCAGCTTCAGCACGAGGTGGAAGTGGATCTTGATCTTTCCCTATTTTACCCTCCACATTTTTGTTCTCCATTTTTTAATGTGTGGAATTATATTCCAGTAATATATCAATAGCAATGGCCTACTGTACCATACTGCTATATATTATATACTGGTGGTCAGCAAAATTATGCACTGTCCTCCTACCACTGCGCACAACAACTAAAATGCACCACAGGTATGGATGGATAGTATACTTGACGACACAGAGGTAGGTAGAGCAGTGGCCTACTGTACCGTACTGCTATATATTATATACTAGTGGTCAGCAAAATTATTCACTGTCCTCCTACTACTGCGCACAACAACTAAAATGCACCACAGGTATGGATGGATAGTATACTTGAGGACACAGAGGTAGGTAGAGCAGTGGACTACTGTACCGTACTGCTATATATTATATACTGGTGGTCAGCAAAATTATGCACTGTCCTCCTACTAATGCGCACAACAACTAAAATGCACCACAGGTATGGATGGATAGTATACTTGACGACACAGAGGTAGGTAGAGCATTGGCCTACTGTACCGTACTGCTATATATTATATACTGGTGGTCAGCATAATTATGCACTGTCCTCCTACTATATATAATGCACAAAACTTAAATGCACCACAGGTATGGATGGATAGTATACTTGACGACACAGAGGTAGGTAGAGCAGTGGACTACTGTACCGTACTGCTATATATTATATACTGGTGGTCAGCAAAATTATGCACTGTCCTCCTACTACTGCGCACAACAACTAAAATGCACCACAGGTATGGATGGATAGTATACTTGACGACACAGAGGTAGGTAGAGCAGTGGACTACTGTACCATACTGCTATATATTATATACTGGTGGTCAGCAAAATTATGCACTGTCCTCCTACTACTGCGCACAACAACTAAAATGCACCACAGGTATTGATGGATAGTATACTTGACGACACAGAGGTAGGTAGAGCAGTGGACTACTGTACCGTACTGCTATATATTATATACTGGTGGTCAGCAAAATTATGCACTGTCCTCCTACTATATATACTGCACAAAACTTAAATGCACCACAGGTATGGATGGATAGTATACTTGACGACACAGAGGTAGGTAGAGCAGTGGACTACTGTACCGTACTGATATAATACTGGTGGTCACTGGTCAGCAAAATTCTGCACTGTCCTCCTACTATATACTACAATGCAGCACAGATATGGAGCGTTTTTCAGGCAGATAACGTATAATACTGGTGGTCACTGGTCAGCAAAACTCTGCACTGTCCTCCTACTATATAATACTGGTGGTCCCCAGTCCCCACAATAAAGCACACTGAGCACAGATATTTGCAAGCACACTGAGCACAGATATTTGAAGCACACTGAGCACAGATATTTGCAGCACACTGAACACAACTGAGAGAACGCTGCACACGTCCTCTCCCTATCATCTCCAATGCACGAGTGAAAATGGCGGCGACGCGCGGCTCCTTATATAGAATACGAATCTCGCGAGAATACGACAGCGGGATGATGACGTTCGGGCGCGCTCAGGTTAACCGAGCAAGGCGGGAGGATCCGAGTCTGCCTCGGACCCGTGTAAAATGGGTGAAGTTCGGGGGGGGTTCGGATTCCGAGGAACCGAATCCGCTCATCCCTAATTGATAGGGTAGGAAGTTAGGTAAATCATACTTATCTTGCAAGTCAGAAAATTATTTGATAGCATGTGCTCCTGTGAAATGATGAACTCTAGTGATACCCGCTGTAGTCCAAGGAAGAGCCCCGGGGAAAGGCAGGATTGTTCCAAATAGGAGTTAAGGGGGAGGGATAAACAAATAAGTAAAAAATTTTAATCAGAGACTCCCAACATCTGAGTGTTATCTCCACTACAGGGGATGGAAAGTTCAATTGAGGGTAACATTTGCGAGGGATCCAAGGCAAATATGATATCGATGGTAGGCCTAGTAGGTCACTTTCCAGGTCGACCCATCTTTTGATGTGTTTCTGGGCATGCCAGGTGACCAGTTGGCTTAATCTCGTTGCGGTAAAGTAGCGTTGGAGGATGGGGAGGCCTAGACCCCCATTCTGAGAGTGTTTGGCTAGGATTTTCCGTCGAATCCGAGCTTTCTTATGGTTCCATATGAATTTGAAAAGTGTAACTTGGAGGGTGTTGAGAGTGCACGGTGGGACCTGAATTGGGAGTGTCTGAAATAAATACAAGAGTTTAGGAGACACATGCATTTTTATTGCATTGATGCTTCCAACCCATGAGAGATAGTAAGATTCCCGTTGTTGGACATCTTTGAGGATAGACCTAATAGTATGGGGATAATTGGCTTGGTAGAGAGAGCTATATGATTTTGTAATAAGGACTCCTAGATATTTTAGTGAGTGTTTACGCCAGGAAAATTCAAAATTTGTCTGTAATTGGGATTTAGTATGTCCAGAGATTTGGAGGAAGAGAGCCTCAGAATTCGTCTGATTAATTTTATATCCTGAAAAATTATCATATATAGCTAGTTCCCGAAGAAAATTCGGAAGGGAAATATTTGGTTAATCAGTGTGAGGAGTATATCGTCAGCAAATAAAGATATAGTATACTGAGAGTGGCTAATGGTAACCCCAGAAATATCTGGATTGGACCGAATACGACTACCGAGTGGTTCGATTACAAGCACAAAAATGAGAGGGGACAGTGGGCACCCTTGTCTGGTACCCTTTGAAATTGTAAAGGGGTCTGACAATAATCCGTTGGAGAGTACTGAAGCTGATGGGTTATAGTACAGGGCCTGTATAGCCTGGAGGAATTTCCCTGAAAATCCAAAATGTTGTAAGGTTTGTAGCATGAAGGGCCAGGAGACCCTCTCAAAGGCCTTCTCCGTGTCCAGAGCAAGCACCAGAGATGGGGTTTTGGTAAGATTAATGTAATTAATGATGTCAACAATACGTCTGTTGTTATCGAGTGCTTGTCTGAACGGGATAAAGCCCACCTGATCAGGGTGGATCAGGGAGGGAAGGAGTGGATTAAGTCTGTTAGCCAGTACTTAAGCAAAAAATGTTAAGTCGTTATTTAAGAGTGATGTGGGCCAGTAATTGGATATTAAATGAGGATCCTTGTTGGGTTTGGGTATAACAGTAATAGTGGCTTTAGTAGTTTGAGAGTGAAAAGGAGAGCCTTTTAATATGAGACTGAATAATGATGAGAGGTGTGGGACTAAAGAAGATTGAAAGGTTTTATAATAGGACATGGGAAAGTCGTCCGGGCCTATCGCTTTCGACGGTTTCTGAGATTTGATGGCAAAATGTATCTCTTCCTCGGTAATAGGCCTATCTAAGTCAGATGAGGTCTCTGAATCTAGACGGGGTAAATTGCAAGACAATAAGTAGTCGGGTGACGTCGAGTGGTTTGGAGCTGACGTATATGGTGTACCTGGTAAATTGTAAAGCTGTTCGTAATAAGTTGTGAAAAGGGAGTTAATAGTGACCGGGTTACATTGGAGAGGGCTGTTACCGTCTTTTATAGCTGATATGGCAGTCTGTGCTTTCTGAGCTTTTAATCTATTGGCTAGTAATGTGTCAGCTTTATTGCTCTTTTCATAAAATTTTTACTTTAACCTGTGCAAAGATTTCTCATTTTTTTTAACTAATAAAGCATTCAAGGCCGCTAAGGCTGTTGGGAGAATGGAGAGAACGCGAAGGTTGTTTTTTATGTCGAGTTTCTAGGTTATGGACTTCATCCGTGAGGGAGGCTAATTTTTGCCTGTGGTATAGCTAATGATACGACCCCTTATAACAGCTTTATGGGCCTCCCAAACCAAAGGGGTGTTAGAGGAGTCACTAATATTTAAGGTGAAATAGTCTGCAATGGCCGATTTAATTGTTTCCCGGAACTGAGGGATTTTTAGAAGTGTTTCATTTAGATGCCAGTTGGGTCGGGTAGCGGGAGAATCTAAAAAGTCAAATGTGGCAGTTATAATGGAATGGTATGACCAAGGATTGGTAATAATGGACAAACTTAAAATGTGTTTGGAAGCCAAGGTGCTGCAACAAAAGAGGTCAATACGAGAGTATGACTGGTGTGGGGTTGAGTAAAAAGTGTAGTCCCTAGATGTGGGGTTGAGAGCGCGCCAAACATAAAAAAGTCCAGATTCTGTAATACGTTTGTTCAAAGAGTGAGATAAAGAATCACAGTGTGAAGGAGATGAGCAAGAGGATTTGTCGAGAGAACTATCTAGGACGGTGTTAAAGTTTTCTCTGATTAGTAAATAACCCTTTCTAAGTTTAGACAATTCGTAAATGAATGAATTAAAAAAGGAGGCTTGTCCAGAATTGGGGGCATACAAATTGGCAATTGTGCATTTTAAATGTCCAATCATGCCCGTCAAGATATAATATCGACCATATAAGTCTGTGTGAACAGAATGGAGAGTAAATGGGGTTTTGTTGCTAGTCAAAATTGCGACTCCATTGTGTTTAGATTGGCTTGAGGAATAAAAAGTTGTCAGGTAATGTTTGGAAGCTAGGGTTGGGTGCGATTGGGCTTTGAAATAGGTCTCTTGAATGAAATGATATATGCTTTGAGGGTTCGTAAAGATCGGAATAATGACGAGAATTTCTGGGGAGTATTAAGTCCCTTGACGTTCAATGAGGCCAAAATTAGGGGCATTGTAGATATAAGTTAAGAGGAGAAAGAGGGGAAAAAAAAGGGGGGGGGGGAGAATAGACAGGGGCACCTGACTCATCAGAGGGGGGAGAAAAAAGAAAAAATGAGAGAAAGACACAGTTGAAAGGGAGAAGGCGCTAGAAGAAAGAGGAGTCTGTGCAGGAATTCCTCACGACCAGTGGAAAAAAATATACACAGAGGTTAGGATCAGTTGATCCAAATTGGAGAAGTATCGGGTGAATACCGTACTTCCTCCAGGAGAAATGAAGTGGCGAAGGAAGTAGATTGAAATTTCACAGTACAAGAACTCGTGCTTGTGGGGGTGATAGGTGGAATAGAGGTTCATGACCCTCCAGTGGTTTTGTGAACAGAGAAAATGTAGGAAGCGGTCAAAAAGTAATGGCCATTGAATACTAAGAACATATTAAGCAGGAAGAAAAATAAAAAACGGCAGTAACGCTGGACTTATACGGCAGTACCCCTAGACTTATATGGCAGCACCACTGCACTGGACTTATACTGCTCCACCACTGGACTGGACTTATATAGCAGTACTCCTGGAATTATACGGCAGCACCACTGGACTTATATGGCAGCACCACTGGACTGGACTTATATGGCAGTAATCCTGGACTTATACGGCAGTACGGCTGGCCTTATATGGCAGTACCCCTGGACTTATATGGTAGCACCACTGGACTGTACTTATACAGCAGTACCCCTGGACTTATACAGCAGTACCCCTGGACTTATACGACAGCACCACTAGAGTTATATGGCAGCACCACTGGACTGGACTTATACAGCAGTACACATGGACTTATACGGCAGTATCGCTGGACTTATACTTCAGCACCACTGGACTTATATGACAGTACCCCTGGACTTATACAGCAGTACCCATGAACTTGTATGGCAGCACCACTGCACTTATACGACAGTACCGATGGACTTATACAGTAGTACCCTGGACTTATACGGCAGTACCCCTGGACTTATATGGCAGCACCACTGGACTTATACGGCAGCACCACTGGACTGGACTTATACGGCAGTACCCCTGGACTTATATGGCAGCGCCACTGGACTTATATGGCAGCACCACTGGACTGGACTTATAAGGCAGTAATCCTGGACTTATACGGCAGTACCGCTGGTCTTATATGGCAGTACCCCTGGACTTATATGGTAGCACCACTGGACTGTACTTATAAAGCAGTACCCCTGGACTTATACGACAGCACCACTGGACTTATATGGCAGCACCACTGGACTGGACTTATACGGCAGTACCGCTGGACTTATATGGCAGTACCCCATGACTTATATGGCAGTACCCCTAGACTTATACGGCAGTACCCTTGGTCTTATATGGCAGTACCGTTGGACTTATATGGCAGTACCCCTGGACTTATATCACAGCTCCACTGGAATGGACTTATACGGCAGTACCCATGGACTTATACGGCAGTATCGCTGGACTTATATGGCAGCACCACTGGACTGGACTTATATGGCAGCACCACTGGACTTGACTTATATGGCAGTACCCCTGGAATTATACGACAGTACCCATGGACTTGTATGGCAGCACCACTGGACTTATATGGCAGCACCACTGGACTTGACTTATACGACAGTACCAATGGACTTATACAGCAGTACCCTGGACTTATACGGCAGTACCCCTGGACTTATATGGCAGCACCACTGGACTGGACTTATACGGCAGCACCACTGGACTTGACTTATACGACAGTACCCCTGGACTTATACGGCAGCACCACTGGACTTATATGGCAGCACCACTGGACTGGACTTATAAGGCAATAATTCTGGACTTATACGGCAGTACCATTGGTCTTATACGGCAGTACCCCTGTACTTATACGGTAGCACCACTGGACTGTACTTATACAGCAGTACCCCTGGACTTATACAGCAGTACCCCATTACTTATACGACAGCACCACTGGACTTATATGGCAGCACCACTGGACTGGACTTATATGGCAGTACCCCTGGACTTATACGGCAATACCCCTAGACTTATACGGCAGTACCCCTAGACTTATATGGTAGTACCCCTGGACTTTTACTGCAGCTCCACTGGACTTAACGGCAGCACCACTGGATTGGACTTATACGGCAGTACCCCTTGACTTATACGGCAGTACTTCTGGACTTATTCGGGAGCACCACTGGACTGGACTTGTACGGCAGCACCACTGGACTGGACTTATACGACAGTATCCCTGGACTTATACGGCAGTACCCCTGGATTTATGGGGCAGAACCACTAGATTGTACTTATACGGCAGTACCCCTGGACTTATACGGCAGTACCCCTGGACGTATATGGCAGTACCGCTGCACTTATATGGGGATCCAACCCAGACTCGGATCCTATATTTTATATATATATATATATATATATATATATATATATATAAAATATAGGATCCGTATCTGTATCTTTTGAGTAAATACTGTTGATGCATTGGACCACAACATTACATTTAACTACTGGTGTCGCATTCCATTCTTGTTTGGGGATAAGGTGTATTCAGCCACACGTGTCGCTGCATTGTGCGCATAGGGTGTCGGCGTGTATACGCAACGTGCATACATATCTTAGCAGTTATTTGCTTATGTTTAACGGGCGCAGCGGCCCGAACCACAATGTGATTAGGTATTGCTTTTCCTTGTAAAAGAATCAAACTTCACAATGCGTTAGCAATTACTTCTCTATTCACATTGCAGGAACGGCTCCTACCAGAGCATGTACTAATACATTCAGGCAGTATGGAATTTCTTATTGCCATGAATAGCTGTGATAAGAAATTCTAATTACCTGGTCTAAAACCTGATAATTAACAAATTGGCCCCGAAGTGTTGAGGTCCATATCCCATTCAGTCCTGATTTCATTGGCTATAGCACAGTACCATGAATCATACCAGTATGAAGGGTGAGGTAATGAGGCAGTAGCCCAAGGTCACAGGTTATGGATGCCGCGCATGTCTGAATTCTAAATACATTTTTAAAAACTGCATGGGCCAAAGACAATGCATGAAATGCTCATGTTATATTATTTATATGCATTAATATTAGAGATGAACGGTTTGGTTTTGTTGAAAACCGAACACACCCAAATTTTGGGAATCTGAGTATGTGCGTTTTCTCACAGTGGGCGATCAGCGATAGACTACGCATGTGTATGCACCACAATGCACACGCGCATCGCCAAATAACAGGCATTGCCGACCAGCGGCAGGATGGTGCAAAAGTTCGGATCGCACGGGCATTTGCAAGGTGATTGACAGGATGAGGCCATTTGTGGGCGGTAACTGACCGTTTACTGGGAGTGTCCGGAAAAACGCAGGAGTTTCCAAGCATTTTCAGGGAGGGTGTCTAACGTCAAGCTCCGGCTCCGAACAGCCTGTTCTCATCGCACTGAAGCAGTAAGTCCTGGGCTGCACACAGACTGCACACACTGGATTTTTGCAGCTCAGCATACACATGAGATCGCACACTTGCACGGGTGAATTTATACTCCCCTTGGGCGGCGACTATCTGAACGCAGGACAGCAAAATTGGCAGCCCAGCAATCAGGTCTAAATTACCCCCCAAGTCCTGAGTCTGATCTTTCCTCAAGTTCGGAACATGGATTTAAAACCAAATCTCAAGTTCTGGATTGCATGTAAGCCCCTCCCTCATGATTTTAGTTACCATTTGACTCATGAGAATATGCTGAGGTGGGGAAATGACTGGAAATTAATGTCATTGATGATAATAATGCTATAGGAACAAAAGCAGCTCCAAGTTATATTATTTTAGCTGTTGTTACTTTTTATTATTGATTTTTACAGAAACCCAGATCCAAAACCAAACCGAAAACTGAAGCCGAAGCACTCAAGGGTGGTTTTGCAAAACCAAAACATGAGGATCTGTGAGGATCTGTGGACATCTCTAACATCTCTAACATCATAAAGGACTTGAGATATTGCTTACCTTTCTTGTTTTAAAATCAGCCAGGAAGCTCACTGAGTAATCCTATGATACCTTCAGAATACTTTTCGTTTCATTTGTTAGCGTCTCCAAGTATTTATTTTTTTTGTGATAGATTGGAATCTATTTGAAAAGAAATCATTAACAAATACTGTATCCTTCTATTTTCTAATGAGCACACTGATAAACATAGTGTAAGTACATTTTCCATAAACATTAATCATGGTTATTTTCAAATATCAGTGTAATCATCAGCAAATTCGATCAATTTCTCATATTCAATTGAAATTCTACCTTCAATTTGCTTACTTTTAAATCCATATCTTATCATTTTAATGTACTGTAGTGCAGGGGCCTCAGGTTTTCATTTTGCCTCAGGCTCCATGCATTATTGAGATAGCCTGCTGCGGTTGATTATGGTGAGCAGTTTCAAGGTGGTTCCGATAATCCATACTCATATTCATTAATTTTATTGTGTGTGATTGAGTTTATTAGCCTTATAAGATCCGACATAGAGTATAGCTCCCAGGTTTTTATTTTATTATATATTTTGTTAAATTAGTTTATAGCTGTGGGTTCAGAGATTGTATCTAGCATTTGTTTGAGCAGGGCTCAACTCTAGTTGCTGCTGCTGACAATGGCATATGTTTTGTGAACACTATGGGCCTGAGTTGCATGTAATGCAGTTGCAATTTCAACTGCTTTCAGCAATCGGTAGTCATATGTGAACTTCTGTCTGTATTCAGATGCATCATGTGACTGCTAGTACTGCAAATGGGCAGCAGTATGCATGGTTAAACCTGTGACATCATGACATCACACTTAGGGGGTGGGGCCATCAGCTCTGGGAAGTATAGCACTGGCCAGATTGTCCTAAGGATGCTCCAGGCAGCTCCACTGGCTGCAAGGTGCCTGTCCCTTACTTGCTCTGAGTAGTGCTTCTGGATGTGGGGTGTTGTTCCAGGCACTGTGCAAGCCACTTGGAGGTCTTGTGAGGCAGCAATGGTGTACCGCCAGGGCCCTGTGCAACAGCACCACTAGCATACCCCTAGTTATAGCCCCGGTGATCACACTGACCCCATCCCTCCTGTCATGAGAACAGCTACTGTCACTAGTGGCACCTACCCACACTTTGTGCAGTGGTGTCATGATCCTGACTTATTTCACTCATTTATTTTAAGTAATTTCCTTGGGAATTACTGTTGCCACCTTTCCTTAGGTCAGGATATTCTGCTATACCAAGTTTCTTGCCTAAAAGTCTGCTTTGCACAAAAGCTCGATACATTCAGTGTAAGCGCAATACTGTGTTACTATTGCTACACTTCCATCCAGGCTGATTACTCACCTCTGGGTTCTTCTGTGTGCGCAGTCTGCATGATTCCTAATTGTAGCTGTGTTATCAGTCCAATTAGAGTGCTGTCTCTGAACTGCAGATATCATGAGGGTACATTTACTTTCAGTCTCATAGAGTCTGCTGCTGCAAAAGTGCCTCCCGCTTTCTACTGTACCTCATAAGTTTTCCCTCCATTTCTGGCTACTGGGCATTACCGTGTTGCTAGTGATCAGCTGACCACTATTCCACCAACCACGGTTCTGTCAGCTGATTTCCACAGCCAGTCACAAGTGAGCAAGGGGTATAAAAGGAGAGCCTTTTGCTCCAGCAAGCTGCCAGTACAAAGTCGCTTTTCCTGAAGTAACAGATCCCGTTATTCCAGTTCCAGTCTGGTTGTCTAATAGACTCTGCAAATTATATCCCAGTTCCAGTCTGGTTGTCTATAAACTCTGCCATTTCTATTCCAGTTCCAGTGTGGTCATCGTCCGGTTCCAGTCCGGTCACCATCTGATTCCAGTCCTGTTATTATCCGGTTCCAGTCCGGTAACCCTCTAGTTCGAGTCCAGTCACCATCCAGTTCCAGTCTGGTTACTAATATGGTTCCAGTCCGGCCACCAATCCGATTCCAGTCCGGTCATCAGTACAGTTTCAGTCTGGTCACCTACTCAGTTCCAGTCTGTTATAAATCCAGTTCCAGTCTGGCCATCTATCCGGTTCCAGTCAGATCAGCAATCTGGTTCCAGTCCACCCACTGTTCCAGTCAGGGGCATAGCCAGAACTTTGTGGACCCCATAGCAACATTTTGTGGGGCCCCTGCTTCTAGAGAGACACCTCTCTGCAGCATTTGTTAATTTTATGTCACATAAGAGTGCTCTAGTTCATTTTCTGAACCATAGTAGTGCTTTTATTAATGTTATGCCCCATAGAAGTGCTTTAGTATATTTTATGAATCATAGTAGTGCCCTAGTTCACATTATGCCCCACATTGTAGGGCCACCAGTACACATTACACAACACAGTACCTAATACACATTAAGACATGCAGTGCCTCTAGTTCATATTATGCCACATTATAGTACCTCCACTTCATACTGTGCCACATTACAGTGCCCCAGCATATATAATGTAACATTTTAATACCCTCCTGTTAATTTTTTACCACATTACATTGAGCAGGGGCATAACTAGATATACTGTAGGCACCATGGCAAAAGTTTGTAAGGGCCCTTATGTACTATTCAAATATTCAAATGATATATCACACCTAATCTCCTTTCTAAAGTCATCCCCGTTATCGCACATATCGCGCCAAAGTAATCAGGTTTCGCTGCATAAAGAGTTATGGCGCCTTGCTACCCCGGGGGTAGTGATTTGAAATGATGAAACCACGCCTGTTACCAGAATCAGAACGGGTGTGGAAAGGAGTGAAAAGAACTGAATACCGCCTAAAGAACGTTTTTTTTTTCAGTGGGGCCAATGTGTGCGTTTCTCTCGTGCAATGTTTTTCATCTGCGCATGTATCTGATTTGCACAGCACATGCATTCTGACGGTGTTTGTACTGAGCTGCAGTACAGAGTCAGGTGCATCCATACAGAAGTGTATCAGAAATGTGATGGAGGCGATTACAGGGGGTTGGCTAAACAGACGCATAAAAAGTAGTATAGGTATACTATTGGAGTGACACAGGTGTGTTGCTCAAAGGGTTTGCAAATAGAGACACCAAATCATTGACATTGGAGGCCATACTCAGACAGCCATATGCTAGTATGGTCTTCACTTAGTTATACGGCTGGTGCATGTTTCAGTGGTGTGAGTGATAGTGACATCTATGAGGATGTATCCCACGCCCCCATGACAGACCCTGCCCTTAAAACAGCTCCCCCCCCTCCCCACCATCCAATTAGGGCTACTTCCAGAAATTTCCTGGGCTGGTTTTCCATCCCAATCCGCCCCTGTATAGGTCCTCATTCAGAGTCACACATAATAATGCAGATGTTCACAGAGTTCAGCATTTTTTTTCTACTGCACATGTACTAAAATCCTTGAAATCTCCTGTGGTGCATGTGTTGCACACAGTGATAACAGTGTGTTATGAGAGTGTGATGGGTGTATTTCTGAACTGTCTGCATAATCAAACACACAGTCATTAACTTTAGAGGCCATACTAAGATGGAAAATCTCCAGCTACCATAGTCAGGGTGCACATTTCGATGGTGGCACCTAAAGACGCACCAGGTAGAAGTGGGCGTCTCAGGCCTTGCGCATAAATGCACACAAATGTACACCAGGGAAGGACTTTGTAGTACCATTTGCTTAAAGTTGCAGATGTACAACCACCAAAAGACTCAGGGGTCTATTTATGAAGCAGTGAAAAGTGTGGAGAAGTGAGCCAGTGGAGAATTTGCCCATTCAGATTGATTCAGACCTGATTGGTGCTGTGCGTTTTTGACCATTGGGGGTCAGGCCATGGCGGCTGTGTGACTTTACCCGCAGCTGCTGCGACGAGTAGCTCCCTGTCAGCGTGCAGGAGATGCGCTGGCTGGGAGCTACTCTTGAAGTACAAAAGAACCACCGCTGTGCGATGCTTATGTACTTGTGCAGGGGGGGTCGGGCCTGACATGCGGGGCGGGCTATCCCTGTGCTGGGCATCCCCCCCCCCCCGCATGTCAGTGTGACTAATTGTAGATGTACTAAATTTAGCACATCTACGATCAGGTCTGAATTAGTCCCTGTGTGCGGCAGGCTGTTCAGTGAACTTCAGCTTGGGAGGTGGAGCACCTGCTGGCGTGGATACAGAGACTTCAGGTCAGCCTCCCCATTGTTACCATCCGTGAAGGAGGCAGTTCTTCAAGTCTTGGCTCCCTTGCTGGGTAGAGCCAGAGACAGAACTGTAGATGCGACTGTTGTGAGGTTCCCGGTGAAGAGAGCAGGGCTGTGTTGTTGAGTTGCTGTTACCTGCTGCTGGAGGAGGTCTGAGTCCGTGAGCTGTGCTACCTATCAATCGAGATGCCAGCGGTCCTGGATAAGAGAAGCATATCCCGTCGGTGAGCCTTTGCCTAAATCGAAAGTACTGACACAAGGCTATTACCCAGAAGAGGGCATAATAGCATTCAGTGGAACCAGAGCACAATTATTATTGCCTGCAGACTTTACAAGGAATTATGGGGCAGATGTATTAAGCCTGGAGAAGTGATAAAGCAGTGATAAGTGGAAGGTGATAACACACCAGCCAATCATTACAGGTTTGAAAAATGACAGTTTGGAGCTGACTGCCTTGTGCGTTATCACCTTCCAAATATCACTGCTTTATCACTTCTCCAGGCTTAATACATCTGCTCCTATGAGCCCCATTTATCGAGTGTTAAGGGTTTTATTTAACACACATTGCATAAGATAAATGCAGGTCCTGCTAAATTGTCTGTCTGCTTTTCTTTTATCTAGCAGCGCTATTCAGTTATCTCATGCCCACCTACTGTATATTTGATGTCACAATGTCATTGGGAAGGGGGGGCTGCCTATTTTGTCAGTCCCTGGCCCCACAATTTCTCATGGCGGCCCTGCCCATACTGTAAGTCAAATAACATGGAACAGCAATTAGTAGAGGGTTTATTTACAATACTTTTGATCGTGTTTATTTACAATATTTAAAAGGATAGTGCTCTACTAGGCGTGTATTGCTAGTAAAAGCATTGCCCTTTTAAATGGACATGATCAGAAGTGCCAGGTATTACAACCCAACGCTTCGTAAATAAACCTCTCATGCCAAAGTATATTGATGGATGACACAAAGAGAATACCCCTCCTCTAGACTTATCTTTGTAGCAGATAACAGAGCTGTACTTTCTCCAATGTTAAACCAGCAGAATAAGGAGAAATCAGTCAATAAATGTTCCCCGCACAGTAACTATGCTGTCACTGTGTGTAACTGACAGACTGCAGGTTGTGTTTCGGTACAGAATGTACTTAGTTTTTAGCTATAGTCATTTCTGTGACATAAATAGTCATTTTATGTAACGTAGTAATGGATTTACCTTACATATATACTAATTGCTCATTTAAAATATGGCCACAAATTTGTCAAATTCCCTATATTTTGGTGTCTACAATAGTTCCATGTCTGCCACATTTTCCCTTACAGTAGTTTTATTTATTATTACTATTATTATTACTACTATTATTATTATTATTATTATTAATAATAATAATACAGGTTGAGTATCCCATATCCAAATATTCCGAAATACGGAATATTCCGAAATACAGACTTTTTTGAGTGAGAGTGAGATAGTGAAACTTTTGTTTTTTGATGGCTCAATGTGCACAAACTGTGTTTAATACACAAAGTTATTAAAAATATTGTATTAAATGACCTTCAGGCTGTGTGTATAAGGTGTATATGAAACATAAATGAATTGTGTGAATGTAGACACACTTTGTTTAATGCTCAAAGTTATAAAAAATATTGGCTAAAATTACCTTCAGGCTGTGTGTATAAGGTGTATATGTAACATAAATGCATTATGTGCTTATATTTAGGTCCCATCACCATGATATCTCATTATGGTATGCAATTATTCCAAAGGGGGTCATTCCAAGTTGATCGCAGCAGGAATTTAGTTAGCAATTGGGCATAACCATGTGCACTGCAGGGGAGGCAGATTTAACATGTGCAGACAGAGTTAGATTTGGGTGGGTTATTTTATTTCTGTGCAGGGTAAATACTGGCTGCTTAATTTTTACACTGCAAATTAGATTGCAGAGTGAACACACCCCACCCAAATCTAACTCTCTCTGCACATGTTAAATCTGCCTCCCCTGCTGTGCACATGGTTATGCCCAATTGCTAACTAAATTCCTGCTGCGATCAACTTGGAATTACCCCCAAAATACGGAAAAATCCGATATCCAAAATACCTCTGGTCCCAAGCATTTTGGATAAGGGATACTCAACCTGTAATAATAATAATAATAATAATAATAATAATAATAATAATAATAATAATAATAATTTACTTACATTTATATTGTGGTGTGGATGCAGTGGTTCTGTAGTGTGGGGTATCTTGCTAATTGTTGTAATATGGTGGGTATTGCTTCTTGCTGTAATGTATGCTGCTATTGCTTATTGCTGTAGTGTTTGTGTGTGGGGTTATTCATATAGTGTGGGTGGGGGTGTATTAATATGATGGAGCACGGGGGCTTTAATGCTGGGGGACCTATGGAGATGTACGTTTATCTGTTTAATGTTAATTCTGTTGATCTGATGTTAGAGCTGATTGGGGGGCTTAGAATATTTATGCTGCAATTTCCAGGACATGAATAGTATTTATCTCTTTTCTTAACAGGGCTCCAACCAGGGGCGTAGCCAGAACTTTGTGGGCCCCATATTTTATAACATAGTTGGTGAGGTTGAAAAAAGACTAGTAGTCCATTGAGTTCAACCTGAATTATATTATATTCCCTATTCTATTCTGGTTAAAGGCTATATCCTGAGATATCTTTTTCCGTTAGAAATTTATCCAACCCATATTTAAATGCATTGACTGAGTCTGCCATTACAACCTTCTCTGGCAGTGAATTCCATATTCGTGTTGCCCTTACAGTGAAGAATCCCTTCCTGAGCTGAGTACGAAATTTCCCCTCCTCAAGCCTTAGTGGGTGTCCGCACGTTCTGGGTAGAGGCCGCTCAATAAACATATCACCTGATAGCTCCGCGTATTGTCCCTTTATATCAGGCCTGGCCAACTTGTGGCTCTCCATCTGTTGTAAAACTACAAGTCCCATCATGCCTTGCCACAGTTTTGCTATTAGGGAATGCTAAAATTGTGGCAGGGCATGCTGGGATGTGTAGTTTCACAACATCTGGAGAGCCACAAGTTGGCCAGGCCTGCTTTATATACTTGTAAATATTAATCATATCTCCTCTTATGGTGTTTACACACGGTGAGATAAATCTGTAAGATTTTGACTATATAGTCAAAATCTTAATGAAAGTTAGTGCATATCTCAAGGTGTTAGGCAGCTTGCAATACAGATTCAATCCCGATGCGTGATCCCGTGGGGTCGGTATAGTAAGGCTAGATAGATTGACTATCTAGTGTACTACCTAGTACAAAGTATAGTCAAAATTGCCACTTAGTCAAAATCGTACATACAGCAGACAAAATCTTAAGCACAGTTATTCAAAATCTGTGCTATCTGCTCTGGGGGGAGTTCAAGGGAAATCACATAGTCAAAATCGGGCACAGCAAGGATCTCACCGGGTGTACACACCTTAAGTCATCTAATTTCTAGTGGAAACATATCTAATCTAGAAACTTAAGCACTACTCCTTCAAAATGTTGCTATGGGGCCCACAAAGTTCTGGCTACGCCCCTGCTTCCCCCCTACCATCCTAGCCCTAACCCTCCCTTCCCGCAGCCTAACCCTAACCCTCCCTGGTGGTGCCTAAACCTAACCTCCCCCTACCCTAACCCACCCTTCCCTGCAGCCTAAGCCTAACCCTCCCAGTTGTACCTAAACCTAACCTTCCCCCCACAGCCTAACCCTAACCCTCCCAGTTGTACCTAAACCTAACCTTCCCCCCACAGCCTAACTCTAACCCTCCCTGGTGGTGCCTAAACCTAACCTCCCCCTACCCTAACCCACCCTTCCCTGCAGCCTAAGCCTAACCCTCCCAGTTGTACCTAAACCTAACCTTCCCCGCACAGCCTAACCCCAGAAGTGCCCAGCATATGATCGGGATGTTGACTGTTGGGATTCTGGCTTCTTCATTTTGACTGTTGTCAGTGTTCTGTCATCGGTCTTCTGGCCAAATATCGGGATTCTGGTGCAGGATTACGACTGCTGTCATCTCGACCACCAGCATCCTGAATGTATCCCAGATAAACCTCTTACATGTTAGTTACTCCCACATCTGCTGAACCACAGCACACTCACTGGTGGTCCACTTCCTTTCAATTTAGTTCTGCCTACCTATGCATTAGCCCCACCTAAGAGACCACTTTCAGATTTCTGATCTGCCCCTGTCTGTAAGTGTGCTGAATTTCCTTCTTGAAATAATCAATGGGAACAATCCCAATTCATTAGGACTTAGCACATAACTGAGGTATTCACTGTGAACTCTTGATTATTCTTCGCAACCCTGGATGTCCTTGTATAATCTACCTTCATTACAGGTAGAAACAAGTACAGTAGGATATAATTTTGTTATTTAGCAATCTATTTGTATGTTACTCTACTTTTCATGTGACTCTTTACTATGATGGTTCTTCGAGATTTGATCTTTATTGCACTTTTCCAGACCAGTACCAGTCCTACAAGTACTGTGAAAAATCGATTGGCAGATGTGACAAATCGATTTGCAGACTCCTCTACTTATGAAGTGCTGAGGCTCTTTCCTCTTTGTTACTGGTGAGTATGCATTTTTAATAGATCACTCCAGGATTCCCTACGAGTACTTTTCCTATGGTATAATAATGTAGAGCTATGCACTGATCGTGAGTTTTGGTTTGGATTTTGGATCTGTATTAACTGAATGTTTTAGTTTTGGTTTTGCCAAAACTGCCCTCACGTGTTTTGGTTTTGGATCTGCATTTTCTCTTTTTTTTTTAACATAAAAAAAGCTAAAATCACAAAATTTGGCCTTTTTTTGTTTTTACAGTATTAGTAACCTCAATTACATTAATTTCCAGTCAATATTGACCACCTCACAGCTCACAATATTGTTTTCATCCACTTTAGGCCTAAAGTTTGCACCAAGCTGGCTGACTAAGGTAAGTGACAGCAGTGGGTGGCACAAACACATGGCAGTTCAACTTCAAACATGTCACATCTAGGAAACAGAGTGGCACTGCAGTGGCAGACATGATGGCAGTTTTAAAAATGATATGACCCCATAGAAAGTAACCAATAATGTTTTCATTATTCAAGAACTAGCTCAGAGACCTGAGGGAAGTACAGGGAAATGGAGGTGGAGTATATAGTGGAAGGCTGGTAAAATAATAGCTTGATAGAGTATTTAAAAAAATTCTGAGATGTGGACTACAGTATATCAACCTTCTGTTTGGCAGCAGATAAGGAGAGAAAAGGCCATTAAATAAATAATGAATGATTGATCAATTGATTGGTTAATTAACATTAACACATGTGGGTCCTAGATCAAGAGTTGTAAGTTGTTTTACTGGGGATAAAACTGGAAGCAGTTAAAATACAATGCTGACACCGGAATCCCGACTAGCGGTGAAATGGTGCCATCAGAATCCCGGCGACATGGGCTATTCTCCCTCTGTGGGTTTACACGACACCCATAGAGGGAGAATAGAACCTGTGGTGACCCACTGTGCCCACAACGTGGTGAGCGCAGAGAGCCCGCAAGAGACTTGCTACCGCTGCCGGCATTGCTGCCGGCATTATGGCTGATGGGATCCCGCTGTTGGGATCATGACAGCCGGGACCCTGTCCTTCGGCATTTCATATGGATCCCGAAAAAAAGGCCATAAAATACAAGAATGATTGATTGATTGATTGATTGATTAAAATTAACATGTGGGAAGCAGCACATAATTTGATGTAAGAGTTATTGTGTTTCAAATAGGTAATGTGAAAACCATTCCCAATGCCCCCCAAAATACATCCCATTATGAAAAGAACAGTAGTGCAATATAGATTTGTCCTTGGACTTTCCCATCCACGGCCAGTCAGTGAAAGAACAGAGATGACCATCAGTTGTGGAAACCATTGATGGTTATCCACTGTATAGCCATGGATGGTTACTTATCATATTACCATCGATGGTGACTATCGATGGCAACTACACCGATGGCCATAACTACTAAAGGCACTGACAAAAAAAGAACACCAGTGTGCATCAAGGGTTGATGCTGCCCCTGTTTTAGGAGCTCTGGGCATTACTCCAGGCAGTGACAAAAAAAAGAACACCAGTGGGCACCAAGGGTTAATGCTGTGACTGCTTGTGCACCAATAAGGGTTCCTCAATAATGGTGTGCTCTCTGTTTGGTGTCCCGTGTGAAATGGCTCCCGCGAGGGGGGACTTATATAGAATCCAAAACCCAAGAGATCAGCCATCGGAGAGATTAAGTTTTGCCTTGTTTTGGAATCCCAGCAAAGCAGGAAAAATCGAGCCAGTGCTCAATTTCCCTCAGATCCTGGAAGTTTCGATAACCCTGTTCTCAGATAACTGAGCCCGCTCATCTCTAGTATAATGTATTACTTGTTTTTTTTATTGACAACAGTTAACCTTTGCCCATAACTGAGTCTTATATGTGTTTATTGAGATTATGTGTAACAATTTTAAGACCTCTTTCTCTAAACAGTGTTGTCCTAACCTCAGGCATTAGCAGGCAAACAGAGGTGGGTCTCAGATAATAAATAAGTAAAGTAGCAGATTATGCACATATATTTTTGTGCAGTGCTCACATCCAGTGTGGATTACAGAAACAGGAAGTATAGGGGTCCTGGCAGGATCTGGTTACCTTATGTTTACTTGTCTGCAGCTTCGGTGATGGATGTAACCTAAAGCTTCGATGTTTGTCTGATAAAGATGAAATGCAAGAAAAAAGAACCAGAAATTACCCTAGACAACACTGCAAAGGACCAACAAAAGAGTTTTAAATACTACATAATAATATTAATGCAGAGCTCTCAGTTGCATATATTTTGCAAACATACTGTATGGTAAACCACCAGCTATGCCAAGATGTCTCTGCTTTGGTGGTCCCTATGCTATATGATAATATCACCCACTTTGGGACATGCATTTATATATTTTCTTATGCTACATGATAATAACACATACAGTACAGGGGTTTTGCAATAAGTTTCCAGATGTGTAGTGCATAGGTAGTGTAGACACATTCTGACTGTCTGGTTGTGATCTGTATTCTTGGAAGCTCTTGTAAAATGCCAAGGCATAGAACCGTATATACAGTAAGCAGCACTGCACACTGAAGAAGTCAGCATGTTCACTTCCTTCACAAGCTCGTTATGGAGCACAACAGAGACCACTGGAGATCTATGACCTTCTATGACTACAAGAGTGGTCTGCAATAGAAGGAGAGTTTTAGACTTATGACTGACTATGAGCTGCTTTTGGGGAGGAAGCACAGTCCCAAACCACCGTGTTTTTGTGATTTGCAGAATTTCAGCGTGGGAGACGGTCCCTGGAAGACGAGGAGTGCTGTTGCCAACCTCTGTCTACCATCACCGAGCACAACATTGCTGACATGTGGGCCATAGTTGGTCCAGTTAGAGAAAAAGATAGGCATCTTATTGGGATCCATCTGCTTGATACTTGACAAAAAGCTTGACCTGAGTAAGGATTCTGCATGCTGGGTGCCCCATCAGCTGTCTCAAGAGCAGAAGGAGGCTCGGGTGACTTGGTGCCAAAACATGCTTGCCAGGTTTAATGACTTTTGCTCAAACTCTGCCTGGAAGTTCATCAGTGGCAATGAATCCTGGATCTACCACTTAAACCATGAGAGGAAATAACGTTCGGTCCAGTGGACCCCAGTTAGAGGTGAGCTGCCATAGATGTTCTGATGTGAGTGCAATGTGTCCAAGCAAATAGTGACTGTTTTTTGTGGCCAAGACTGGTCATGCAGCTACCGTACCACTTGTGTGGCAGCACACCGTCACTAAGGACCGGCACACAAACCAATGCCTGCCGCAAGTGCATGAAGCATTCTCCCGTATGACAATGCACCAGCCCACAAGTCCAGGAAAGTGATGGATTTTCTGGCTCATGAACACATCCAGGAGCTTCGTCAACCACCATATAGAACAGACCTTGGCCCCTGTGATTTCTGCATGTTCTCACAAATCAAGATGCATGGGATTTGTTTTAAGTCACATGAAGCTGCAGTGGAGACCTTTATCCAGCATGTAGAAGACATAACTGATTTGGACTGGTCCAACTGCTTCACCAAGTGGTTTGAGCACATGTAACTTTGCAAATTTGGAAACTTACTGCACTCGTACATTAATAGATTTCTAAATTGAGACTTAACTCACCAGGAGGGACCTCAGGATCCTCCCACATGGTACTACAAGGACCAGCATACCCTCCAACTACTAATCTCATCCATATCTCTCAGAGCCGTGATACATGAGAGAGAGAGATATAGAGAGAGTGACAAAAACTATGTAGGAAAGGGACAACATGATTCTTTATTACATGGTGAATGAATACAATCTAATATAAATGAAAATGCATTAGTGTTAATTGATAACATATATTGCTATTTTCTGTGTCATCAACATTGGAGAACAACTGTATATTTTATGAGCCCATACAACCCTATCAATAAAATGTTACATGCGTGACCCGCTTGATATTAATAACAAGAATTAAAGGCTTGATGGATTTTGTTAAGTTAAAACTAAAACACTTTTAATTGTATTAGGTTCAGCATGAGCTTATTTCTTCTACATGTTATAAGTCTTTATGAAGCAAAGAATAAAAGAATATAAAGAGAGAATTTCAGACCATTTTCGGTCAAGAATTAGGTTTAGCTTAATGGATCAATTCTTTTCTTATTAAAGTGAGTCTGACCAGTGGCAAGTAATTCATTCAGCATTGATCTCTGTCTTACCCTGGAGTAGCGTGCATTCTCTTACATGAAAAATAAGGTGCTCAAATGAAAACAATGGTATTATAATAAAAATATATTTTTTTCTCCACTTTTTCTTTGTTTGGAATTCTGAATGTTTTGGTCTTTTGATTTCATCATATGTATTTTATAGATAAGAAGAAATAAAGAATTAAATGAATTACAAGGCTTTTATAAAATAATTTAGCTCAGCTGGAAGAAGTCAAAACCATTGTTTAGATCACATTCTATTAAGAAAAAAGAAAGAAGAGAAAGTTAAGGCTTAATTAAAAATACAATTTAAATGAAGTAACATGGAGATTAACCATGTATGTCTATAAAGCAAATTCACTGAATATTACATTAGTATTTTTTTATTATTATTCTCCACATGCATTAAAAAAGGAAACTTTTTTTATTTTATTTTTTTAATTTTCAGCCTTGACTTGTTTTCATTATTTTTTGTTTAAGTGAAGTGATGTATATATTGTGGTTTAATATGTTGTTCATTAATTTAATCAAATTCTATTTTGTTTTCCATTGACATTTAGAATCAAGTCACATGACCACTGCCATCCCTTTTCTTATCCACATGAATTTTGATGTTATGTGTTTCAAAGGTGTACTTACCCAATCTCCCAGAACATCCAGCAGACTCACAGATTTTGGTGAGTCCCGCAGACCTCCGGAAGAGTAGCTGGCTCTCCCATGTACAACCCACTTCCTAGTGAAGTGGTCAGGACAGAGGAAAATAATACGAAGAATTGAAGTTCTATGAGAAGGGGCCAGGATCAATGTGATTCCACAAAAAATTGTGTCAATTTGGCCCCATCCCCTCTTCATAAATGTGCAAATCACTGCATTAGGATGTGCAGCAGCCTACCCTATTAGTTGTCATCTACTTATTCTCTCAACGTTTCTCTTGGAAGATAGAATGTAAATTTGGTAAGCAATGTGTCAGAAAAAATGAAAGCATTCTGGATTACATATGCATGTAGTAATCTTGCCTATCCATGAAACAAGCAGGCTTTTCTGTAGAAAGAGGTCACAGGAATGATAGGAATGAGGGTTAAGTAATCACTTTAGTATTATTTTTCTGCTCAGTGGTGTGTATGTACGGGTATTTGTCTTCATGTGGAACCATTATATATTACATTTTGCTTAAACATTTTTTTGTAGATTTGAGGATATGAAGGTCTTGAAGTTTTTCTCGGCATTGATTGTAAGGCTGAATTGGGCACTAAATTAATTAATTTCATTGAAGAGATTGGGGAATGAAATATGGGAGTTTGTTCATGTGGGGATGATGGGGGTCATTCCGACCCGATCAATCACTGCAGTTGTTCACAGTGCAGCGATCGGGTCGGAACTCTGCATGCGCCGGTGCCGCAGTGCGCCGGTGCATGCTGGACGGCCGAAGGCCGTCGTACCCTAGCGATCGCCTCTGCCTGACTGACAGGCAGAGGCGGTTGCTGGGTGGGAGGGGGTGGCACGGCGGCCATTTTGCGGGCGCAGTCCGGTCAACACAGACAATTCTTATATATATGTTAATTCTTATATATAAAAGTCACTTTCTAAAAGCAGAAATTCTCTTGACACATGACACTTTTATTGGACTATCTTTATACAAGACTGTGACTGTTATATTATTGAATTAAAATCCAACAGAAAGGCAGATGTGAGTAAGACGCCACAGGGCGCTTTGCACTACCTTATCAAATCACCACGGAGTGACTAATTTTTCTGTTTTATCTTTGTTTATGTGTTGTCTGTATGTCTTTTGGTGTGTGTACCGGTACTAGGTTGTATATAATAACGGCAGCAGTATTCATTATACCGTAATTGATACATATATATATAATACAGAATCCATCTATTACAGTGTATTCCATAAAAGTCTAATAAAGACATTCATTTAAATAAAATATTTTTATTACACAAAGTTGATTGTAGTGTATTTACTGTGGAGTGTATTGGTACAATGTCTAGATTCTAAATCAGGATCCATAGACAGCTTTTCTGGTGAATAAATAAAATAATTCAGCTTTACTCTCAGCGGTCAACAAAAATGAACAGAAAATAAAAAACAGCCTAGCCCCCATTCAGGGCACTGACTCACTTCTTCACCCTTGACTATCCTTGGGCAGCTAGTCTGGAAACAAGGTCTCTAAATGTCTTTCCCTCCCTGTCTCTCATAGGAATATCACAGGCTCCAGCCTGGATTGGCTGCCACTGCTGCTCTCATATATAAAGTCTCACAGTCTGGCCTTCTTCCTGGCTGGTAACACAGGCACCTGCCTGGCCTGGCTTAATGCCATAGCACCAGGAGTGCAGTTTATTCCACAAGGCTTATTCCACAAGGCTTGATAGCCACCCTGCCACAAGCAGGCACGGACTGACTTCCTGGCCCTCAGTAGCCTCCTAGCATACTGAGCTCTGACTCTAGTCCCACTTGAACTGTGTGTCTGCTCCAGTCCCACCTGGACTCTGTCTCTACAGAGCAGCATTTTCTTCCCTGTGTGGGTGGATCTCTCCTGATGCTCTCTATACCACACTAATAATAGATATTGGCCACAGAATATACTATGACAGCAGCTGCAGCCCCCGTAGGTTTCTGTTGAGGACTGCAAGCTCTCAAATTTACCAAGATCTTGAACGTAAAGGATTTGGGCTATTATTTCACCAATTTTTCCAAAGGGGGAGACTCCAGCTCACTTTCTGTCAGCCCTTGGTGACACATGCACCAGCTGATGGTCACACATTTGCATTGGTTGCGGTGACTTGAAACAGGAAACATCAAGATGGCATTACTCTATCACACTGCTTCAAGTTCTTTGCCAGGACAGGCTCTTATAGGGGCCTATCTCTTCACAAGGGTGCATTGGTAAATTTGCATCAAGATATTTATTTTTACTTTGCAGATTTTTCACAAAAAAATATACTTCACATAATGTATGCATTAAAAATGAGGATTGTGATGAATATGCCCCATAATGTCTTTGTGTTTCTTGTACCAATTTTCAAAGACATAATGGGGCAATATATACTTTATTTGTCAATTAACATTTATCCAATAATCATTCTGTGAACTAAACCAAGTGAGTTTTCCTCATCTGTAAATATATCAAAATATATAAAAATGTGTATACAGCAAGTAGAAAACTTCAGGTTCTTCTAGGTTATATTTTTTACATTTAGCTTGAGGTGCTTAATGTTTTATAGTGGAGGAATGTGCAATAAAATTTGTTTTTAAAATTATATCATATTGATAAATGGAAGCAGAGAACAGAAGTCTGGAATATTTACCAAACAGTTGAGTAAACCTAAATAGACACCCAACAAAGTAAATTATTTTCTTTTTTACATGTCAGTGCTCTTAAGAAGGCGAGTCAGATTCAGAAGATCTACTTCTCTGGCATGATTTTCTAAGGGGTAAATTTACAGGGGCATTTCATGAGATGTGAGGGCCTGTCTCCAGTGGGAACCCTTGTTGTGCAGCGCTCTCTGCTCCAATATCTGTAAATGTGGTAACTTCAACTTGTATGCTACCCTGATACTTGCTCCAGCTGTATGCCCATCTTTCTGTTGATCATGTAATCAGATGGTGCATACCAAGAAGACAATGTGCTCTATGCTGTGACAGAGCCATCATTCCAAATACATCGCTGGAAAGATCGCTGCACCAAAGGTCAGGGGTCTTTCACAGATATTGCCAAATATTTCCTTAGTGCACCCATTTTATACAGTATACGATGCTACAGAAATTTACTAGTGGTAGCTTTTACCACTGATATTAAAAACAGAATACTGCCAAGACAATGTCAATTAGCATTAGCTACAACCTTAGTACACTTAGCCACAAAACCAGGTTTCATCCAAAAAATTGAGAAAATGTATAAGTGATGCACATGCAGACATGCACATTATTTCTTCTTTGCTAAAAACAAACTTAGGAGTAGGGTATTGAAAGACATTGAAGGGTCAAACATATCATGTGACAGACACAACATTTTTTTTCAATAACATTTTGCAAATACTACTGAAAACTATAGACTTTAAGTTACGGTCATTGGGGTAACAGGGGTCCCAGCATGTCTGCCCAATATTTAAAACATCGGGCAGACACACCAGGAAACTGCAGATGCCTGCAGTTCACAGGCTTTGCATTTACCCCATTAACCCAACACTGCCAAAGTTTGATAGAGCTCATACTGTATGTTACTACAGTAGCTCTTATGACTAGAGATGTACGGCGGGCACTTTTCGTGTTTTGTGTTTTGGTTTTGGTTCCATGCTCGGATTTTGGATCTGAATTGGTTTTGCCAAAACCACCCTTTCGTGTTTTGGTTTTGATTCTGGATCTGGATGATTTAAAAAAAAAAACATAAGAACAGCTAAAAATCACAGAATTTGGGGGTCATTTTGATCCTACGGTATGATTAACCTCAATAACATTCATTTCTACTCATTTCCAGTCTATTCTGAACACCTCACACCTCACAATATTGTTTTAAGCCAAAAGGTTGCTCCGAGGTGGCTGTATGACTAAGCTAAGCGTCACAAATGGGCGGCATAAACACCTGGCCCATCTAGGAGTGGCACTGCAGTGTCAGACAGGATGGCAGATTTAAAAAATAGGCCCCAAACAGCACATGATGCAAAGAAGAAAATGAGGTGCATTGAGGTAGCTGGATGGCTAAGCTAAGTAAATCAAGTGTGCGGCACAAGAACCTGGCCCATCTAGGAGTGGCATTGCAATGGCAGACAGGATGGCACTTAAAAAAAATAGTCCCCAAACAGCACATCATGCGGAGAAGTAAAAGAGGTGCAATGAAGTAGCTGTATGACTAAACTAAGTGACACAAATGTGTGGCACAAACACCTGGCCCGTCTAGGAGTGGCATTGCAGTCCCACTGCACTAATGGCAGATACCGGATGCACATCTAACACCAGCATAGTTGTTATGGCCTTAGTAATCTGCTTTGCAACAGGGTATGTATATAGTGCAGTATCACTGGAATTAGATGGCAGTACCACTGGACATATACGGCAGTATCACTGGATTTATATGACAGTACCACTGGACATATACGGCAGTATCACTGGAATAACATGGCAGGATCACTGGAATTATACGGCAGGATCACTGGTTTTATACGGTAGTAACGCTGGACATATACGCCAGTACCACTGGAATTATACGGCAGGATCACTGGAATTATACGGCAGTACCACTGGACTTATACATCAGTACCACTGGACATATACGACAGTATCACTGGACTGGATTTTTATGCCAGTACCACTGGAATTATACTGCAGGATCACTGGAATTATACGGCAGGATCACTGGAATTATAAAGCAGTATCACTGGAATTTTATGGCAGGATCACTGGATTTATACACCAGTACCACTGGAATTATACGGCAGAATCACTGGAATTATACGGCAGGATCACTGAACTTATACGCCAGTACCACTGGAATTATACGGCAGGATCACTGGATTAATGCGCCAGTACCACTGGAATTATACGGCAGGATCACTGGATTTATACTCCAGTATCACTGGAATTATATAGCAGGATCACTGGAATTATACGGCAAGATCACTGGATTTATATGGCAGTACCGCTGGACATATACAACAGTATCACTGGACTGGATTTATACACCTGTAGCACAGGAATTATATGGCAGGATCACTGGAATTATACGGAAGATCCCTGGAATTATATGGCAGGATCACTGGATTTATACGGCAGGATCACTGGAATTATACGGCAGGATCACTTTAATTATACGGCAGGATCACTGGATTTATACGGCAGTACCACTGGAATTATATGGCAGGATCACTGAATTTATATGCCAGTACCACTGGAATTATACAGCAGGATCACTGGAATTATATGGCAGGATCACTGGATTTATACGCCAGTACCACTGGAATTATACGGCAGGATCACTGGATTTATACACCAATACCACTGGAATTATACGGCAGGATCACTGGATTTTTACACCAGTATCACTGGAATTATGCGGCAGGATTACTGGAATTATATGGCAGGATCACTGGATTTATATGGCAGTACCGCTGGACATATACGGCAGTATCACTGGAATTATACATCTGGATCACTGGAATTATACGGCAGGATCACTGGAATTATACGACAGGATCACTGGACTTATACGCCAGTACCACTGGAATTATATGGCAGGAAGAAAGGATTTATACGCCAGTACCAATGGAATTATACGGCAGGAATACTGGATATATACGTCAGTACCACTGGAATTATACGGCGAATCACTGGATTTATACGCCAGTACCACTGGAATTATACGGCAGGATCACTGGAATTATATGGCAGGATCAGTGGATTTATACGTCAGTACCGCTGAACATATATGGCAGTATCACTGGACTGGATTTATGCACCAGTACCATTGGAATTATATGGCAGGATCACTGGAATTATACGGCAGTACCACTGGATTTATACTGCAGTACCACTGGACATATACGGCAGTATCACTGGACTGGATTTATACGCCGGTACCACTGGAATGATACGGCAGGATCACTGGAATTATATGGCAGAATCACTGGAATGATACGGCAGGATCACTGGATTTATACGCCAGTACCACTGTAATTATACGGCAGGATCACAGGATTTATATGCCAGTACCACTGGAATTATATGGCAGGATCACTGGAATTATACGGCAGTACCACTGGACATACAGTATTTGGCAGTATCACTGGACTGGATTTATACGCCAGTACCACTGGAATTATACAGCAGGATCACTGGAATTATACGGCAGGATCACTGGATTTATACGGCAGTACCGCTGGACATATACGGCAGTATCAATGGACATATACTGCAGTAACACTGGACTGGATTTATACACCAGTACCACTTGAATTATATGGCAGGATCACTGGAGTTATACAGCAAGATCCCTGGAATTATATGGCAGGACCACTGGATTTATACGGCAAGATCACTGGAATTATACGGCAGGATCACTTTAATTATACGGCAGGATCACTGGACTTATACGGCAGTACCACTGGAATTATATGGCAGGATCACTGAATTTATACGCCAGTACCACTGGAATTATACGGCAGGATCACTGGATTTATACGCCAATACCACTGGAATTATACGGCAGGATCACTGGATTTTTACACCAGTACCAATGGAATTATACAGCAGGATCACTGGAATTATACGGCAGGATCACTGGATTTATATGGCAGTACCGCTGGACATATACGGCAGTATCACTGGAATTATACATCTGGATCACTGGAATTATACGGCAGGATCACTGGAATTCTACAACAGGATCACTGGATTTATACTCCAGTACCACTGGAATTATATGGCAGGAAGAAAGGACTTATACGCCAGTACCAATGTAATTACTAATTATACGGCAGGAATACTGGATTTATACGTCAGTACCACTGGAATTATACGGCGGATCACTGGATTTATACGCCAGTACCTCTGGAATTATACGGCAGGATCACTGGAATTATATGGCAGGATCAGTGGATTTATACGTCAGTACCGCTGGACATATACGGCAGTATCACTGGACTGGATTTATACACCAGTACCATTAGAATTATATGGCAGGATCACTGGAATTATACGGCAGTACCACTGGATTTATACTGCAGTACCACTGGACATATACGGCAGTATCACTGGACTGGACATATACGCCGGTACCACTGGAATTATACGGCAGGATGACTGGAATTATACGGCAGAATCACTGGAATGATACAGCAGGATCACTGGATTTATACGCCAGTACCACTGAAATTATACAGCAGGATCACAGGATTTATATGCCAGTACCGCTGGAATTATAATGCAGGATCACTGGAATTATACGGCAGTACCACTGGACATACAGTATTTGGCAGTAACACTGGACTGGATTTATATGCCAGTACCACTGGAATTATACGGCAGGATCACTGGAATTATACGGCAGGATCACTGGATTTATACGGCAGTACCGCTGGACATATACGGCAGTATCAATGGACATATACTGCAGTATCACTGGACATATACGGCAGTAGCACTGGACATATACAGCAGCACAGGGACACCACCACTGGACTGATGCAGGACAACACAGCACCACTGCAATGGACTGGATTTATACAGCAGCACTGGACATATGGCAGCAGAGGACACCACCACTGTGACTGGACTGATGCAGCACAATACACCATCACTGAACTGATGCAGCACAACACAGCACCACTGGACTGGACTTATACAACAGCACTGGACATATAGCAGCAGAGGACACCACCACTGTGACTGGACTGATGCAGCACAAGACACCACCACTGGACTGATGCAGCACAACACAGCAACACAGTGGACTGGATTTATACAGCAGCACTGGACATATGGCAGCCGAGTACACAACCACTGTGACTGGACTGATGCAGCACAAGACACTAACACTGAACTGATGCAGGACACCGAGGACGGAGACACGTCCTCTGTCTACACTCTCCAATGCTGGAGTGAAAATGGCGGCGACGCGCGGCGAATTATATGGAATCCAAACCCCGCGAGAATCTGACAGAGGGATGATGACATTTTGCCTCGTTCTTGTTTCCGAGTCAGGCGGGAAAACCCGAGCCGGGCTCGGATCTGCGCTCGGGTCGTGATGTTCGGGCGGGTTCGGTGCTCTGAGAACGGAAACCGCTCATCTCTACTTATGACCCACAGTATGTCTGTGCCATTATCACCGTATACTTTTAATAGAACTTATTTTTTGAAAGTACATACAGTAAGTACACAAATAAATTTAGTCTTCTAAATGATAACAGATAGAAGCAATGAATACAGGTCAAAAATATCAAGCCCTGCTTTCCTAGTTCCAAATATCCACTTAGAAATTACCCAATTATCCCTAGCTATGAACGTCAATCCAATAGACTTAACTTCTACTGGAAACATAGGATGGTCCAACAAAAGTTGGTAAAGCTGAGATGTGCTACAGTATACTGTATAAAGAATAAATAAGGGATACACTTGAACAGTGGTTTTTAACCATCCCTCTTGATGATATGGGAACCATATAATGGGGGTATGAGACTTGGGGGCAGATTTATCAAAGCTTGGAGAGAGATAACTTTATCTCTCTCCACTAAATCTCTGAATTTTTTAAAAACAGGGTTGTTGGATTAGAATGAAGTATTGCAATAATGATCCTCCTGCAACTGTAGTGAAAACAATAAAAGTGTTGTGAGTGTTAAAGTCTGCTGCGCCTTGTCCCTACCTGCTAGACACGCCATAAATTCTCGTGGGAGCGTTTGCCTCTCTATGCAGAGCCATATTGACCCATACCGGGTCCGTAGGCTTTCAGGTATTTCTGTCCCCCTCCGGCTCTTCAATCTTTCACCCCACTATAGCTGACAATTTGGAAGAAGAGTTTATGCCATAATTTATCATTTCAGTTTTCACACAAACACCAATACACAGTTGAAATAGTCTGCTGGCCTCTTTTCTCATGTCGCAATTGTTCTTCCTTTTCTTTTCTCTTTAGAAATACCGCTAGTATGCTATTAGTCCGCTGTCCACCCCCATTGTCTCAATCCAAACCTCTGCTGATTATTAGTGTGCCTTGTTAGGGCGCAGTGTGCACTGGTAACAGTGCCTCAGCAAAAAACTTGATGGGCCCCTAGTCCTTGTGGGGCCCCCAGGCTTCAGCCAAGAAAGCCTTATGTATAAATGGCCCTGCCACTACGCGCTCTCATTATTAATAGAGATGAGCGGGTTCGGTTTTACTCGGATTTACCCGAATCCCCTTATTGGCTCACGGGCTTCACGTGTTTTGGTTAGCCAATAAGAAAAATCAAGAAAACAAGAACTTGCGATAATTCTGGTGTTAAGAACCAAGCAAATCCGAACCCGATCATCTATAATTCTTAACACAGGACTGTCATCCATGTGCTCTGGTGTTTAGTGGCCTCAGACACTAGACGAGACGTAGTTGTGTTATGTCGATGCTCCTTCAAAAGGTAAGTTAATGCGCATTATTGAACCTATAATCATAGTGGGAAAATCGACTTGATGTGTCAGATGGCATGTGAGTAACATTATCAGTGACTATTCCTCGGTTCCATGTTTAACTAGGTGTATCTAGCTTGTTTTTTTGTAATTTACATTTTTTTTTCTAAAAATAAATATACAGTAGTAAAATCCATGTTTTTTCTTCCAGCTATTTGTTCCTAGCTATCCATATGTAAAGATAAACTGAGCTATTGACATTTTGAAGTCACATTTGTACCTAATAGGACTGGAGATGATAATGATGATTTTGACAGTTTGGTGGAGGGGGTATGGAGAAATGTTGGGCATTCCATTTCTGGGTCTGCACTCATAAAGAAGTTAAGTAGCCCTGCAATAGATTAATTTTTCTATATAAAAAAAAGTATCTTTTTATCTTTTTTTTTAAAAGCAAAAATAGGAGCTGAGCAAACAGAAAATCCCAAAGGCTGACAAGGCGACTCAACTCTTCCTTGTGGAAAACAAAAGTTTTGTTTGTTTTTAAGCAAGACAGGATAGAGCGCTGGTTTAGGACAAATACATTTACTAATAATTAAAATACTCATAAAAAACACATAAATCCAGGTCTGTATAATTAAATACATCTATAAATACTGCATATTAGACCTGTGTACACAGAAATAAACTATATATGGTTAAAAAAAAAAAAAAATGCCTATGCTGCGCAGGTAAGTGTGCCAGTTGATATAGGCAAAAGCTCCTATGGATTAGTGGTACTGTATCAAGCACAAATGTTAACAGTGGCTGACAGTCTCTAGCTCCAAAATGAGTAGTAGCAGTGGCAAACGCAGGATTTCTAGAGGGGGGGTTTCCAAATGAAGTCTACAATCGCCCACTCTGCGGAACATTAGAGCAAGTCCGGGAGTCTGGGGGAGCAGAAGCAGAACCTACTAACGATCCTGGACATTAATGTACACATTGGTCTTTTTATACACTGGATACTGAATGGAATACAGCATCAATATTTAACACTATAGATGGTCTCTAACTATAGATGGTCTCTAGTATAGGCTGTATCAAATTTAAATAATATAAATAAGTGATCAGGAAAAGGTTAAACATACCATAATAAATGAATATAAAAACATAATAGAAACAGTACTGCACTTTCTAAGCACACATTCTCCCACCTCACGGTAAGGCTCCTGTCTCTTCTTCCTAGTAGCTGCTCTCTGATCCAGTGCACTGACTGAGGACTCAGACCTACACACACAGCAAACTGGTAGAAAAAGCTGCTACCACTGGGCATGTGCAGCAGCTCTGCTCTGTCCCTTCATAATGTTGCTGCAGCTCTTGTATTATATACCATTGCTATTGTCATAATTTGAGGCACTTGCTAAGTGAAGGGGGGTTTCTGGGCAACCGGAAACCCCCCTGCGTTTGCCTATGAGTATCGAGCACTTTTATTAGAGCAGCTGATGTTAAATGTATCTACTATGGGACTGATTAAGAGATGAACGAAGATGCATGTCCGAACACAGTGGCCATGTCCATCTGGTCTGTGCACGCGTAGGAAGGATGTGGCCGCAAGATGATCGCCAGAGGCGGGTGTTTGCGGTGTGGTGAAGTGGTGTTGGTGGGGAGGCGTGGTGGGTCAAACAGGGGTGGGTCAGGAAAGTTTTCGGGGCAGCTGTGTGACATCACATGCAGTCGCTCTGATTTAAAAAATGGATACAGCCAGGCTGCACTGCCAGGGGTCAGCCTTGATGATTCAATGCATTGCGGATGCTTTGGGAGGCCTTGCCCTGTGCTGGGCAGCCCCCAGCATGTGAGAGGATGGTCGCAGGTCTGGCAGCGATCTGCATTCATCTCTGAATAAGGTCCTATGAGCATAAATTGCAGATATTAGTGATGTGTTCACTAAATAAGCCAATATAAGCCAGTGTAGCCAGTGCTTCTTTTAATCAGCTGGTGAACAAAGAGCGCAGGCTCCTCTTGCTGAGTACATGAATGTGTACAGCTTCAAGTCACATGTAATCAATGCCAGATGAGGAGTCCAATGTTGCGGTCACATCAGCAGTGCGGTGGTGGAGCCTTGTATACGACAATGCAAATACTGACATTCATTGTGTATCCTTGTGTTTAAGCAGATGTAATAAGCATTAAATGTATACTACTTTTATTGTATCATTGTTACTCTGTTGTTTTACATTATCATATTAACATAATATCTTGACATTTTTTTTATTTATTTTTATTTGGGTTACCAGTTGTTACTGTTAGAGGAATTCTTGCTGCACATTATTAGAGGCCCTCATAATATTCTATTCAACTCATTCATGATATCACTATTGTGTCCAGTGCACTAATGTTGCAGCTGTTATACATGCACTCATCAGACAGAGTGGTAATCATTACACAAACAGGGAAGAAAGCTTAATTCCAGATAAAATATTATTCCTAGATTTAACACATAAAGGGTAGGGAACCGCACATTTTACATTTATGCTTTATGTTTAAATATTTTAACAGTACTCATAAATGACTGGACTGTTGTAGATTTCAGTCAGATAACATCCCTTTCCAATATTTGCTGTACAGTATCTTATCCTTATTTTAATTTATTAAATATAACTCCACTGACTGATGTGAATGACTAAATATTCTCTTTAAGGCAATGTGTAATGGGATGCAGTCAATATACCGTCTGTCGGGATCCCGGCCTGCAGGAGACTGGCGCCAGAATCACGAACTGAGTGGGAATAAAACGTGTGGCCCGATGTGTGGTGAGCGCAGAGAGCGCGATCCATGGTGAGCGCAGCTAGCCCACATGTAATAATACTGTATATTTAATATAATGTGTTTACTTTATGAGAACAATTTCCTCCCAATTTAAACAATATTGTGTCAATGTATCAGTTTGTATCAGTATCAGGTACATAAACTTTTTTTGGAATAATACATTTGCTTATTTATTTACACTATTTTGGTTTACATATGTGTTTTAATTAATACCCCTAGACAGTAGGAAGGTGATTCACAGGTGGTTGCCTTTGCAAACTTGAAGCAACTATGGCTTCTTTATGCTAATGCCATGGCAGATAAAATAAATCCACTGACATTGGAGCAACCCTATGGGTATATGCAGTTCCGGACGAATTGCGCCTTTTTTTCGTCCGTTTTAAAATTCGACTGTACTCGACAGCCGCAGCCCTCCCGCCGGGACCATGAATTCACCATATGCAATACAAAACGCATTCGACACTCCCCTTGTCGAATAACGGACCAATCGTCGAGTAGTGGGCGTCCTAAATTCGACTTCCCGACGTTTTGAGCCCTTTATTAGGGCTTGTTTGCTGCGTGCTCAGCAGCCATTTTGTGAACCTGCAGAGAGGTGTGTGGAGGTGCAGAGCTAGCAAATTGGTTGTTTGCTGTGGTATCGTTTGGACACCCAGCAGGCTTTAATCCAGGACAGACAGGAGGATACATGTTACCTCGGAGGAGAGTCGTTTTTGGAGTGATTTCTACATTTTTAGGTACAGATGTAGCCACCTTTATCTTGAGTGGCCGCGGCGGTTGGCCCGTTCGACCATACGCAGCGTACTGTGGCGTAGCGAGGCGCGCCTAGCCACAGAGAGGCTATCTAATCGCACGGAGACAGACATTTGACGTTTGGCGTTACCTTTACGTGTAATACCTGCGATCAGCCACCAGATGTCGCTTTTTACAATCACCACTGCGCATGCGTGTGGTCTCCCGTAAAATACAATACTGACATACATAATAAGGACTACTTTACTAAGGCGTCTCATTACGCTGCATACAGCAAATACTGTACTCATTACGCTGCATTATTTAATACAGTACTGTACAGTATATACAGTACGACACCGACGCAAATACAGTAGTACAGCATACAGTATATGATCCATCTACAATACTTTATGAATACTGTATGTGAGCGTGCAAGTCCCGCAGACAAAACACAGTACTGTAAAACCAGTAGTGTACACTGTCGCAAATGGATGTGTGTTACAAGTTCACTATTGCCTCTCAAGATTAGGAATTTTCTACAGTGTTATCGTCCTAATCCCGTAGCCATTACAGCATAATCAAAACCAACGGATTTATACATTTGTCTGCGGCGAAGTGGTGAAGTGTTTCGCTTCCTATACTCAGAGTCCAGGGTTCGATTCCTTAAGTACTGTACGAATGCATGTTACTGTAGTTTTTTTCAGACACTTTATTATTTTTTTTATTCACATACTGCAAACCAGGGCATACAGTAGCTGCATGAGCGGTTCTATGCGATCGAGTCCGGTGTACCATAATCTGCAGGTTCTATGCAGGTTAAGGTACTATGCTCCGTACACAGTACACATACAATTCTGTAGCTGGGCAGACTGAATAGAAATGGCTACCACCTATGACTCCTTGCCCCACAGAGGCCCTAGGCTACGGAGCAAGTAATAGTCCAGATTGTACAGACTATGGGGCAATGCTGAATGAGCGTCACAATCCCCTAGCTAAAATACACAGTATGCATATTATGGTACACCGGACTCGATGACATACTGTAGCACACTGGCAAAATGGCCGCCGCCCCTGAACCCTTGTGCAGGTTATGGGGCTATGCTGAAGGAGCGTCACAATCCCCTAGCCAAAATACACAGGGGAGGGATAAGCTACTGTAGGATTGCATACAGTATTACGGTACACCGGACTCAATCGCATAGCACACTGTCAAAACGACCACTACCCATGAACCCCCACCTCCTGAACCCCCACCTCGTGGCAGGCAGCAGTTGGGTATGGAATGAGAAATGGCATAAGCTGTGCAGGCTACGGGGCGATGCTGAAGGAGCGTCACAATCCCCTAGCCAAAATACACAGAGATACTGTAAGCGAGGTCTATGCACATTACAGTACTGTACAGTACGTTACACCGGGCTCGGTCGCATAGCAAACTGACAAAACACAAGTTTTACAGTACATACAGTAAAGCAGGCCAAAGCTGCAGGAGAGTTTCTACTGTAAAGGTTCTATGCACCGTACGGTAATGTACACATACCTGTACAATTCTATAGCAGGGCAGACTCAATTGAAATGGCTACCGCCTGTGACTCCTACAGTAGCTCCTAGGAGGCACTCAGCTATGGAGCAAATAACAGCACAGATTTTGCAGGCTACGGGGCAATGCTGAAGGAGCGTCACAATCCCCTAGCTACAATACACAGGGGTGATAGAGATAATCGAGTGGCTGGAGGGGGGTCCCCTTGATTTAAGGGGCCCCCACTCCTCCAGGGTACTCCGGCCAGGTGTGACTAGTTGGGTATTTAATTCCATGGCCGCAGGGACCTGTATAAAAGTCTCCCCCGGCTGTGCATTATCTGTCCAGCTAGTGGAGCCCAGTGCTGATTCAAAAAATATGGGGAACCCCTACGCTTTTTTTGTCCCCCTTATTTTTTGCACCAGGACCAGGCGCAGAGCCCGGTGCTGGTTCTAAAAAGATGGGGGATCCCGTGTCCATTTTTTCCGTATTCCTTCCGGAATTCGACTGCAATTGCATATACAGTACTGTACCCCTTAATGTCACTGCTTACAGTATACAGTATTTAGACATGAGCTTGTGTACAGTATCTGTCATGAGGTGCTTTTTTCACTGACACTATAACTTTTTTCTATTGTGATATACTGTACTGTACAGAGGCGGCAAACTAGCCAAACGGGAATAATCAGCTTCTGCAGAATAAAATGAGATGCTACAGTACATGCCTATATTCTGTGAGTGACTGCGGCTCTATGAAATTAAATCAGAAAATTTAAATATGAAATGCATTACTAATGTGTGGCATTACTGTACTGTATGTGTATAAGGTGTACTACAATATTTTCTGGTGTAACATAAGGAAAGGGCACTACTGCATGGTCTAATGCAGTGGTTCTCAAACTTGGTCCTCAGGACCCCACACAGTGCATGTTTTGCAGGTAAACCAGCAAGTGCACAGATGTATTCATTACTAACTGACACATTTTAGAAGGTCCATACAGTAGGTGGAGCTAATTTTTTCACTTGTGATTCTGTGAGACCTGCAAAACCTGCACTGTGTGGGGTCCTGAGGACTGAGTTTGAGAACCTGTGGTCTAATGTAAATAAAGATGAATGTGGTGGGGTGTAATGTGAATAAGGGGCATTACTGTTAGGAGTAATGTGGTACTATGATATGATGTCATGAGAATAAGAGACACCACTGCATGATATAATGTGAATAAAGTTGCAGTACTGTGTTGTGTCATTTCATCTTCGGGTATTATTGTGTTACCATGCCCCTTCCCAGCAAGAACATACTGTACACTGTTTTGGGCTGGCACTAAATGTGCACATTGTTCTTATTTAGATTATAGGGGGTAGGAGCGCCAAAATGGGTGATGGTGCTGGGAAAGGGGTGCAGGGTTAGAGGCGGAACTACGTAGCATCTGTGCAAGAGGGCATCAGCCAAAATCTAGCCTAGGGCATCATGTTGGTCAGGTTTGGCTCTGATAATACTGTATACTGTACTCTTACTGTACTTTGCATTCAATACAGATACTGTTTGCACACAGGTTTTACATGAATCATTGGCAATGCTGCAGGAGTGTCTCATTAGGCAATCTAAAATATACCACGACTATGGGTGGGGATACAGTAGGGAAGTTCTGTCACCATAAGCTGTCTGCTGTGTATAGCATATTTCCATCTGAGATGCATTTGTGTGTTTGTAATAAGAAAAAAACATTTTACTGTACATTTAGTGGATACAGTATTTCTCCCCCATAATGACGTATCATACTGTACAGGTACCCTCATGTACTGTACCGTACCATACTGTAAAATTGAATATTTATTGGAAAAACATCAATATTAATGTAAAAATAAAGTATTACAACATCCGATTCCATGTACTGCACTGATCAAAATGTACAGTACTCTTATTCAGGACTTATAAAACTGAAAATAACTGTTCATACAGTACACATCAATAACATTACTACTGTATAATATTCTACATTAGTTTATGCAATAATCAGACAAAGGCAATTTTATCATTTTTTTTAATAATGCACCAATTTAAAATTTTAAACAGAAAATACAGAACTACATATTTGTGGCTTGACCATTTCTTTCAACTACAACAGGTAATACTTTATACAGGTGATTTATATAATTATTACAATGTTCAGGTGTGAGTACTTCTAGCCAAAATTTCTTTATCCCATCCACCAGTTGCTGTTTTGTTGTTGGCTTTGCAACACTCCTAACGTACCTCTTCAATTGAGCCCACACTAATTCGATTGGGTTCATGTCTGGTGATCTAATTAAAAAAAAAAAAAAAGCGTATAGAAAAAATTAATTACAGTACATTACAGTAAATAGAGAAAATTAAACATACAATATTGTACTGTTTATTAAACAAAATTTTTTTTTACAGTACTAGAGTGCTATCCAAAATTTTACTTGTACACTGTTGAAAGAATACTCACTCTGGTGGTGTGCGTTCCCAATTCATACCTTTCTCTTCCATAAATTTGGCTGAGGCGGAGTGTTTAGGATCATTGTCTTGGAATATCCTATGGTGAGTTGGGTAATATTTATTCACAAATGGCACCATACATTTCTCTACTATTGTTTCTTGGAAATATTTCTTATCCATGATTCCTACAGAAATCAAAAAATGTTGTTCATTAATAAGCAACTCCTTTTATTGTGCAGTTACACGTACTCTACAGTACAACATGTATTTTTACAGAACACAGGCACAGAATAAAGTATAGTACTGTACTGTACCTTCGAAAAATAATAGGGGACCAGCTCCTAATCGTGATATGCCTCCCCATACATGGATTTTCAATGGATGCTTTGGGCGTGGTTTTAAAGAGATATGGTTACGTTTCCTGAATGACATTCTGGAGAACCGCTCAAGGGCAACAGACGATTCATCTGTGAAAATGATTCATCTGTGAAAACGCCGCGTGAGGATTGGTGATCCAGAAAAGAGGAAGATAAGGGATACCATAAACTCTGTGCTGAGAACGAAGAGGAAAATGACTTGGAAGCTCGACTATGATGAAACCAGATCATTACCTACCTCCTAGCTTCAGCACATCAGCTTCACACAGCTGAAGCTAAAAAATTGTGTCAATGTACCTGTATGACCTGTACATTTTCTGGGGCTGCATGCACTGTGCTGAATCCACTTGGAGCAGCTCGGTTACTCAAAGGGGAGTGCATGAACTTGGCTCACCACATTCCTGGTAATGTAAGGGCCTGTTACAAGTTGCCCCTTTTATTCCTGTTGATTTTTTGGGCGCTGCTGTATCTATCCAGTAGCAGCCGAGTCCATTGTGCTGTGTCCATCTGGGGCCTTGGGCTGCGTTTCCATCCAGGGGCTGCTGTTGTCAGTCCTCTATTCTGGTGTCCGTATGCGACAGTGTTAAAAAGCAAAAGACAAAAACGAAAAATAATTCAAAAAAGCTAAACCTAAAAATAAAGTACAAAAACCATTACCCCGCACCACCACCACAAAAAAATAAATTATAAAAATGTTAAAGTTGATATTGTTACTGTATTTGTGCTGTTACCTTTTGATTAAAGTACCGTACAGTATGTGTGATGTTGGCTTTATTACAATACAGTACAGTATGTGTGATGTTACATGTTCCAAATGATTTTGTCCGTAAATAAAGTGTTTCTTAAAATAAACATGACGTGGTTTCCAATGTTTGTATTCCCAACTTCCTGTACTGTATAAATTAGTACTACTGTATGATGGGAATTCAATTAAGAGTGGTATACTGTATGTAAAACAACTTGGTTAGGCATCTTGCATTTCATATTTTAATAAAAACCACAGGAAACTTCTATTTTTAAAAGTTTATTGAAGAAAAAAAAGGTGTTTTTTTTTAAATAAAGTTTGAAAGTTAATTAAAACAAAAAAGTAGTTTGTTCTTCGTTACATTCTTTTCTTGTGTATATAGATATCTGTGGGGAAAAAAAAAAAAAAAGTATTAAAGTAAAGACACTCATGTTCATTTGTTTTCCAAGAAAATTTGTGGAACCACACAGCCCAGCAATAAGTCATGCTGGGCTGTGTGGTTCCACAAAAGGCATGCGGTACAAAGTGAAATAGTGGTGTCAGTGGTCAGCACTTTGACACGCTAACATTTGTGGAACCACACAGCAATGCCTGACACACACAAAATGCCTGACACACACAAAATGCCTGACACACACAAAATGCCTGACACACACAAAATGCCTGACACACACAAAATGCCTGACACACACATGCTGGAGTGAAAACACATGTTTGCCAAACAGTCGACAGCACATGTCGGCCAGATGGCCGACCAAACTTGCTCCAAATCACCCCAAACTGGCCAGAAAGCACCCCAGCACACTCAGGAGGTACTGTACACCACAGCTAAATTAGGAGAGAATTTCATTACAAACAGCCAGATCTTGCAGATTATCTGCCAGATAATTGTATGGTGTACAGTATGCCTATCTTATACAGTAGAAAAAGATACTATACAATGGAGTACAAGAACAAAAATTTTTATTAAATAAAATTAAATTAATCGCAATAACAAATTAAAAAAGTGGTCCACTAGGAGGTGGACCACCACCCGCAGGAGCTGGATGGCACGCTGCAACTGTTCTGTGGGAAAAAAAGGACAGTATTACAAAACAAATACTGAATACTTTACAGTGTAGTAATGGCAATACAGTACTTTACTCTACAGTATATTAGACAATATTGTTATTTACTGTACAATGTACAGTACTGTATTGTCAGTACAGTAAATCAAACACTACTGTACGCTGTCGAGGTAATTTAAACATTGCTTTAGTTTACCTCTTGTATAAGTGGGCTGCTGCCTGCCCGCTTCTGGGCCAGCCCACCTATCTTGCCCCTGTCTGGGGCCCCCATAAATAATTGGCACTATATTGGAGAAAAAAAAACATTTAGTCACATTCAAATAGTAAACAATTATTACTGTATACTGTAGGTACAGTATTATACTGTATTGCTGGTATTCAAAATATAAAGTACTGTACAAGAGTTTAGCTTCAATAGGTCATAAACAAATTGTCAAAGGAATTAAACACCACAGTACAAATACTGTAGACATTTACTGTATGTATTAGCAGTCATGACATTTCATGACCGCTTCAGAAAAAAGAGGGTTACAGTACTGTAGGTGGTGTTGTAGGGAGTACTATCCATAATAGTGGACTGTACTCAGAGCCAGCCATAAATAATATGATTCCCTAGTCAAGTTTTTGGATGCTGCCCCCTTGCACAGATGCTATTTCCGCCTCTGAGCCTGTACCCCTTTCCCAGCACCATCACCCCTCAACCATAGCAGTCCTCATTTTGGTGCTCCTCCAACTTACTGTACTGTATGTTTAAAATAGCAACAGTGTGCACATTCGGTGTGCATCCCAAAACGGTGCATGTTCTTGCTGGGAAGGGGCAAGGCCACACAGTAATTCCCCAATCTGAAATGACGCCACACAGTACTGCAACTTTATTCACAACATATCATGCAATAGTGTCTCTTTTTCTCGTTACATCATATGATAGTACCACATTACTCCTCAAAGTATTCCCACTTATTCACATTGCATCACATCATATTGCTCTTTGTTCACATTAGACCACACAGTAGTGCCCTTGCTACAGTATATGTTACACAACAAAGTACTGTATACACATAATGCTGCACATTAGTAATGCATTTTGTATGCACAGAATATACTGTAGGCATGCTGCATATCATATTAATCAGCAGAAGCTGCTTGTGCCCCTGGGCATTTGGCAAGTATGCCTATGCCTAGGGCAGGCTCAGACTGGAGATCAGTACGTAATCCCGCTGGACGGGATCCCGGCAGTCAAAATACAGACGCCGGAATCCCGACCACACAATCCCGACATGGGCGGCGAGCGGAAAGCAGCCCCTTGCATGCTTGCTTCGCTCGCCACGCGGTGGGCACGGTGCCTCGCTACGCTCTACACACTATTATATCAGTAGTCAGGAAACGCAGCATGCATTTGTGGAGTGAAGAGGGTGAAAAAGGAGAGAAAGTACAGTTTGTACTGTAAGGTTATGTCAGAGGGTGTGAAGATGATCAGCTCAGTGTTATACATGTTACAGTAAGTTAGAATACAGTACAGTGCATTATGTATTTCTATTTTATTACCAGGTGTCTCCTCCACTGGTTGGCGACGGACTGTAAAAAGATAAAATACAGTACAGTTAGTCATATCAGTTTGACTTAAAATAATGTTGGAGAAAAAAAAATACTGTAATTACAGTACCAACTATTGCTACTGTACAGTATATTTACCAAAAATGTATTCTGGCTCGTCGTCTGTGGGTAAAAGAGAAGAATATTATAAGATACAGTATACAGTAAAAAGTATAGTAATAGTACACTAGTGTCCAGGCCCAGTGTCAGGTGGGTAAAAAAAGGTATGCTTGTGACAGGCATGGTGATTCCAAGGGACCCCACCGAGACCATCAGAAAATTTGTGAGTGACCCGTATGCCGGTGATTATGACTAGAATAAGGTACTGTAGCAACTCTTTTTTCTTTTGAATTATGTATACTGTACAGTACTGTATGTGCATATTGTACAGTACACTTAAAATATTTAGCAGTTACTGTAGTGGTAATTTTTGGGATGACAGTATTAGCATACTGTAAGCATCCAACTGAGGCCCCCAAACAGATGCCGCCACTAGGTACAGTACGTGCCTCTCGTGCCTAATGGGAAATTCATCACTGACAGTATCTAGAGAGATGAATGGAGAGACAGTGACAAGGGGTGAGAGAGAGAGAGAGAGAGAGAGAAATTGAGTAAGATGGGTGTTTTTTTTAGAACAGGATGTTGTCCATACAGTAGCAACCAATCAAATATTACCTACTGTACTGTATTATCGTCTGTAAGTGTAACTAGATACTGTAAATGTTAATGTGGGATGTGATCGGTTGCTACTGTATGGGCAATATCACCAGTTCAAACAAAAACAATTTTCATCCGATTTCTACGCATTTGCCAGAAAAATCTGATGAAAAGTGCTACTCTGATGGCATCAGATCAATGTCAGTAATAATTCTTACCACTAAATGCAGCAGCATCATCATCATCCTCCTCCTCCTCCATGGCCTGTTCCAGTGTAGGGCCTGTGAAAAAAAACATTAATGTGAAAAAAAAAAAAGGTTCATTCCAGGAAATACACATACCCTCCAACATGACCCGCCCCACTAGGTACAAAATGCTCTGGTTCTGGACTTCCCTCTTAATTTATTATTGCCATCACCTGTGAAGAAACAGCTTTCTTATCATATAACTAGTTCAACACAGGTGATGGAAATCATAAATTAAGAGGGAAGTCTAGAAACAGAGCAGTGCGGCGGGTCATGTTGGAGGGTCTGCATACAGAAACATAGAATTTGATGACAAATACTGTAAGAACCACTTTGCCCATCTAATCTGCCTCTTTTTTTTAACCTTTTTTTTACATCAAACCTTATAACAATTTTCCCCAAACATCACATGATGCAAAGATAAATAAATAAAAAAAGAGAGTAGATTTCGCACACAGAGACGAGAATGTCGAGGCCAGAATCAGGGGGTAGTGGAGGAGGGTTAGGATACCGTACCTCACCCTGTTGGGATTGCTGCAATCAGGATGCCACTGTCGGTCACCTGACCGCTAGAATCCTGACTGCTGGTCACGCAAACCCAACCCATTGGTTTAACACAATGTACAGTACAGTACAATACTGCAGTTTACTTACCAAGTTGGGGAGAGGGTTGTTGGGGAGAGGGTTTTTCATCCTCATCCTCACTGTCAATAATTACTGAGTTGAAAATAAAAAAATATTATAAACAAAATACAGTAGAGTACAGTTACTACAAAATTGCACAGTAGTACAGTGCTACAGGAGGCAGAGATATATTCATAATACAGTAGGAGCAGAATGACTGTCCAGCGGTAGGGGACATACAGTACTGTATTTAAAAGACCTGCTGTCTGGATCCCGGCATTCAGAATGCAGAGTGTGGATTCAGAGTATGATTGGAGGGTTAGGCTAGTGGAGGGTGGGTCGGATGCACAATTTTGGGCACCATAATACAAAATGGATATCGTGGAACTACAAAAGGTTTAGAGGCGGGCGACCAAAGTGATGAAGTGGATTGAGAAGATGGAATACAAGGAAAGGCAGGCTAGGCATGTTTACATTGGAAAAGAGGAGATTAAGAGGGGACATGATTAACCTTTACAAATATACTGTATACAGTAAGGGGACAATACACAGGAACGGTTTTTGATAAGATGGACACAGAGGACACGTGCACAGTAACTCTTGTTGAAGTAGAGGCGATTTCGCACAGAGGCGAAAAGGGGTCTTCACAGTGAGGGAAATACTGTACAGTACATGTTTGGAATTCCCTGCCTGAAAAGTAATAAAAGTGGACTTGGTCAATACTTTTAAGAATGGGCTTGAGAAAATCCTACTGTACTTACTATAATCTGGCTCCTCTTCCCCCGAATCAATGGGAATGAGCTCCTCCTCTGTATCAATTACGAGGCGGTCTGTGTGTAAAAGATGACAAGTATTGTAAAATACAAAAATTACAGTAATACTGTAGGAAACTAGTGTGTCTGTAACAAAAAGTAATTATTACCACTTCCGGAGCTCTCGGATGCAGCAGCAGGTGGTGGTGGTGGTGGTGTTGGTACTGTGGGAAAAAAAATAACAGTACTGTAAGTGAAGCTGTCAATTTGAAACATGTACTGTACAGTATCCAGGACACATGTACAGTAGTGTAACAACGATGACAGTAGCACCAGAATTCTCGTTACACAATACCTGGCAGCGCAGCAGGTGGTGGTGGTGGTGGTGGTACTGTGGGAAAAAAAATAACAGTACTGTAAGTGAAGCTGTCAATTTGAAACATGTACTGTACAGTATCCAGGACACATGTACAGTAGTGTAACGATGACAGTCACACCAGAATTCTCGTTACACAATACCTGGCAGCGCAGCAGGTGGTGGTGGTGGTGGTGGTGGTGGTGGTGGTACTGTGGGAAAAAAAATAACAGTACTGTAAGTGAAGCTGTCAATTTGAAACATGTACTGCACAGTATCCAGGACACATGTACAGTAGTGTAACAACGATGACAGTAGCACCAGAATTCTCGTTACACAATACCTGGCAGCGCAGCAGGTGGTGGTGGTGGTGGTACTGTGGGAAAAAAAATAACAGTACTGTAAGTGAAGCTGTCAATTTGAAACATGTACTGCACAGTATCCAGGACACATGTACAGTAGTGTAACAACGATGACAGTAGCACCAGAATTCTCGTTACACAATACCTGGCAGCGCAGCAGGTGGTGGTGGTGGTGGTGGTACTGTGGGAAAAAAAATAACAGTACTGTAAGTGAAGCTGTCAATTTGAAACATGTACTGTACAGTATCCAGGACACATGTACAGTAGTGTAACGATGACAGTCACACCAGAATTCTCGTTACACAATACCTGGCAGCGCAGCAGGTGGTGGTGGTGGTGGTGGTGGTGGTGGTGGTGGTACTGTGGGAAAAAAAATAACAGTACTGTAAGTGAAGCTGTCAATTTGAAACATGTACTGCACAGTATCCAGGACACATGTACAGTAGTGTAACAACGATGACAGTAGCACCAGAATTCTCGTTACACAATACCTGGCAGCGCAGCAGGTGGTGGTGGTGGTGGTACTGTGGGAAAAAAAATAACAGTACTGTAAGTGAAGCTGTCAATTTGAAACATGTACTGCACAGTATCCAGGACACATGTACAGTAGTGTAACAACGATGACAGTAGCACCAGAATTCTCGTTACACAATACCTGGCAGCGCAGCAGGTGGTGGTGGTGGTGGTGGTACTGTGGGAAAAAAAATAACAGTACTGTAAGTGAAGCTGTCAATTTGAAACATGTACTGTACAGTATCCAGGACACATGTACAGTAGTGTAACGATGACAGTCACACCAGAATTCTCGTTACACAATACCTGGCAGCGCAGCAGGTGGTGGTGGTGGTGGTGGTGGTGGTGGTGGTACTGTGGGAAAAAAAATAACAGTACTGTAAGTGAAGCTGTCAATTTGAAACATGTACTGCACAGTATCCAGGACACATGTACAGTAGTGTAACAACGATGACAGTAGCACCAGAATTCTCGTTACACAATACCTGGCAGCGCAGCAGGTGGTGGTGGTGGTGGTACTGTGGGAAAAAAAATAACAGTACTGTAAGTGAAGCTGTCAATTTGAAACATGTACTGCACAGTATCCAGGACCAAAAAGGGGTCCGGCCAATAAACAATCTGCATCAGAGAAGCAAGATACAGTATGCTTAAAGTATACAGTACTATATACTAGATCGCCAACAAACGTAAATTAACAAACAACTATCACTGGAATTTACCATCCTCATCCCGTAGCGAAGCACGGGTATTCAGCTATCTACAATGTTATTTATACTTTGTGTTTAATATTTACATTTAGTTTTGTAAACAGACATTCTTAACATTAACGGATTGCAGCGAGTTATCTGTGATGGTCAGGACAGGGGGTTGGGACTATAGAAATCACTATGTACTGTACACTACTGTATTTGACAATACTTACCAGCTTGGCGGCGCCTGTCCCGCCTCCTGTGACGTCGTGCTACCAGCCCTGTAAAAATATATATACAGTATAATGGCAGCATACTGTACAGCCAATGAAATTCAACATTGACAGCATCTTTATGACATCACAATAAATGGAATTGTTCATTCTAGTACCCTGCACCTAATCACTCAGGAGGGCATAGTGTACTGTACTGTCTTCAAAACTTAAGGGGCACATTTCTAAATGTGACATACAGTACACTTACAGTATCGCTACAGTACAGTAGGTCCAGGGTATTAGACAGAACACTACCTTTATAGACATTGTAACACACATAAGCATTGCCCTTATAAACATTATGACACACATCAGCATGCAGCCCTCCCACCCTTAACCATCTCAGTACTGTTCATTACTGTACATTACAAATTGATTTCATGACAGATGATGCAGTACTCACCTGAATTCATCTTATTCACGTCATGTCACAGTAGTGCAGTTTATTCACGTCACATTACTGTCCTTGATTCCCGTTGTGTCACACAGTAGAGCACCGTATTCACGTCACAGTACTGTCCTTGATTCACGTTGTGTCACACAGTAGAGCACCTTATTCACGTCACAGTACTGTCCTTGATTCACGTTGTGTCACACAGTAGAGCACCGTATTCACGTCACAGTACTGTCCTTGATTCACGTTGTGTCACACAGTAGAGCACCTTATTCACGTTACTGTACGTCACAGTAGTGCAGTAGTATATCCACATTACGTCACAAAGTAGAGATCTGCCAGTCATGAACCTTATGCAAGAGTAATGCACGTCAGAACACATTAGGCCACTGTAACATCCCTTAGAATAATTTCTGCCAAAGTAACATCCCTTAGAACACTGTACTATCTGAAACACAAATTTCGGCACACTGCAATTAAACCACACAATGCACTGCACGACTGCGTGATATGACAAACTGCACATTTCCCTGCAAAATATGATACAATGTACACTACACAAAAAACTGCAATTACCACATGTGTATACAGTACACTGCACGACAGTGCTGGCCCTAGCCAGGTACAGATACAGCCGCAGTCACGCAAAATATAGGCATGCCGCATATCATTTTAATCAGCAGAAGCTGCTGGTGCCCCTAAGCATAGCAAATGCCCTAGGCATTTGCCTACTGTAGTTTGCCTATGCCTAAGGCCGGCTCTGCTGCACGATGTGATTCACTATGTATTACAATCACTGCACAATACCATATTCTGAATGTACACTGCATGACACGCTGCAATTACGCAGCACGATACACTGTGATACATTGCATATACTGTACACTGCATGATACTGTACACTGCACAATCGTAGACCACCTGGATTGTAAAGAACTACTGTATATACACAAGTTTAAAAAAATAACAATTGTTTTTGTAAAACGCATGTCGATCTTTTTCCATGTCAACTTAACGACCATGTCAACCTACAGTAACTGGTGTCAACCAATTTCAAAAGCCGCACCATCTAGGTCGACGCAAAAAAACAAATTGACCTTTTGACCCGGGTTAATGTTTGGTCCTTGTTTAACCATTTGTTTACCACAAATACTGTACAGTGCTGTATAGACCGGATACCTGCTGCTACAGCAGCCCCTGCTATAATGTACTGTACCTGTAACTACAGTAACTTAAAGTACAGTTATCTACAGTAATGTACTGTACTTACAATCCCTTATGGCCTGCAGGCGTCGTGGGGTCCGCCTCACGAGGTCACTCCACCTCCTCTGGAGAGACCTCACCGTTCTCCTCCTGTTATACTTCCGGAGGATGTCCCTGCTGGCCCTCCGGTATGCCCTCACTTTCTCCTCGTTGCTGGCGAGAGTTCTGTCCCGCCAGCGAACGAGGAGACGCAGCTCACCAAGAGCATAGGGACGGTCCCGTGCAGCAGCCATAACCGTCCTTATGCTCAATGAGCGTCTCAGACGTCGTGCGCCTCAGACGTCGTGCGTCTCAGACGTCGTGCGGTCCAGGCATTCAACGTACAGTACTGTAGTTACTGTACTTTGTGACAGTTTCCCTTAGTTTTAAATATGCCCTTTCTTTGACCACAGTATTTTCCACTGTCTTGCCCTACGCCCTTCCCTCCTGGGAGCCTTCACAGGTCTTATGCAATACACAAATACCGAAGATGCACAGTCCGTCAGAATACACTCATTTCATTCCCGCTGTTTAGGTGCATTTAGCGTAAAGAATCGCTCCTGCAGATGTACTTTGATTTATGTGAAACCTGTGTGCATCCTTCCATTGACTGTCTTACAATGTAAATAAAATAATACAGTGCATTATTACAGAAAAAAAAAAAAAAAAGAAAGAAAGCACATCAGGTCTCGAACCCTGGACTCCCAGCGAGGGAGGTGGGAGCCTTCACCCCTAGCCCACGACGCCTCATGAGAGATTTCCAATTTCATGTGTGAAAGTACTGCAAACAGCGCCCGGCCCCCGCCCCATTGCTGTTGGTTTATGCCTTAGAGGACTCGGACGCTCGCATTTGTAAAGCACGGTGTTTTCCTCCGCCTCCTGCTAGCCTGTTGCCCTTCCCCCATGGGAGCCTGCACAGATCATGCAGTAGACAGGGAGGGAATGCAGGTCATGTGCAATACACAAACGCCCACTGTAGTACTATTTTGCTCACTTACAGTACCGTACTGTAGGTTGCATTTAGCGTAAAGAATCGCTCCTGCAGATGTACTTTGATTTACAGTATGTGAAACCTGTGTGCATCCTTCCATTGGATGTACTGTATTGGAGAGAATTTTTTTTTTTTTAAAGTGAATGTCACGGGAACACATTAAAAATAAGGTTGGCACTTCCTTCCCATTGGTGTTGGTTTACAGTATGCCGTAGTGTACTCGGACGCTCATGTAATTGCATTTCAAAGGCACAGTATTTTCCATCGTCTCCCCCCTACCCCCATCGCCCTTCCCCCCTGGGGGCCTGCACAGGGAGGAAATTCAGGTCCTGTGCAATACACAAACGCTGAAGATCTACAGTACTGTTTTGCTCAGTTGGTAGCGTCAGAATACACTCATTTCATTCCCGCTGTTTAGGTGCATTTAGCGTAAAGAATCGCTCCTGCAGATGTACTTTGATTTACAGTATGTGAAACCTGTGTGCATCCTTCCATTGGATGTACTGTATTGGAGAGAATTTTTTTTTTTTTAAAGTGAATGTCACGGGAACACATTAAAAATAAGGTTGGCACTTCCTTCCCATTGGTGTTGGTTTACAGTATGCCGTAGTGTACTCGGACGCTCATGTAATTGCATTTCAAAGGCACAGTATTTTCCATCGTCTCCCCCCTACCCCCATCGCCCTTCCCCCCTGGGGGCCTGCACAGGGAGGAAATTCAGGTCCTGTGCAATACACAAACGCTGAAGATCTACAGTACTGTTTTGCTCAGTTGGTAGCGTCAGAATACACTCATTTCATTCCCGCTGTTTAGGTGCATTTAGCGTAAAGAATCGCTCCTGCAGATGTACTTTGATTTACAGTATGTGAAACCTGTGTGCATCCTTCCATTGGATGTACTGTATTGGAGAGAATTTTTTTTTTTTAAAGTGAATGTCACGGGAACACATTAAAAATAAGGTTGGCACTTCCTTCCCATTGGTGTTGGTTTACAGTATGCCGTAGTGTACTCGGACGCTCATGTAATTGCATTTCAAAGGCACAGTATTTTCCATCGTCTCCCCCCTACCCCCATCGCCCTTCCCCCCTGGGGGCCTGCACAGGGAGGAAATTCAGGTCCTGTGCAATACACAAACGCTGAAGATCTACAGTACTGTTTTGCTCAGTTGGTAGCGTCAGAATACACTCATTTCATTCCCGCTGTTTAGGTGCATTTAGCGTAAAGAATCGCTCCTGCAGATGTACTTTGATTTATGTGAAACCTGTGTGCATCCTTCCATTGACTGTCTTACAATGTAAATAAAATAATACAGTGCATTATTACAGAAAAAAAAAAAAAAAAGAAAGAAAGCACATCAGGTCTCGAACCCTGGACTCCCAGCGAGGGAGGTGGGAGCCTTCACCCCTAGCCCACGACGCCTCATGAGAGGTTTCCAATTTCATGTGTGAAAGTACTGCAAACAGCGCCCGGCCCCCGCCCCATTGCTGTTGGTTTATGCCTTAGAGGACTCGGACGCTCGCATTTGTAAAGCACGGTGTTTTCCTCCGCCTCCTGCTAGCCTGTTGCCCTTCCCCCATGGGAGCCTGCACAGATCATGCAGTAGACAGGGAGGGAATGCAGGTCATGTGCAATACACAAACGCCCACTGTAGTACTATTTTGCTCACTTACAGTACCGTACTGTAGGTTGCATTTAGCGTAAAGAATCGCTCCTGCAGATGTACTTTGATTTACAGTATGTGAAACCTGTGTGCATCCTTCCATTGGATGTACTGTATTGGAGAGAATTTTTTTTTTTTTAAAGTGAATGTCACGGGAACACATTAAAAATAAGGTTGGCACTTCCTTCCCATTGGTGTTGGTTTACAGTATGCCGTAGTGTACTCGGACGCTCATGTAATTGCATTTCAAAGGCACAGTATTTTCCATCGTCTCCCCCCTACCCCCATCGCCCTTCCCCCCTGGGGGCCTGCACAGGGAGGAAATTCAGGTCCTGTGCAATACACAAACGCTGAAGATCTACAGTACTGTTTTGCTCAGTTGGTAGCGTCAGAATACACTCATTTCATTCCCGCTGTTTAGGTGCATTTAGCGTAAAGAATCGCTCCTGCAGATGTACTTTGATTTACAGTATGTGAAACCTGTGTGCATCCTTCCATTGGATGTACTGTATTGGAGAGAATTTTTTTTTTTTTAAAGTGAATGTCACGGGAACACATTAAAAATAAGGTTGGCACTTCCTTCCCATTGGTGTTGGTTTACAGTATGCCGTAGTGTACTCGGACGCTCATGTAATTGCATTTCAAAGGCACAGTATTTTCCATCGTCTCCCCCCTACCCCCATCGCCCTTCCCCCCTGGGGGCCTGCACAGGGAGGAAATTCAGGTCCTGTGCAATACACAAACGCTGAAGATCTACAGTACTGTTTTGCTCAGTTGGTAGCGTCAGAATACACTCATTTCATTCCCGCTGTTTAGGTGCATTTAGCGTAAAGAATCGCTCCTGCAGATGTACTTTGATTTACAGTATGTGAAACCTGTGTGCATCCTTCCATTGGATGTACTGTATTGGAGAGAATTTTTTTTTTTTTAAAGTGAATGTCACGGGAACACATTAAAAATAAGGTTGGCACTTCCTTCCCATTGGTGTTGGTTTACAGTATGCCGTAGTGTACTCGGACGCTCATGTAATTGCATTTCAAAGGCACAGTATTTTCCATCGTCTCCCCCCTACCCCCATCGCCCTTCCCCCCTGGGGGCCTGCACAGGGAGGAAATTCAGGTCCTGTGCAATACACAAACGCTGAAGATCTACAGTACTGTTTTGCTCAGTTGGTAGCGTCAGAATACACTCATTTCATTCCCGCTGTTTAGGTGCATTTAGCGTAAAGAATCGCTCCTGCAGATGTACTTTGATTTACAGTATGTGAAACCTGTGTGCATCCTTCCATTGGATGTACTGTATTGGAGAGAATTTTTTTTTTTTTAAAGTGAATGTCACGGGAACACATTAAAAATAAGGTTGGCACTTCCTTCCCATTGGTGTTGGTTTACAGTATGCCGTAGTGTACTCGGACGCTCATGTAATTGCATTTCAAAGGCACAGTATTTTCCATCGTCTCCCCCCTACCCCCATCGCCCTTCCCCCCTGGGGGCCTGCACAGGGAGGAAATTCAGGTCCTGTGCAATACACAAACGCTGAAGATCTACAGTACTGTTTTGCTCAGTTGGTAGCGTCAGAATACACTCATTTCATTCCCGCTGTTTAGGTGCATTTAGCGTAAAGAATCGCTCCTGCAGATGTACTTTGATTTATGTGAAACCTGTGTGCATCCTTCCATTGACTGTCTTACAATGTAAATAAAATAATACAGTGCATTATTACAGAAAAAAAAAAAAAAAAAGAAAGAAAGCACATCAGGTCTCGAACCCTGGACTCCCAGCGAGGGAGGTGGGAGCCTTCACCCCTAGCCCACGACGCCTCATGAGAGATTTCCAATTTCATGTGTGAAAGTACTGCAAACAGCGCCCGGCCCCCGCCCCATTGCTGTTGGTTTATGCCTTAGAGGACTCGGACGCTCGCATTTGTAAAGCACGGTGTTTTCCTCCGCCTCCTGCTAGCCTGTTGCCCTTCCCCCATGGGAGCCTGCACAGATCATGCAGTAGACAGGGAGGGAATGCAGGTCATGTGCAATACACAAACGCCCACTGTAGTACTATTTTGCTCACTTACAGTACCGTACTGTAGGTTGCATTTAGCGTAAAGAATCGCTCCTGCAGATGTACTTTGATTTACAGTATGTGAAACCTGTGTGCATCCTTCCATTGGATGTACTGTATTGGAGAGAATTTTTTTTTTTTTAAAGTGAATGTCACGGGAACACATTAAAAATAAGGTTGGCACTTCCTTCCCATTGGTGTTGGTTTACAGTATGCCGTAGTGTACTCGGACGCTCATGTAATTGCATTTCAAAGGCACAGTATTTTCCATCGTCTCCCCCCTACCCCCATCGCCCTTCCCCCCTGGGGGCCTGCACAGGGAGGAAATTCAGGTCCTGTGCAATACACAAACGCTGAAGATCTACAGTACTGTTTTGCTCAGTTGGTAGCGTCAGAATACACTCATTTCATTCCCGCTGTTTAGGTGCATTTAGCGTAAAGAATCGCTCCTGCAGATGTACTTTGATTTACAGTATGTGAAACCTGTGTGCATCCTTCCATTGGATGTACTGTATTGGAGAGAATTTTTTTTTTTTAAAGTGAATGTCACGGGAACACATTAAAAATAAGGTTGGCACTTCCTTCCCATTGGTGTTGGTTTACAGTATGCCGTAGTGTACTCGGACGCTCATGTAATTGCATTTCAAAGGCACAGTATTTTCCATCGTCTCCCCCCTACCCCCATCGCCCTTCCCCCCTGGGGGCCTGCACAGGGAGGAAATTCAGGTCCTGTGCAATACACAAACGCTGAAGATCTACAGTACTGTTTTGCTCAGTTGGTAGCGTCAGAATACACTCATTTCATTCCCGCTGTTTAGGTGCATTTAGCGTAAAGAATCGCTCCTGCAGATGTACTTTGATTTATGTGAAACCTGTGTGCATCCTTCCATTGACTGTCTTACAATGTAAATAAAATAATACAGTGCATTATTACAGAAAAAAAAAAAAAAAAAAGAAAGAAAGCACATCAGGTCTCGAACCCTGGACTCCCAGCGAGGGAGGTGGGAGCCTTCACCCCTAGCCCACGACGCCTCATGAGAGATTTCCAATTTCATGTGTGAAAGTACTGCAAACAGCGCCCGGCCCCCGCCCCATTGCTGTTGGTTTATGCCTTAGAGGACTCGGACGCTCGCATTTGCTAGTCCTCCATTCCCATTATGCATTAGCGAACTCAGACGCTCATATATTTTAAAAGCACGGTGTTTATACATTGTACTGTACATTCTTCCTTTTACACAATTACTGTAGTTGCGTCTCCATACACATACTGTACAGTACTCCATACTTTTTCCACCGCCTCCCGTTACGCCTACAGTATTGCCAGAGCTGTAGATCAATCCGCCGCTATACTGTACGATCGAAAGTACTTGATTAGTGGAGCATTAGCGACACAGTGGTGGAGATGTGTAATGCATGATGAGTATCTAGATCGTCTCAACGCGCCTGCCTGTGATGAAACTCAGCTATCGCCTTAGCGTGGCTAAACGCCCGTCTCGGCGGAGAAACAGTCAAGGTAAAGGTGGCTACATCTGTAAGTACCACATGTGGGTCTGGTGTTGCATGTATGTGTTTGTGTAGTGGGGGTAGCCATGAGGTGTACATGGGGTGTTTGGGGTATATCTTTGGGGTGTTTGGGGTATGTATATATATGTGTGCAGGTATGTGTATAGCTCCTGCTTGTATTGCTGCATTTTTTGGGGGAGTTTTGTGTTTTGGGGTAGTTTTTCACGTTTTTTTTTTTCTTCATAAAATGACTTTTTGGGTCATGCTTTTGCATTGGTGTACCTCCAGCATGTGCAGGGATGTTTTTTGTCTTGTTTGGGGTGATGTTAGTGCGTGTCGGTATCCATGTTGTTGACATGTGATGTCGTTTGTTTGCCAAAACAGGTTTGTTTGCTCCTATTTTAGCACTGGTGTACCTCCAGCATGTGCAGGGATGCTTTTTGGCTTGTTTGGGGTGACTTGGAGCAAGTTTGTGTCAGCCATGCGGTCGACATGTCATGTCGTTTGTTTGCCAAACATGTTTTTTTGCTCCTATTTTATCACTGGGGTACCTCCAGCATGTGCAGGGATGCTTTTTGGCTTGTTTGGGGTGACTTGGAGCAAGTTTGTGTCAGCCATGCGGTCGACATGTCATGTCGTTTGTTTGCCAAACATGTTTTTTTGCTCCTATTTTAGCACTGGTGTATCTCCAGCATGTGCAGGGATGCTTTTTGACTTGTTTGGGGTGATTTGGAGCAAGTTTGTGTCAGCCATGCGGTCGACATGTCATGTCGTTTGTTTGCCAAACATGTTTTTTTGCTCCTATTTTAGCACTGGTGTACCTCCAGCATGTGCAGGGATGCTTTTTGGCTTGTTTGGGGTGACTTGGAGCAAGTTTGTGTCAGCCATGCGGTCGACATGTCATGTCGTTTGCATGTTTTTTTGCTCCTATTTTTGCACTGGTGTACCTCCAGCATGTGCAGGGATGCTTTTTGGCTTGTTTGGGGTGACTTGGAGCAAGTTTGTGTCAGCCATGCGGTCGACATGTCATGTCGTTTGTTTGCCAAACATGTTTTTTTGCTCCTATTTTAGCACTGGTGTATCTCCAGCATGTGCAGGGATGCCTTTTGGCTTGTTTGGGGTGACTTGGAGCAAGTTTGTGTCAGCCATGCGGTCGACATGTCATGTCGTTTGTTTGCCAAACATGTTTTTTTGCTCCTATTTTAGCACTGGTGTATCTCCAGCATGTGCAGGGATGCTTTTTGGCTTGTTTGGGGTGACTTGGAGCAAGTTTGTGTCAGCCATGCGGTCGACATGTCATGTCGTTTGTTTGCCAAACATGTTTTTTTGCTCCTATTATAGCACTGGTGTACCTCCAGCATGTGCAGGGATGCTTTTTGGCTTGTTTGGGGTGACTTGGAGCAAGTTTGTGTCAGCCATGCGGTCGACATGTCATGTCGTTTGCATGTTTTTTTGCTCCTATTTTTGCACTGGTGTACCTCCAGCATGTGCAGGGATGCTTTTTGGCTTGTTTGGGGTGACTTGGAGCAAGTTTGTGTCAGCCATGCGGTCGACATGTCATGTCGTTTGTTTGCCAAACATGTTTTTTTGCTCCTATTTTAGCACTGGTGTATCTCCAGCATGTGCAGGGATGCCTTTTGGCTTGTTTGGGGTGACTTGGAGCAAGTTTGTGTCAGCCATGCGGTCGACATGTCATGTCGTTTGTTTGCCAAACATGTTTTTTTGCTCCTATTTTAGCACTGGTGTATCTCCAGCATGTGCAGGGATGCTTTTTGGCTTGTTTGGGGTGACTTGGAGCAAGTTTGTGTCAGCCATGCGGTCGACATGTCATGTCGTTTGTTTGCCAAACATGTTTTTTTGCTCCTATTTTAGCACTGGTGTATCTCCAGCATGTGCAGGGATGCTTTTTGGCTTGTTTGGGGTGACTGTGTGTCAGCCATTTTGTGTGTGTCAGCCATTTTGTTTGTGTCAGCCATTTTGTGTTAGCACTGGTTGACCTCCAGTATGTGCAGGGATGCTTGTACGGGGGTTTTGGCTTATTTGGCTGTTTTTTTTTTTTATGTGTGTTTGGTACTGCTTGAGAACTGGGGTCCCAGCAGCATGACGTGTGGTTGCATGTAATTTTGTAATGTGTGTTAAATTTGTAAAAATATATATTTTTTCTTTTTACAACAGAGATGTCCAGGGACAAGCGGGCCCGATCCCCCCCTTCCCCTCAGAAGAACTTTCCCTGCATAGCAACGAGGAGTGGGAGCCGACCCAGGAGGAGGATACGACCGACCAGGCATGCAGTGACCAGCCGCGGTCGTCAAGGGACCAAATGGAGAAGTCAAAGAAAAAGAAAAAGCCTAGAAAGGTAAATACTGACAACACCTGCAGACACAATAGCATCCAATTTGACACACCCTAGTTTGCGCACTGCCATGCACACCTACAGGTATCTTTGTGCACTGCCAGGGATACTGACACTCACAGGTACATACCGATCTTAGTAAATGCATGTTTTTTTTTTTTAATCCCTAAAGGCAAGAAGCCAGCCAGAGGAGCAGTCGGAGGAGGAAGCCTCTGGTGAAGATGCAGGACCGAAGAAGCCGCGTGGACCCAGATACACTGAGGCGGAAAACTGTGCCCTAGTGGATGGCGTCGACAGGTCCTACGACGTTCTGTATGGACCAAGGGCACAGACCACAGCAGCTAAGACCAAGCGAAACATCTGGGATGCCATCGCGAGACAAGTCACTGCAGTATCTGGAAACCGCCGGAGCACCAGAAACTGCATGAAGCGGTACAGTGATTGCCGCAGACAGACCAAGAAGAAGATGGGGATTCAGCGCCGACATGAGACAGCTACGGGAGGTGGTCCGGCTCTCAATCTGAAGTGGCTACCCTGGGAGAACGTTATTAAAAGGCGCATGAACCCTGCCATGGACGAAGGAGTTCATGGAGGTGTGGACTCTAGCCGTCCTGCTGGCTTTCCCGAGGAGGAAAAACTGCCCAGAAGACGGAAGACGGCAGGAGACAAGCAGTCCAGAAGGAGGCCTGATGGTAAGAATACATTCAGATGAGCTGTACTAAATCTTTTTGTATTTTTTTTGTATTTGCTAATGTGTTTTTTTTTTCCCACAGACACGCCTGCCCAGAGGACATCACCTGCGCGCAGGACATCGACAGCGCGTGGACCATCACCTGCGCAGCAAGCATCGAGAGCGCGCAGATCATCACCTGCGCGCCACACATCGTCATCGCGCAGAAAGTCACCTGCGTGCCAGACGTCATCAGCGCGCAGACCATCACCTGCGCGCCAGACATCAGCGTGCAGAACGTCACCTGTGCGCCAGACACCGTCGGCGACCACACCACCAGATGGGCGCCAAACTACATCTCCTGCGCGCAGACCATCACCAGATCGTCATCTCTCCAGGAGCTCTGGGACTGTGACCGAAGAGCCTCAACAAGACACTACCCTTGTGGACCCATCACACGAACTGTTTGAGTCTACAGGGTTAACGGATGAGACTTTTCTTGGGTTTGAAGACAGCCGTGCAGAAGTATCCAGCCGGACCCTTGAAAAGTCTCCAGAATTGAGGACAAGCGAAGCTCCTGGAGCAGCGGCACCTCTGGATGGAGAAGGTTTGTATTTACTTTTGGGGGGGGGATGGGAGGGGGGGGGTGTGCACCAGTTTTGTATAGTTTATTAATTTAATTTTTTTTTCTATTGCAAACAGAGGTGCCACGGACCAGCAGAGGACTTGCGTCGGGGATTGGTCCCTTCTACAGGCCGGATCTCCTACAGGATTCATCAGAGGATGACGAGGTGGAAGTGCAGCAGCCTGCTGTTTCTACATTCCTGTGTAAGTAAATATCGAATTGTGAGCCTTCAAACAAATGTATGAATGTGTATAATAATTTCTAATTTTCTTTTCAGCTGCACAAATGCAATTGGTGGCAGACGTACAGGAAGGGCAGGATCCCTCATATATTCAGAGGGTACACACCCTGGCATCCCAGATTACTTCCCGCCAGGATACTTACACGAATGTCGTTGGAACCAGACTGGACGCCATTGAGAGTACAATAGAGAAGATGGCAAACGGTCTGGTTGAAATGCAAAAGGCTCATGCCGACAGCACGGCCGAAATTCAAAAGACCAGACGAGAAGATCACAGGGAGACTATGGACATCCTTCACATTCTGGCCACATCCATGAACCGGCTGGTGGAGAACACATCATGCCTGGCACACAGCGTTGACAACATGTCGGAGAGCCAACGACATTCGGCATCCAGCCAACAGATCATCGCAACCACACTGCAGATGATGTACGATAAGCTCCCAGAGCCAGCTCATCAACACGCTGGTGATCCACCACTTCCGCCATCACAAGCCACATGGACGCCTCCCTCCCTTCCTCCACCACCATCCTGGTATAGACGGTCACAGCTGTACCAAGGATATACAGGGATGTACCCCACCCACCAGATGCCTCCACCACCAACACCGGCCGCAACATCTACACCCGCACGGGCACCGAGGCCAAGTCAACACACTCCCCAGCCGCCCAGGGCATCGACGCCCCATCAGGAGGAAGAAGAGGATCCGGACGGACAACCGCCATAAGCCCGGTCATATTGTTTTATTTACTGTTATGTTTTTCATGTATCCCTTTCTCCCCCTCCCATTAGTTTTTTTTTTCTAACTATTGTTTTATATTTGTGTTGGGCTCCCCCACCCGTGACCGGGTACTACCAAGGAGCTTTATGTCTAGGCATACATGCGCGGGCATGTATGCGGGCACGTGTGGTAACGGATGAAAGCTCCTTGTGGCTACATGTATGATTGGCCAAAGAGCTATTCTGATACCACTTTTTTTTTTTTTACCAAAAAAATCCTTTTTGTATTGGTGTACAATAGGCTTTCACTGTTGTGTGAATTTACTATTCACTAGTGTTTATTTTTGGCTTATTCATAGGATTGGGTGGAAAATTGAAGTGGACGGCATAGTTCGTGTTGTGCGTACCAAGGTGAGTAAAGCCATGTTTCAATGTATATATTCAAGAAACTTTGGACCGCCTGCCCTTGTGAAACCACACAGCCCAGCAATGGGTCATGCTGGGCTGTGTGGTTCCACAAGTGCAGGCGTGTCACAAAGTGCTGACCACTGACACCACTATTCCACTTTGGACCACCTGCCCTTGTGGAACCACACAGCCCAGCAATGGGTCATGCTGGGCTGTATGGTTCCACAAGTGCAGGCGTGTCAAAGTGCTGACCACTGACACCACCATTCCACTTTGGACCGCCTGCCCTTGTGAAACCACACAGCCCAGCAATGGGTCATGCTGGGCGGTGTGGTTCCACAAGTGCAAGCGTGTCAAAGTGCTGACCACTGACACCACCATTCCACTTTGGACCGCCTGCCCTTGTGGAACCACACAGCCCAGCAATGGGTCATGCTGGGCGGTGTGGTTCCACAAGTGCAGGCGTGTCAAAGTGCTGACCACTGACACCACTATTCCACTTTGGACTACCTGCCCTTGTGGAACCACACAGCCCAGCAATGGGTCATGCTGGGCTGTGTGGTTCCACAAGTGCAGGCGTGTCAAAGTACTGACCACTGACACCACTTTTCCACTTTGGACCGCCTGCCCTTGTGGAACCACACAGCCCAGCAATGGGTCATGCTGGGCTGTATGGTTCCACAAGTGCAGGCGTGTCAAAGTGCTGACCACTGACACCACTATTCCACTTTGGACCGCCTGCCCTTGTGGAACCACACAGCCTAGCAATGGGTCATGCTGGGCTGTGTGGTTCCACAAATGTTCTTGGGAAAGGAATGAACATGACATCATTAGTGTCTTTACTTAATATGTTTTTTTCCCCCACAGATATCTACACAAGAAAAGAATGTAAAGAAGAACAAACTACTTTGTTGTTTTATTACATTTCATTTTTTATTTAAAAAATAAAATACAATTTTATATATTTCTTCAATAAATTTTTAAAATGAGAAGTTTTGTGTGGTTTTTATTTAAATTATTAGTAAATACAATGTAAAATATGAGATGCAGTGGTATTGTGTTAGGTCGCCCATGGTACAGCAGGGGAACTGTCATGTTCCTTTTCATCCATGAGGATTCAAGCCACTTGGGAAGGATACTCCGCAAGACCTGTGGAAGAGAATAGTATGAGGTTCCAGCTATTGGTAATAGTGTCACCCTTCTATGGAAAAGGAAAAGGTACAAGCAACACGACACAAGCAGTTTACAGCGGCCCCAAATGCAACCCTCCGGCACTTGCGTAACTACACATCCAAACATTCCCTGACGCAGCGTAAGCATTGCTGTCAGGGCATGATTGGATGTGCAGTTTTGCAAATGCCGGAGGGCTACACTTGGGACACGCCGGGGTGACTTTGGACAAGAGGGAGTTTTGGGCAATACATCTCACCTGAGCGGGGTTGTCTGCTACATGGCGGAGGTTCAGGTCCACATCACAAGTAGGTCGCCCATAGAACATCAGGGGAATGTTGTGTCTCTTCACATCCACGCCACTTGGGAAGGATACTCCGCAAGACCTGTGGAAGAGAATAGTATGAGGTTCCAGCTATTGGTAATAGTGTCACCCTTCTATGGAAAAGGAAAAGGTACAAGCAACACGACACAAGCAGGTTACAGCGGCCCCAAATGCAACCCTCCGGCACTTGCGTAACTACACATCCAAACATTCCCTGACGCAGCGTAAGCATTGCTGTCAGGGCACGATTGGATGTGCAGTTTTGCAAATGCCGGAGGGCTACACTTGGGACACGCCAGGGTGACTTTGGACAAGAGGGAGTTTTGGGCAATACATCTCACCTGAGCGGGGTTGTCTGCTACATGGCAGAGGTTCAGGCCCACATCACAAGTAGGTCGCCCATGGAACATCAGGGGAAATGTTGTGTCTCTTCACATCCACGCCACTTGGGAAGGATACTCCGCAAGACCTGTGGAAGAGAATAGTATGAGGTTCCAGCTATTGGTAATAGTGTCACCCTTCTATGGAAAAGGAAAAGGTACAAGCAACACGACACAAGCAGGTTACAGCGGCCCCAAATGCAACCCTCCGTCACTTGCGTAACTACACATCCAAACATTCCCTGACGCAGCGTAAGCATTGCTGTCAGGGCACGATTGGATGTGCAGTTTTGCAAATGCCGGAGGGCTACACTTGGGACAAGCCAGGGTGACTTTGGACAAGAGGGAGTTTTGGGCAATACATCTCACCTGAGCGGGGTTGCCTGCTACATGGCGGAGGTTCAGGCCCACATCACAAGTAGGTCGCCCATGGAACATCAGGGGAAATGTTGTGTCTCTTCACATCCACGCCACTTGGGAAGGATACTCCGCAAGACCTGTGGAAGAGAATAGTATGAGGTTCCAGCTATTGGTAATAGTGTCACCCTTCTATGGAAAAGGAAAAGGTACAAGCAACACGACAAAAGCAGGTTACAGCGGCCCCAAATGCAACCCTCCGGCACTTGCGTAACTACACATCCAAACATTCCCTGACGCAACGTAAGCATTGCTGTCAGGGCATGATTGGATGTGCAGTTTTGCAAATGCCGGAGGGCTACACTTGGGACACGCCGGGGTGACTTGGACAGGAGGGTGTTTTGGGCAATACATCTCACCTGAGGGGGGTTGTCTGCTACATGGCGGAGGTTCAGGCCCACATCACAAGTAGGTCGCCCATGGAACATTTGGATAACGGGTCCAATATTTGCGGCAACCCAACAACAGGAGAAAACAGGGGTTAACAGGTCGTCAATAGGACGAAACTTGGAAAACAGGCATGGGAAGGTGCGTCAACAGGACGTAAAACTCTGAAATATATAAATAAAGAGGTTTTTTTAGAATATTACAATCTCAGTTTACACGATAATACAAATGTTACAAGTATACTCACAGGCAACGGAAAAAAAGCTTTGGATCAATGCCCGTCGGGAATCATCTCCTTCGTCCATACCCACCGGTAGAGCAGAAGAACGGTTCCCGCATCGGAAAGCACTGCGACGAAGAGTCACCGGCAAACGGTTTGCGACACATATGTTGTGTAAAATACAACATGCATTTACCATGCCGCAAACTTTTGCCGGTGAATACAAAAAAGCACCACTGGAAGTGTCTAAACATCTAAACCGGCTTTTAAGTACACCGAAGGCACGCTCAATTATTTGCCTCGATGCTTTGTGTGTCTCTTGGTAACGTTTTTCTGCTCTACCAACAGGATTAGACAATGGGGTCAAAAGTAGTGATGAGCGGGTTCGGTTTCTCAGAAACCGAACCCCCCCGAACTTCACCCTTTTTACACGGGTCCGAGGCATACTCGGATTCTCCCGTATGGCTCGGTTAAACCGAGCGCGCCCGAACGTCATCATCCCGCTGTCGGATTCTCGCAAGATTCGGATTCTATATAAGCAGCCGCGCGTCGCCGCCATTTTCACTCGTGCATTGGAAATGTTAGGGAGAGGACGTGGCTGTCTCCTCTCCGTTTATTCATTGTTGAGTCGATGCAAATATTTGTGCTTGCTTATATCATTGTGGGGACTGGGGAGCAGCTTTATATTAATATAGGAGGAGTACAGTGCAGAGTTTTGCTAATCAGTGACCACCAGTTTTATCCGTTCTCAGCCTGAAAAAAAAGCTCATCTGTGCTCAGTGTGCTGCATATATCTGTGCTCACACTGCTTAATTGTGGGGACTGGGGAGCAGCTGTATTATATAGCAGGAGTACAGTGCAGAGTTTTGCTGACAGTGACCACCAGTATACGTTGTCTGCCTGAAAAACACTCCATATCTGTGCTCAGTGTGCTGCTTTATTGTGGGGACTGGGGAACACCAGTATACTATATATATAGGAGTACAGTGCAGAGTTTTGCTGACCAGTGACCACCAGTATATAATATATAGCATTACGGTACAGTAGGCCACTGCTGTACCTACCTCTGTGTCGTCAAATATACTATCCATCTACATTCTATACCTGTGGTGCATTTTAGTTTTGCAGTTTGCTGACACAGTGACCACCAGTATATATAGCAGTACGGTACGGAAGGCCTCAGCTGTACCTACCTCTGTGTCGTCAAGTATACTATCCATCTAGATTCTATACCTGTGGTGCATTTTAGTTTTGCAGTTTGCTGACACAGTGACCACCAGTATATATAGCAGTACGGTACGGAAGGCCACTGCTGTACCTACCTCTGTGTCGTCAAGTATACTATCCATCTAGATTCTATACCTGTGGTGCATTTTAGTTTTGCAGTTTGCTGACACAGTGACCACCAGTATATATAGCAGTACGGTACGGAAGGCCACTGCTGTACCTACCTCTGTGTCGTCAAGTATACTATCCATCTAGATTCTATACCTGTGGTGCATTTTAGTTTTGCAGTTTGCTGACACAGTGACCACCAGTATATATAGCAGTACGGTACGGAAGGCCACTGCTGTACCTACCTCTGTGTCATCAAGTATACTATCCATCTACATTCTATACCTGTGGTGCATTTTAGTTTTGCAGTTTGCTGACACAGTGACCACCAGTATATACAGCAGTACGGTACGGAAGGCCACTGCTGTACCTACCTCTGTGTCATCAAGTATACTATCCATCTAGATTCTATACCTGTGGTGCATTTTAGTTTTGCAGTTTGCTGACACAGTGACCACCAGTGTATATAGCAGTACGGTACGGAAGGCCACTGCTGTACCTACCTCTGTGTCGTCAAGTATACTATGTGGTGCATTTCAGTTGTGCGCAGTAAATATAGTAGTAGGTCATTGCTATTAATAAAAGCATATAATTCCACACATTAAAAAATAGAGAACAAAAATGTGGAGGGTAAAATAGGGAAAGATCAAGATCCACTTCCACCTTGTGCTGAAGCTGCTGCCACTAGTCATGGCCGAGACGATGAAATGCCATCAACGTCGTCTGCCAAGGCCGATGCCCAATGTCATAGTAGAGAGCATGTAAAATCCCCCCAAAAAAAGCTCAGTAAAATGACCCAAAAATCTAAATCAAAATCGTCTGAGGAGAAGCGTAAACTTGCCAATGTGCCATTTACGACACGGAGTGGCAAGGAACGGCTGAGGCCCTGGCCTATGTTCAAGGCTAGTGGTTCAGCTTCACCTGAGGATGGAAGCACTCATCCTCCTGCTAGAAAACTTAAAAGAGTTAAGATGGCAAAAGCACAGCAAAGAACTGTGCGTTCATCTAAATCACAAATCCCCAAGGAGAGTCCAATTGTGTCGGTTGCGATGCCTGATCTTCCCAACACTGGACGGGAAGAGGTTGCGCCTTCCACCATTTGCACGCCACCTGCAAGTGCTGGAAGGAGCACCCGCAGTCCAGTTCCTGATAGTCAAATTGAAGATGTCACTGTTGAAGTACACCAGGATGAGGATATGGGTGTTGCTGGCGCTGGGGAGGAAATTGACAAGGAGGATTCTGATGGTGAGGTGGTTTGTTTAAGTCAGGCACCCGGGGAGACACCTGTTGTCCGTGGGACAAATATGGCCATTGACATGCCTGGTCAAAATACAAAAAAAATCAGCTCTTCGGTGTGGAATTATTTCAACACAAATGCGTACAACTGGTGTCAAGCCGTGTGTTGCCTTTGTCAAGCTGTAATAAGTAGGGGTAAGGACGTTAACCACCTAGGAACATCCTCCCTTATATGTCACCTGGACCGCATTCATCAGAAGTCAGTGACAAGTTCAAAAACTTTGGGTGACAGCGGAAGGAGTCCACTGACCACTAAATCCCTTCCTCTTGTAACCAAGCTCCTGCAAACCACACCACCAACTCCCTCAGTGTCAATTTCCTCCTTACACAGGAAAGCCAATAGTCCTGCAGGCCATGTCACTGGCAAGTCTGACGAGTCCTCTCCTGCCTGGGATTCCTCCGATGCATCCTTGAGTGTAACGCCTACTGCTGCTGGCGCTGCTGTTGTTGCTGCTGGGAGTCGATCGTCATCCCAGAGGGGAAGTCGGAAAACCACTTGTACTACTTCCAGTAAGCAATTGACTGTCCAACAGTCCTTTGCGAGGAAGATGAAATATCACAGCAGTCATCCTGCTGCAAAGCAGATAACTCAGGCCTTGGCAGCCTGGGCGGTGAGAAACGTGGTTCCGGTATCCACCGTTAATTCAGAAGCAACTAGAGACTTGACTTGAGGTACTGTGTCCCCGGTACCAAATACCATCTAGGTTCCATTTCTCTAGGCAGGCGATACCGAAAATGTACACAGACCTCAGAAAAAGAGTCACCAGTGTCCTAAAAAATGCAGTTGTACCCAATGTCCACTTAACCACGGACATGTGGACAAGTGGAGCAGGGCAGACTCAGGACTATATGACTGTGACAGCCCACTGGGTAGATGTATTGCCTCCCGCAGCAAGAACAGCAGCGGCGGCACCAGTAGCAGCATCTCGCAAACGTCAACTCGTTCCTAGGCAGGCTATGCTTTGTATCACCGCTTTCCAGAAGAGGCACACAGCTGACAACCTCTTATGGAAACTGAGGAACTTCATCGTAGAATACCTTACCCCAATTGGACTCTCCTGGGGATTTGTGACATCGGACAACGCCAGCAATATTGGGCGTGCATTACATGTGGGCAAATTCCAGCACGTCCCATGTTTTGCACATACATTGAATTTGGTGGTGCAGAATTATTTAAAAAACGACAGGGGCGTGCAAGAGATGCTGTCGGTGGCCCGAAGAATTGCGGGCCACTTTCGGCATTCAGCCACCGCGTGCCTAAGACTGGAGCACCACCAAACATTCCTGAACCTGCCCTGCCATCATCTGAAGCAAGAGGTGGTAACGAGGTGGAATTCAACCCTCTATATGCTTCAGAGGATGGAGGAGCAGCATAAGGCCATTCAAGCCTATACATCTGTCCACAATATAGGCAAAGGAGGTGGAATGCACCTGACTCAAGCGCAGTGGAGAATGATTTCAACGTTGTGCAAGGTTCTGCAACCCTTTGAACTTGCCACACGTGAAGTCAGTTCAGACACTGCCAGCCTGAGTCAGGGACCTGAGATGGTGGATTCCAGTGGGGACGAATTAATAATCTGTGAGGAGGGGGATGTACACAGTGAAAGGGGTGAGGAATTGGAGGATGATGATGAGGTGGACATCTTATTTTTTTGGTGGGGGCCCAAACCAACCAGTCATTTCAGTCACAGTCGTGTGGCAGACCCTGTCGCTGAAATGATGGGTTCGTTAAAGTGTGCATGTCCTGTTAGTACAACATAAGGGTGGGTGGGAGGGCCCAAGGACAATTCCATCTTGCACCTCTTTTTTCTTTCATTTTTCTTTGCATCATATGCTGTTTGGGGGCTATTTTTTTGAAGTGCCATCCTGTCTGACACTGCAATGCCACTCCTAGATGGGCCAGGTGTTTGTGTGGGCCACTTGAGTCGCTTAGCTTAGTCACACAGCTACCTCATTGCGCCTCTTTTTTTCTTTGCATCATGTGCTGTTTGGGGACTATTTTTTGAAGTGCCATCCTGCCTGACACTGCAGTGCCACTCCTAGATGGGCCAGGTGTTTGTGTCGGCCACTTGTGTCGCTTAGCTTAGGCATCCAGCGACCTTGGTGCAAATGTTAGGACTAAAAATAATATTGTGAGGTGTGAGGTGTTCAGAATAGACTGGAAATGAGTGGAAACTATGGTTATTGAGGTTAATAATACTATGGGATCAAAATGACCCCCAAATTCTATGATTTAAGCTGTTTTTTAGTGTTTTTTGTAAAAAACACCCGAATCCAAAACACACCCGAATCCGACAAAAAAATTTCGGTCAGGTTTTGCCAAAACGCGTCCGAATCCAAAACACGGACGCGGAACCGAATCCAAAACCAAAACACAAAACCCGAAAAATGTTCGGTGCACATCACTAGTCAAAAGCCACGATTTGTTGGGATAACCCGCATCGCCTATGGAAAAGAAAAAAATGGTGGGTAATATAAAAAAAATAATTTTTTTTAAATAAATAAATAAATAAAAACAATTAAAATAAATACCTAACAGCCAGCCACCCAGCATGTTTCTTGTTTCGAACTTCTCAAACAGCGATGACTGACTTAGGATGAAGGAGTCGTGAGACGATCCAGGAAATCCCACAAAAATATTCAAAAATTTCATGTTGACATCACAGACCGCCTGTACATTCATGGAATGGAAATGTTTTCGGTTCCGAAAACACTCTTCCGAATACCGTGGCGGTCTGATCTGCACGTGGGTACAGTCAATCACGCCCAGAACATTGGGAAAATTGTATTTGGTAAAAAAGCCTAATTTGATCTCACGACATCCGCTGTCCGTATCTGGAAATGTGATGAACTGGATTGTCAATTTGCGGAAAGCCCTAATGACCTGGGTTATACAGCGCGACAGTGTCGACTGTGAAAATCCGCATGTTTGAGACAGAGTAGGCTGGAATGTGCCTGACGCCCAAATATGTAACGTAGCCAGCAGTTTCTGGAAACCGCTGACTGCGCGATTGGTCCGTGCCCGAGGTTCCAGGTCGGCCTCCAACAGAGCGTACAGCGAATATATGTCGCGAGTCGATAAGCGATAATTTTGAATCACCTCGAACTCGCTGAGATCCTCCAGTTCATGACTAGTGCGATACTGGCGTGGATGTGGAAATTAAACACGCAATACTGACTCACCCAATGCAGACATTTGCTGACTTTGATCCTGATGTTCACCAGCCCTTTCTTCCTCCATGCTTGCAGCCAGCATGAACATCACAATCTGGTCAGAAAAAGTCTCCATTATTGTAGTCAGTACAAAAATAGGATATAAATGAGTAAAAACGCAGGGATTGTCCTAAAAAAATGATTCCACAAGAGAGCTGACTGTAATGGCTCCTTCTCCCTGAAGTCTCAACCAGGAGTGAGGAGATAGGAGGGGCTTTGCAGAAGTGTATCCTGGGTAAAACTGTGAAATCATGGGTACATTTCCCTCAGCAGAGTGAAGAAAAAAAATATTCTTTTAAAAAGTCAATTAAATAATACTTGTGAGTCAAAAAAGACAAACCATGTAGATAATCCCTTCAAATATAAATAGATATGCTATTAGCAATCCAAAAAGCAAAACATTTTTTAATTAGATCCCGCCAGCAAAGTGAGGCGGACTGAAAATGACGAATTTGCTATCGAAAAGCACTGTTGTCGAATTGTCATTCTTCAATTGAATATACTTTTGTCGAAAAGCCGCATTTTGACCATTGCAGACATGTCTAATTTTGAAAATGTCGATTTGCAAAAAGTCGAGTCTGAAACGGAAGATATTTTACGAAAAGTACTGTATTGCATTGACGAATCCAATTCGAGATGTTTTTTTTGTCGAAAAATGTCCAGTTTTTCGACTTTCGCGTCAATTCGATCGCAATTGCACATACCGAATGATGACTGGAACATGGCTACTGCTAGTCCTTGATACTGCCCCCCCCAATACACACACATGAATGCCACCAGTAACCACCACTTCAGTCACCACTTAGTAACACCTACAGAAATTTCATGGCTCACCAAATAATTCCGGTGTGCATCTCCGGCGCTAACCACCAGGACAAATATACAGTGCGTCTCAGACTCATGCACAGAATTAAAACATTGGGCAATTAAACAATCCTATGTTTTAATTCCATTCCATTTAGGTGAGAACACTAGAAAGCAGTCCACAAAGAGTGCAGGATTCTGGAGTAATGATATTAGCAGGTAGAATGGCACAAATAAATAAATAAATAAATAAATAAATAAACAAGCTAAGGTACAATGTAAAAGGCATAAGAATAATAACTATGTACACTAGTCCAAGGTCAGGGCAGGTGGCAGACAGTCTAAAAACATGATCTGGGGTCAGGGCAGGCAGATCCAGAAATTGGCCAAAAAGTGGGTAGGCAAGATCTGAGTCAGCAGCAAGTCATCATAAAGCACCTGGGTGGCAATGCAATGTAGCCTGCACTAACCATAAATGAAGGTGATTTAAAGGCAAAAGACCAATCTAATGGAGTCTGAAGGACCAGCTGAATAGACAACACATAATAAGCATCCTTGTGACAGAGAGATGCTACCTGCATCTCTTACATAACCATCACTGCTGAACAGAAGATCGGTGGCACATAAACAGCTACAGTGCAGCTTGACAATGGTTGTGGCTCTGATAGGTGTGGCATTTCACAGACTGTCAATTAGTGACCAGATCTTCAATTAACATAATATTTACTCTGCAAATACTGTAGGTTTGTTCAGAGAAATCAGATGCTGTTCTATTTTGTGTAGACCTTTTATTTACAGTACAGTTATTTCTGTTAAGTGGTTTCTAACATATTTGTTTCTGGCAGGCAATGTTCCTAGACAAAAAAACTTGCGTTGTTTGATATTTTTTAGCATGGCCATTTCATTTGTTTATTGATCACAAGAAGATAGAAGAAAGAAGATGTATAATAAAGTAATTAAAATACATTTTTGGGGAGTATTTTATTCCATTAAACATTTTCAAAGCTATTTGACAGTGTTTTATTTACTTACTTACACTATAATAGTATAATGGGGGAATGGTCTTCATGACCTATTTCATTAAATTTGGACCATACAGTATGGGTAGGTCGCTACTCTAGGTACCAGTATTACTATTATTCTGGTATACATGACACAGGCATTCAGAGAACAGGCATAGCATTTTCAGTGTACAACTTCTAGACTTTTTAAAAGTGCAGCTCTGCATTTTATATACTGTGGCCACATTTACTACACACACTCCTGTCCGGTGCTGACCAGGCTAGGTTTGGCCCCAGCCATGATTGATGGATCACATGATGCTGGTCTCCCTGTTAAAATAATGAGATTGTGTAGTCTGTGTACTCTGGGACTGATTTCCACTTTTACAAGGTGATACAAAACTAATTTTCCCCTAGATTTACTCTGAACTAGCACTTGCCATGATAAATGAAGAGGAGCATAATGTGTTCCTTTAAATATTGCTATATATGTACATGATATTGATCATCTTGTGCATGCCTAAGGTTGGGTACACATTTTGCGATATATCATTCGGTTCATCGATGAATTATATATCACTAGCGTATAGGGGTGTGTGTACAGCTGCTATGCCTGTGAACGACATTATTTACAGACATATCGCGTCTGCCCTGGAACACAGCCGATGCCTATATATCATATAGATTAATCAGTGCATCTGCATGTGTGGACGGATGATTCGCCAACCTACCCATTATGTGGCAGCAGGAACCACCGAAAATTACATTAAAATTGGGTAGGCAAATTTAAATGTCCACCCAGTTATAATGCATGGCCAGACATATCGAGAAGTCAATTCGTAAGTATGTATAGCTTATGAAATAGTCCGTCAGTCAGCGGATCCATTGTGTGCCCAGCATAATAGTGCAGGTTCTGAATTTCAGGGAAGGGCCATTCTTCCTGTTTTTATTTATCATGGCATTTCAGTGATAAATCTAGTAGATGCACATGCAGATTGTTTCAGTATAGTGTCACCTGGAAGATAAAGGGTACTGCAGATAAAAAAAAAAAAATAGTTTAGCCTTAATGCTTGGGGAGACAAGACACACTTTACATGCAAACTACAGTAGTTCATGAAAACATGATATTGTACATTAATGGCAGTCTGACGCACCAATGGAATACATATGTTTAACCAGCAGACGGGAAGCCCGCTGTCAGTTTGTTGACAATGGCATCTCTATTGGAATCCCAGCAAAGAGGGAGCGAGTTCCCTCACTGCGCTCATCACACTCCGGCTTGGTTGCTCACTTTGCTTGCCACAGGTTTTATTCCCACCCAGTTAGTGACGTGGACCTACCAACTGAGTGGGAATAACCTGCGGTGGTTGGGATTCCGTTCGCCGGTATTTCACCAGCTGTTGGGTGTTCGCATTGTTCTCCTGATTGCCTGTATTTTAAGTGCATCCGACATCAAGTTTTCCTTTACTTATCTGAGCATTTATCATCTTTAACATTGCTTAATCTTTGTTCTTTAGACTTGTAATAAGACACGTCTCTGTGCGAGCTGCCCCATTCACACTTTGGCAAATATAAGTGGTACTTTTAAAAACTATATTTATTATTTCATCTAACACAAAATTTGGCTGATGACCCAATGCCCTTCAATGAGATATCATAGTAAATGCGGTTTTGATCACAAAATATATATTTTAAGGGAAAAGGTCATTTGAGAAATGACAAATCCATTAGCACTCATATAATTGCATAAAACTGTCATAATCTACATTACCAGCTTAAAAGTTGAATTAATTAATGTGGCCTATTTCTTCCAAGTTCTTCTATAGAATTTTATTGAATGGACATATTTCTATACTGTATCTCATATTTGACATTTTTTATTGGAGAATCTAGTTTTTTTACATTGTGCTTCTTCTATACTTCCATTAATTGTCTAGTGTATAAAATGTATGATATTTTAAACAATATGGGCATTACATTGTAATAAATTGACACAACTAAAGAAACAAATTAAAAGTATTGTTAAAGCTTCATGTATTAAGTACTTTTTAGCAAAAAGAAAAGATGAACATTAATTACATTAAAAAAAAAATCAATCAATTAAAACACCTTGTACTTGGCTTCAAAGAGTTTGATTCTCATAGAATTATTTATTCTAAAAATGTTTAAAAAACAGGACTTTTTGTAGTTATTTATAGTTTCTGTTGGAAGAAAGAAAGAAAGAAAGAAAGAAAGAAAGAAAGAAAGAAAGAAAGAATAAGAAAGAAAGAAAATTGTGATTTTACAAATGAAGTAGAACAAAATTATAATTTTATCAATAAAGTTCATAAGGTAAGGAAGAAACATTGAATATACTGCACTATTTAAAAACTATTTATTTAAAATGGGTACTGAGGACTCAACCATATGTAAATTCAATACTTCCCTAAAAATATGCTATAGCAGATGTAATATATGTAAAGCTATTGTTGTTTACATATTAAGAAATTTAGCAAGGACACATTTCTAATGAGCCTATGTATCCATCTTGATTGTGAGTGATACTATTCAATGTATGTGAACTTTCAAAAGCAAGAGAATAAGAATTTCACTAGCATACGGAGATCGGTACATACCCTGGCACCGATCTCCAACATACATACTCAGTGGGTGCAAGGGTGCGCATTACCCCTCCTATGGCTCCCATTGCTAGAGTGATGAGATAGACATTAGACAAGCCGGATATGGGGAGGACCCACAGGGTAAGTATGTATCAGGGGACAAAAAGGGGGTGGGGTGGAGCAGCATGCAGACTGATGTGACCTGTCATTATTTAACTAGGTATATTTCTATTCAATGTTTCAGTACACATTTATAAAATACAATCCTCCATGTATGTTTATTTTTTCTGTTTATTTATTTTTTTAACTTATTGAATCTCATTCACACTTATCGTATAATAGCTATTTCTCATACATCCTAGAGGATGCTGGGGATGCTTCAAGAACCATGGGGTATAGACGGGATCCGCAGGAGACATGGGCACTTTAAGACTTTGAATGGGTGTGAACTGGCTCCTCCCTCTATGCCCCTCCTCCAGACTCCAGTTTAGATTCTGTGCCCAGTGAGACTGGTCACACACAGGGGAGCGCTACTGAGTTTCTCTGAAAAGACTTTATGTTAGGTTTATTATTTTCAGGGAGCACTGCTGGCAACAGTCTCCCTGCATCGTGGGACTTAGGGGAGAGAAGCAGACCTACTTCTGTGAGTTTCAAGGCACTGCTTCTTTGGCTACTGGACATCATTAGCTCCAGAGGGTCTGATCGCTAGGTACGCCTAGATGCTCATTCCCAGAGCACGCCGTCACCCCTTTTGCAGAGCCAGAAGTCAGAAGACCGGTAAGTAGAAGACTTCAGTGACGGCTTTGAGGTACCGCACAGCGGCCGCGCTCTGCGCCATGCTCCTACACACACAAGCACTGTCGGGTGCAGGGCGCGGGTGGGGGGGGGGCGCCCTGGGCAGCAGATAAATCCTCATATAAGACTGGCAAAAGATAATATAGGTGCCTAGGCACTATATACAACCCCCGCCAGTATAAATATTTTAAAGAAAAAGCGGGGCTGAAGCGCGCCATTAAAGAGGCGGGGCTTAGCCCTCACAGCTTGTTTCAGCGCCATTTTCTCTTCATAGAGACGCTGGTCCTTCCACACTACTGTACAGAGGGAAAAACAAGGGGGGGGGGCACAGTTGGTTGGTGCAATATATGTTAAAATAAAAAAGCACAATGTATAATGAGCGCTGAAAAATGAGCTGGTTAACTCTTTCTGTGTTTCCCTGACAGAATGTGCTGAGGTCTATCCCTTATAGCCAGTGTAATGTCGGTAGGTGTTAGTACACGTGTGTCAGCATAACTGAGTGCTCTGCCACAAATGGCTGGGGGAATGACTCTGTTGGCACCACCGACTCCTGATGGTACTTGGTACATGTAAATAAGTGTCAGTATGTAAGTAGAGGTATGTTTTCCCAAAAGAAAACTATATGGGAGACACAGACGTTTGGGGGTGACCCTGTCGGCACCAACAATATCTGCCTGGGTACAAATTGACATGATTAATGTGATGCATATCAGAAAGGACTATACCTATATGTATATGTATGTATAGTAGGGTTGCATAGGTCTGTGGCACGAACACAGACGTAGTAATATTTATGGAGGGTATCATATTCATAGAATATATTTCCCTCAGACCCCTCGGGGTCGCACGAACACAGACGTAGTAATATTTATGGAGGGTATCATATTCATAGAATATATTTCCCTCAGACCCCTCGGGGTTGCAAAAATGTTATTTTGCCCAGTTACTACTCCCTGAGATCGACACGTATACTGTTTCTTATGTCGACCATATTGTTTCCTGATCAGATCCACAAAATCGGCATTCAGTACAGGTTTCATACACATTAATAACGTATTAACGTCACTAGGCACTCTGCTGTTCCTGACAAAAGGATATATATGTATATGTGTTTTATATATATATATATATATATATATATATATAGATAGATATATATAGATATATGTGTGTATGTGTGTATTTGAAAATATATAAAATATTTTATAATGAATGCTGAGGTAAAGTTATTCCTTCTCATGTGCTGAGAGCTCTGTTGAAAAAACTCTGGGTCAGCCGTGACAAGATGGTTTCAAATTCTCATGAGAATTCCTAGTGTTTATTCTTTTCCCACCGTGGATAAAATAAAGTGAGAGTCACCCCCTGTTCTGCACGGGGCCCTGTCACAAAGGATCATATGCAGGAAGCTATGTGATACTCTAATTATGTGTCCACGTGTGCATTGATTATACTTGCATTACATGCGCATGGGGGAGTAGTTGTATGCAGAAATGGTCGGTTACCTTGTCATCCCAGATAGTTACCCTGGGGAGAGATTGGGTACTCCTTGAGTTGGGTCATATCTATAACATTGCAGCATACTGCCGTGCGACCACAAGGGATATAGGACTCTTGGGTTTGCGGGCCAATTCCATGGCGGTCTCGGCTAGGAGGGCTGTGTGGATTCACCAATGGAATGCTGATGCTGACTCCAAGAAGAACTGGAGTCTCTTCCCTATGAAGGTGAAGCTTGGTTTGGTGATGGCCTTGTTAAGTTGATCTCGGCAGATGCCACTGGTAAGTCTACGTTCTTGCCCTATGTTCCCTCACAACGGTTGGTGACGCATTATTGTAGGATGAAGTCATTTCGGCCGAATAGATACGAATTTCCCTTTCTTTGCAGGTAGAGGAAGGTGAAAAGGTAAGAGGTCAGCGGCCTTTTCAAGTTCGTGGAAGCAGAAATCATCCTCTGTTCTGCCACATCCACCGCATGATGCTGGGTCTATCTTGCGGGAGCCCACACCGGTGGGACCACGTCTAAAACTCTTTAGTCAGTCCTGGAATGGACATGGACCAGTGGGTTTTAAGAATAGAGTCCCAAGGGGGACATACTGGAGTCTCCAGACGTTTCCCCTCACCGATTTTTCAAATAGAGCTTACCGATTCTCCTCTGGACGGGGAGGTAGTATGCAACGCAATACAAGAGTTGTGTCAGGATCAGGTCATTGTCCTGCTCTCCCGGTCACAAAAAGGGAGGCTGTTATTCAAGTTTCTTGTGCTCCCGAGGCCGGACGGCTCGGTCAAACTAATCCTATATCTGAAATCCCAAGATTTCTACTTAAAGAAGTTAAAATCCAGGATGGGATCTCTCATGGCAGGGATCTCCAGTCTGAAAAAGGAGAAAGGAGGTCTAATTACGGTTTCTTTCGCATTAGGCTTACCTGGGATTTGCAATTCAGGATTGTCATTACCAATTTCACCAAGTTCAGGGCGGTATGATGGTTGTCCTTTGATAGTAAGGAGTCATTATTATTCTATACTGAGAAGCTCTCCTGATTACGGCGAGGTCAAGTAACCAAGTGGTTGTTTTATTCCAGTGGGAAAGGCTCTGAGGATCCAGAGTCTGGTCAGACCTGCAACAGTGTCCATCCATCAATACATTCAGTTGCTAAAAAAAATAAAAAAAAAGATGGTTGCAGCCTACGAGGCCATTCAGTGGGCAGGTTACATGCCAGGGTGTTTTTAGCGGGACCAGTGGACAATCGGTCCGGTTCCCACCTGGGATGATCCTGTTTTCAAGACCAGAATTTCACTGCTGTGGTGGCGGCGCAGTTCTCATTTCCTAAGCGCAGGTTTGGGTTCCAGGACTGGATCCTAGTGACCACGGATGCATGCCTTGGAGGCGTGGGAGCTGTCACACAGGAGGAAAACCTCAGAGGAAGAGGGTCAAGTTGGGATACTTGTCACCACATTCCCGGTCTAGAGTTAAGGGCCGTTTATAACAGAACAAGAAATGGCAGAAGCCAGAAAGATTTTCTGCTGGGCGATGAAACATATACGCGCTCTGTCAGTGATGATTGTTCAAAGATTGAACAACTGGGAAGCAGACTTCCTCAGCAGACATGTTCTCCATCCAGGAGAGTGGAGTCTTCATCAAGAGGTTTTCACAGAAGTGACAAGTCATTGGGGAATTCCTCAAATAGACATGATGGCGTCTCGCCTCAACAAGAAACTTCAGAGATATTGTTCCAGGTCAAGGGACCCTCAAGCAATAGCGGTGAATGCCCTAGTGACACCGTGGGTGTTTCAGTCGGTCTATGTGTTCCTTCCACTTCCACTCTTTCCAAGATGCTAAAGATCATAAGGCGAACAAAGGTTCAGGTGTTCCTCATTGTTCCAGACTGGTCAAGGAGGGCTGGTATCCAGATCTTCAGGAATTACTCAGAGGAGATCCCTGGCCTCTTCCTCTGCGAGCGGATCTGTTACAGCAGGTGCTGTCCGTGTACCAAGACTTACTGTGGTTTCATTTGACGGCTTTAAGGTTGAACGCCGGATTCTAGCCCGAAAGGGTATTCCCAGTGAAGTCATCCTACTCTTCTTCAGGCAGAAAAGGAGTACCGTCAAAACATTACCACTGTATTTGGAGAAAATATGTGTCTTGGTGTGAATCCAAGAAGGCTCCTACGGAAGAATTCCAGTTGGGTCGTTTTCTCCATTTTTTCTTACAAGATCATGTGGATGCAGGTCTTACGTTGGCCTTGAATAAGGTTCAGGTTTCAGCCTTGTCGGTTTTCTTCCAAAAACAATTGGTCTCCTTTACAGAAGTTCAAGCTTTCGTAAAAGGAGTGTTACACATCCAACCTCCCGTTGTGCCCCCTGTGGCACCATGGGATCTTACCGTGGTGTTGCAGTTCTTGCAATCTCATTGGTTGCACCTTTACATAAGGTTGAGTTGAAATTCCTCACTTAGAAAGTGGTCATGCGGTTGGCCTTGACAGCCGCAAGGCGGGTGTCTGAATTAGCGGCTTTGACTAACAAAAGCCCTGTTTAATCTTCCATGAAGATGGAGTGGAGTTGAGAACTCGTCAGCAATTTCTGCCAAAAGTGGTTTCATCGTTTTACATGAACCAACCTATTGTGGTACCGGTGGCTACCGGCGCCTTGGCGGAATTGAAGTCTCTTGATGTGGTCAGAGTTTTGAAAATTTATGTCGCCAGTATGGCTCAGATTAGGTAAACGGAGGATCTGTTTATCCTGTATGCTCCCAACAAGATTGGGGCTCCTGCTTCCAAGCAGACTGTTGCACGCTGGATCTGTAATATGATTAAGCATGCTCATTCTACGGCTGGATTGCCATTACCGATATAGGTGAAGGCCCATTCTACCAGAAAGGTGGGCTCATCCTGGGCGGTTGCCCGAGGGGTCTCGGCGTTGCAGCTTTGCCAAGCAGCTGCTTGATCGGGTTCAAACACTTTTGTGAAATTTTACAAGTTTGATACCCTGGCTAATGAGGACCTCTTGTTTGGTCATTCGGTGCTGCAGAGTCATCCGCACTCTCCCACCCATTTTAGAGCTTTGGTATAAACCCCATGGTTCTTGAAGCATCCCAGGCATCCTCTAGGACGTATGAGAAAATAGGATTTTAATACCTACCGGTAAATCTCTTAGTCCATAGAGGATGCTGGGTGCCCATCCCAGTGTGTACTGTATCTGCAGTTATTGGGTTATGATTACACACATGTTGTGTTGCGTTTAAGTCAGCCTGTTGCTGACGTTATTCATGCCATAGCATGCGTTCTGCTGTTATTGGTTGTGTTTACACACAGGTTGTGTTACGTTTTATGTCAGCATATTGCTGCATATTCTTCATGCCGTCGGCTGGTGTTCTATTGAATGCCATGTTCTGCGGCATGCTTGAGGTGTGAGCTGGTAAGATGCTCACCGTGGTTTAACAATAAATTCTTTCCTCAAAATGTCCGTCTCCCTGGGCACAGTTCCTTAAACTGGACTCTGGAGGAGGGGCATAGAGGGAGGAGCCAGTTCACACCCATTCAAAGTCTTAAAGTGCCCATGTCTCCTGCGGATCCTGTCTATACCCCATGGTTCTTGAAGCATCCCCAGCATCCTCTACGGACTAAGAGAAAAGGATTTACCGGTAGGTATTAAAATCCTATTTTAAAAAGACCTATCCACTGTGACATGCCTTTATTAATTAATTATAGGACATTGGACATTTTTGAGGCTCAATGGTCTGTATTTAACAAAAGAAGACACCCAGGCAGTATGGACTTGTCTATAACTGTCTTGAATTGTGCAGGAGGCATACACTACCATTATTCTGCATGTAGTGTAAGTTACACAACTGACACCCAGTTTATGGTAGTGGAAAGTGCTGTCTCATCAAATCATTGGGTGGCGACACAAGATACAGATACTTAAAGCTATTAAGCAAGTTTGAAACTCAAGTAAACAAATTTCGTTCGACAACCACAAATTTTATTGTGGCTCAGTCACAATTCTTATGCAATTGAAGTCACCTAAAATCGTAAGTGCACAAGGTTATGATAAATTGTCCATAATAATGTTGATAAATTGAAGGTAAGACATAAACTAGAGATAGTAGTGGTACTAGTGTTGATAAATTGGATATACAAATTGAAGGTACAACTAGTGATGATTTGGATGTAAAATAGAAAAAGGAAGTTGGGTTCATGGCTTGCATGCCAAAGAAGGAGGCACCTCTTGGTGCCGGAGCTCCACTTTTAATAATTTGCAGATTCCACCCAGAGACCTGCTGTGCTGCTTACCTATGGCTGCCCTGCCTTGTGAAAACTGTTCTGCTCTAAGGGTCAGTGATTCGGGCACCTGACTGGCACTCCATTCTAGCTGTGGTGGTGATAGTATCTATGGTGTCTGTGGCCTACAGTGACCAGTAACCTGATTCAAATGTGTTTGGAGGAACTATTGCTGCTGCTTACATGCCTCATGCATGTATTATTGATCTGTACTAGGATGCAGCATCAGATCAACTGCAACACCATTGGCCAGCTGCCTGACCCATGGGGTTACGCAAGCCGACTGCCATAGGTCAGAGCAAGAGGCCAGGAAATCTCTATCCTCAGACGGAGAGACTGACCTCATCCCTCCCCAACAAAATTAGTGCATGCATCTGTTTTAAAAAACGGAGGCCGTCGCCATCCCCAAATGACATCAGACTGTCAATCACTGAAAATTTGATGCCATAGTGCAACCAGCACATGTGCAAAGTACTGCAGAATTGTTGGGTCCTAAATCAGTCCCCAGGTGCAAGGCTGCACAGCTGAGTACCTCTGGTCTCTGTGCCCCCTCTGCTCCTGCCCACTGCAGAATCTGTGTTTGGCTTGCACTTGGCTCCCACTGGTTGGCTTTACCACAGCACTGTACCCACCCTCCAGAGATACACTGGGCCTAGCCTTCTCTCCACATCCTGAGAACACCATATTGAAGCTTTGTACCTGCCTGCTATGTGACTTCACACGCCTTTCCCCAGACACTGCTTCTTCCCAGCCACCAACCTTCCAGTTGAGATCTCCATCTATATACAGTATGTCTGCGAGATGTCTCTATTGTGTGACTTTGGCTGTTATAAGATCCCTACCTAGTGGTCATTCCTATATGTGCTGTTGTTATATGCAAATTACCGTACATAATTTAATTTACCAGAGATGTGGATTTTTTAGACAGTTTTTATTATATCTTCATCTGTGTTTCTTGTGTGATGCAAAGATCTTTTCAATGTGCCTCTTCTCATTTCTCATACAGTGAAGCAACAGTGCTCATGCCTACAAACATGCTAGGGCCCCCCAAAGTAATGGGCACTGTACTGATGCCCCCCCCCCCCTGTGAGGTGAATGCCTCTGCCTGTGCTATATTTCAACCATGGATCCTCCAACTTATCCCATTACTTTTTTGGACAGGGTTCAGGCTATTAAGGAAACAATGGAATCTCTTATGCAGGTGCAGGCTAATAAATTTGCTGCATCTCTCCAAGATCTTAAAGTTTAGCTGCAACACATCTCTCAGCATGCAACTACAAATGAATAGTGCATTGGAGAAAATGTAAAATATATTTCTGAGCTTAAAGATCTAGTTTCTCATCTGCATAAATCTAATCACCAAATGAGAAACAAATTGGATGGCCCAGAAAATAGATTGTTTGCTTGATGGGTCTCACAGAATCCTTTTAAGTACCTACTCTGCTATCCATCTTATGGAATGATCTTCCTGCGGTGTTGGGGTTCACTGAGAAACTTGAGCTCATTGCTTTGGTACATTCTGAAATGGCCTAAATACCAGATCCAGAACTGTTATCTTCTGATATCTTAATTTTCATCACAAGATGATATTGTGGTTTACGGCCTGTCAGGTTGGTCGGAATAAATTAAATGACCTTATCCTCCTTATGTTTCGTGACTACTCTGCGATGTTGATAGGACTTATCATGATATGGCTCCCATCTGTACCAAGCTTGCAAGGGCCCATTGTAGATTTGTGCTACTTTTCACAGCTTGCCTCCACATCTACGAGGGCAAGGAGTTTAAAGATTTTATTACTCCTACTGATGCTCAGGATTTCCTCATATAGGAGGACATGGAGAATTCAGAATTGGCTGACCATACTAATGCTGACTGCCCAAGCTGAATATTGGCCTGGGAGTAAATCTTGCCTTATAGATGCAAGTTTTTGCTTGATGCTAAATGAAGACTCTGCTTAAGCAGACTCTACTTGATATGATTATGTTTAGTACATTTTATACTTAATACTGTATATATTTTTCTACCTCTAGTTCTACAGTTAACTTTGTGACGAAACTGTTTCTACATTGACGTTAAAACTCCTTTTTATTGCTACTCATAATTTTAATAGGTACTGTTGTTCATTTGCATTGGTTGTCTTATACACACATGCTTTGTTCTGTCTTTTTCAGATATTTATGACCACTAGAGGGGCTGACCCTCTTCTTTCCTCCTAATTTTCTTCCTATTTTCTCGCTCTTGAGAGCTTCTTGTTGCTTGTCATGTGGATTCTGTCCATGTTTTCACTCACCTTTTCCTCCCTTCTGTCTTTTCCTTACCTCTTTTTGTTTGTTACTTTGATGTTCACTCAACATGGTTTAGTTCAGTTTACACCCACTCCTTGGACCTCGTTGTCATTCCTCCTTTTTCTTTTGACATATGTCTAGTGTATTCTTGGAATGTCAAGTGAGTGAATTCCCCCATTAAGAGAAAACAAATTTCAATATTTCTTGATAAGGCTTGGGCTGATATCTCCCTCTTGCAAGAAACCCACCTCACTGAGGTGGAACATGTGAAAATGAATATGCATAGAAACAAGGTTTTGGCCTCTGCTTCCTTCTCTTCTAAGTCAAGCGGTATTGTATTAGCTCATAAGGATTTAAGAGGTATCAATTATACTAAGGTTTACTCAGAGGGCAGAATTGTGATTTTGGATGCCTCTATTGCGGGTCTCCAGTATACAATTGCAAATATTTACTTATTTTCTGAATCTTATTAACAGCTCTTATCCATTTGTGGATTCTCATATCCTTTTCGGTGGTGACTTAAAATGGTGGCTTCCAATTTTCTAAATCGTAAGACTACAATGTCCACTTCTGTCCAAAACCTATAAATTAGGCATAAAAGATATATTAGTGAACAATTTCAGTTACTGATGCCTGGAAGTTATGACATCCTAGTGACAGGGATTTCACTTTCATTTCACCCCAATTTATCCTTTCAAAGTTATATTATTTACTCCTTTCCTCCAAATTGAATGTTCAAGTACTAAATACGTGTATGGATGCCATTTCTGTATTGGCTCATGCTCCCATTTGGGTTACGCTACAAAGCTTTAGTAAACTAGACACATGTGAAAAATGGCACTTTCCATCCATATTAGCAGGCTCCCAAAACTATAAGAGATGCTATTGGCAGCATGGGATACATTTGCCTTTTCAAATACCCCCATATTAAAGCTCCTATATTGTGTTGACAGGCTGTCAAGTCATCTCTTCGAGGTGTCATTATTTCTTATACCTCAAAATTTAGGAAAGATTTGTCTACTTCGCTTCTTATGGCACAACAGACTATGGCCCAGATTTATCAAGCATGGAAGAGTGATAAATTGCACAATGATAAAGTAACTGCCAATCAGCTCCTAACTGCCATGTCACAAGCTGTGTTTGAATAATGGCAGTTGGGAGCTGATTGGCTGTTGCTTTTTCACATTCTATTTTATCACTTTCCAAGCAATGATGCATCTGGCACATTAACTGATACTTACCGTGGCCATTTTCAGGGCCGGCTAAAGACATTGCCTGCATTTCCTGTGTGCGGAAACATGGCGGTGCTGCCCCAGCCTACCCAGCCTGTCTGTGTAGGCAGGGGTCAACTTCTATTCAATGTAATCACAATTGATTTGTGATTGCATCGTGGGATGGTGCCTTGTCTTGTCTTGTACTGGGTGGCCCCAAGCATGTGAGTGTATGGTCTCAGATTTTGCTGCGAGAGCAAAATCTGCGACCATCTCTAAATAACCCCCTTAGCCCAGTACATAGTGTATACATTGATTATTCCACCAAAATGTTAACAATGCTTGCTACCTATTCTGATTAGTCCCATAGGCTCAATGTCACTGCAAATGTCACTGTTTCTTAATTGTTATAAAATCAGTGCATTTAGCAAACTGCTTTCCTCAACCAGTATATTCTTAGGGATAGGTTTAAACTGTAAAATTGGCTACAAATACTGCTGCACAGCTATACAATCGGTAAAAGTACATGCAGCTGGGAGTAGAGAGTTAACAAGCGGGGTTAGGTACTTTAAGTAAGAGTTTTATCCAGGTTCCTTTACACACTAGTTTTGCCTAATGTACAACTAATGTATGTAGTACATACTTTAATTAATGTTTAACTGACTTGTGCTAATAAATATCACATTTTAATCTTATCCCAGGATAAAAATACAATACACAATTTGGCATTGTTAGAATCTCATCCAATATACAATAAAGTAATTTGAACTACACAAAAACGTCAACCTCAAATTATTTCTATGCCTTAAAATTGATACTTCGAAAGCTCTTAAAATGGCCATAAAATTGTTTTTAATTCTTACTGCAGAAATGATTAATGCTGCTAAAGTAATTATGTTCCATTAGGCTCAGATTCACACATTGACTGTGTTAGTGAAATAGGGCAACATCAAATAAGTAAGATCTAATCACTAAATCTTATTTCTAAAACATGGACCTTAATATTAACACCTGTTTGTTTGTAATATGTTATCTATTGAGGTATTGTTTCATTAAATCTAACTTATATATTATTTAGTCAATTAAAGAAATATGTAAGTATTGTTTGCAAGGCAGCAAGTGGTGGCTGGTAAAGTTATCACTTTTCCATTTGCTTTCATGAGAGAATGTTACATTTAGCTCCTGGCATTATATTTCCTAAGAACACAGCCAAAGCCACTCTGTTTCCTGCTGTTTTGTAGCTGTAGATCCTTAAAGACTAGTATTATAGTAGCTGATGAACAGTTTGTCCCTATTCAAATGGCTGCTGTGATGACCCACATGGGAGGTAATGGTTAGGTGGTGCTAACAATGTGACCAGGTGCTGTAACATAAGCATTTCATTAAATATTGAAAGAATGATTTTCTGTTTTAGTGGAGAGAAAAAAAAAAGAAGAAAATTTGATCTCTGTTTAAATATACGTCCGTTCATCTTTTTTTCACTTTAATTTTTATTCAATCAAATTATTTTTTTAAGTGACCTTTATGTCACTAATTATCTGCCTTCTTTAAAGGCATCATGGACAATTTTCTCCAAGATAAACCAGCATTATTTAATGTTCCATGTTGTTCATTCATTCATGAAATAAGCAATCCATTGAAAAGAATCCTTGTATGACTAAAGTTAGATTCTAGCAGCTCAATTGCCTAATAAGTACCATGTAAACCTGTTGTCACAATGGCTATGGAAGCAGGAACCAACACAATTGCCCCAGCAAACAAATATTCTTGTAAATATTAAAATAAAGTCCAGGCGCCATATACATATGATCTTTTCTTCCCAAATGCATTTAAAAAACACAAAAACAAAGAAAAGGAAAATGATACAAGTACAGGTTGAGTATCCCATATCCATATATTCCGAAATACGGAATATTCCGAAATACGGACTTTTTTGAGTGAGAGTGAGATAGTGAAACTTTTGTTTTTTGATGGCTCAATGTGCACAAACTGTGTTTAATACACAAAGTTATTAAAAATATTGTATTAAATGACCTTCAGGCTGTGTGTATAAGGTGTATATGAAACATAAATGAATTGTGTGAATGTAGACACACTTTGTTTAATGCTCAAAGTTATAAAAAAAATTGGCTAAAATTACCTTCAGGCTGTGTGTATAAGGTGTATATGAAACATAAATGCATTCTGTGCTTAGATTTAGGTCCCATCACCATGATATCTCATTATGGTATGCCAGGTATTCCCAACCACGGTCCTCAAGGCACACTAACAGTGCAGGTTTTAGTGATATCCAGGCTGCAGCACAGGTGACTTAATTAGCAGCTCAGTTATTTTGATTTAATCATCTGTGCTGCAGCCTGGATATCACTAAAACCTGCACTGTTGGTGTGCCTTGAGGACCGTGGTTGGGAATGCCTGTGGTATGCAATTATTCCAAAATACGGAAAAATCCCATATCCAAAATACCTCTGGTCCCAAGCATTTTGGATAAGGGAGACTCAACCTGTAATAGGAAAATAAAGACATATTTCACATTATATGCCATATTATTTTGGGAAGCGGTCACCATGCCGCTATTTGGGATCCCGGACATCACAATGCTGATGCCGGAATCCAGATTAAATAAATCCCGCCGGTGGAATCCTGCTGCCAGAGGCTTTTCTCCCTCTATGGGAGTCCATGACACCCATAGAGGGAGAACAAAGCCTGTGGTGAGTGCAGCAAGCCACCGTGCCTGCAACTTGGGGAGCGTAGCGAGCCCGCAAGGGGCATGCTAGCGCTTGCCCTGCTGCAGGCATACCAGTGGCCGGGATCCCGCTGTCGGTATACTGACAGCCGGAATACCGGCTGCCGGTTTTACATACTAATCCCATCATTTTAATGTACCCCTCTAGCAACTGACTCAATTCATTTGTTACTATTAATCAAAATACATGAATTTCATTGTTTCAATATCTATTATGTTTCCAAAATATTTTCCCTATACAAATCTACAATTTAGGCTACTTCCAATGGTTTTCTGATTTTTTTTCTAAGAGAAGTCATTGAGTCTTTTCTCTCCATGTAAGTTGTAGACAGATAAAAAGGAAAGTCAAGGTGATGTTTGGGTCTTTGTGTTTTGTATATAAGCCAAGCCAGGGTTTGGGTTGAAACTGAGCAATAGCTGCTAGAATGAAGGTTTAGAATAATAGTTAAACATAATTAACAGAAGCCTGATTTACTGTGTAATGCCTTATGTGAGAATCCATAGGGCTAATGTATCAGCAAGTGGAAACCCGTGTCACCCATTGATTTTACTACAGCTGCCACAATCAGCATCACTAGTTTCGTGACTTGCAGCAGCCTCATGCTAGGGGTAAGAGAACCATCAGAAACAGACTTCCCCTCCCCGTACCATGACCAACAAGTCAGGGTGGATAAGTGTGCTCACATTGTTGCCAGCATGAAACACCCAATATCACATAAAGACAGATGACCCGGCCAAGTTCAACTCAGAATAGGATAGACATACAGAAACGACTACAATCCGCATTTGCTCATGCGCTTTGTGCAAAACGTACCTTTTGTACCTATATACAGAGATCCTTCTGACTTTAGCTCCATATTATTTACATTGAATAAAACACTAGTTATGCAACATGTTGATTATGGAGTTCAGTTTTATAGGGATCAGTACTAAATGCCGCCGGTCGGAATCCCGGCGGTCGAAATCCCGACGCCGGAATCCCGACCACACAATCCCGACAGGGGTGGCGAGCGGAACGCTCGGCACACTATTATATTCTCCCTCTATGGGTGTCGTGGACACCCACGGAGGGAGAATATGTCGGGATTGTGGCGGTCGGGATTAAGGCGTCGGTATTTCGACCGCCGGGATTCCGGCCGGCGGCATCTTGACCGCATCCCGTTTTATATACCTCATTATAGGATATAGGGGAACTCAAGTGGTACAGAGATGTGCTTAATTAATGAGTATTAATAAATGCATGTTTGAGAAAACGATTTTCAAATAAGTTTCATACCAAGGATCACAGAGAGGACAAAGGTTTAACAACGTGAATACAGAAAGAAAGTTTGACCATCAGTACACAGTCTGTACAGTAAGGGAGGTAAATTCCTTTCCACATGAGATGCTGGTGGCTAATTTAGAACTGTAAAGCCCGTACGCACCGCGATTTTCATCTTATGGCCGATATCGGCTAGAAACTGCCCGGAGGTATGAGCCTTCGATCTAGCCAATAATATCGTCCCTGCCTGCCCAGTCTATTTTTTCTGACGATGCCGATCCTGCAGGAGCGCAAATTGGCATCGCAAGGTCCTACACATGGTGCGATTTGCACTAACTTTTCTTATGATTTTGACTATGTAGTCAAAATCTTAAGGACAAATTGTACTGTGTGTATGGTGCTTAAGACAATTGGATGACTTTATTTAAAGTGCTTGTAACCGTAGTTAGAGCACATACTTGGATGAATCATCTAGGGAATTTATGGTACAGAGAGAATGTTTTGTACCAAATTGAGGGTATACATATTGGCTACCATAACACTATGGTATGTCATGCCTTCAGTACCTCTGAATCAATGCATAATAATTAGAACTTATGAAAGGTTGAAGTAGTTTGATTTGTTTCTTTTCTCAGCTTTACTACGTTCCTGATTCTGAGTCAAATATACTGTACTGGAAGGCGGTCAAAATTCAACCCACTTCTAGTAATTGGCAAGCCCATCCATACATCTAACTGTATTCTGACACATCTATCGGACTGCACTGCCCTCAGCCCTCCGTCTGCGAGAGCAGCTGATATGTGCCGCAAACGGGGGACCTGGACGATTGCTGTGGTGGACACTTGCAGGAGACTTGGAGCTGCAGACCAGGACTCTTTCTCGGACTCATGCTTTTAAGAACTGTCCGTTGCCAGTTCTTTACCACCAACTGGTAATTATTTCCCCCAGCAGTAGATCCAGGATACCCCTCCACATTCTACATTGTGTATGCTGTATTTCCTAATTGATATCATATTACCTTTCATGCGGGTTTGAGAACTTTTAAAATGGTTCTCTTATCACATTGGTAATTGCATTCATCTACCATTCTATTGTGATTTTACTGGATCCATCATTTTTAAATGTGTTTGTGATTGTCAATTAGATATGTTTTATTAAACAAAACATTTTACAAAATGGTATTACACTATGATACTTTCTCTTTCCTCTGATCCGCATGACATTTGGAGTGAGGGAGGAAGATAAGGAATCTATCCTAACATTTGAAACTAAGTGTACATTTGTCATATTTATGCGCTGGTGGAAATTGTTTCTTCACTCTTTGTATCACAGCTGATATGTCTGTCATCAGCATTTGCACTAGCCCTTTCCTTGGGCTGAAAGCATACACTCATCTCAAAATAGCTCTCATTTAAACTCAGAAACAAAAGGCCTGATTGAGAGATGTAAACACAATATTATTATTATTATTATTACTACCAGTTATTTATATAGCACACACATACTCTGCACCGCTGTACAGAGAGAATATTTTGGCCATTCCAATCAGTCCCTGCCCCATTGAAGATTACATCTATATTCCCTATCACATGTAAATGCACACTCATTCCCCCTAGAGTAAATTTTGTTGGCAGCCAATTAAACTACCTGTATATTTTTTGGGGGTGATTGTGGGAGTAAACCGGAGTGCCTGGAGGAAACCCACGCAAGCACAGGGAGAAAATACAAACTCCACACAGAGACATGGTGGGATTAAAATCCATGACCTCAGTGCTGTGAGGCAGTAATGCTAACCATTACAACTTGTGTGCTGCCAAAATGCATTCACAGATGTGAATGTGTACGCAGTGTGGGCATGTGTTAATAGGCAAATGTCACAGCTGCCAGGAGCTGTATAGAGATGCCTATAATCAGCGTCTCTGACTTGCTTCTTGCATACAAAGATGAAACTATTGGGCGGACATCAGGTGAACATGGTCACTCAGCATGGGCCACTGGAAGTAAGATGCCGGAACCATTGTAACTGCCTACGGGATCACAGCTGTGGCACATGCAAAAGACATCTGTGGCACACCTACATTTAAGTCTCCACTGCCCCCATTACATCCCACAATGGTCCCTGACTGTCAATCCTCACTGCAGCCGCCATTACAGACCATTATGTCAGTTATATGCATGTGCATTGCCAAACTGGCTTCTCCCACAGGAGAGAGTGCAAAATTGGTAATTATGTGTTATTGTTAGGCTGTGGTTAGGGTTAGATGGTATGGTTGACAGTCTCACCATCAACATTCATAATGTCAACATGCGAACATGTCAGTATAATGTAAGTATCGACTTAGTGAATGTCAACTTTTTGGAACCCGTCGACATTCACAATCCCAAATACCACACCCATTGCTATAATACTTATTTATTCAATAATGAGATAAAGGGGGTAATTCCAAGTTGATCGCAGCAGGAAATTTTTTAGCAGTTGGGCAAAACCATGTGCACTGCAGGGGGGCAGATATAACATTTGCAGAGAGAGTTAGATTTGGGTGGGTTATTTTATTTCTCTGCAGGGTAAATACTGGCTGCTTTATTTTTACACTGCAGTTTAAATTGCAGATTGAACACACCACACCCAAATCTATCTCTCTCTGCACATGTTATATCTGCCTCCCCTGCAGTGCACATGGTTTTGCCCAATTGCTAACAGAATTCCTGCTGCGATCAACTTGGAATTACCTCCCATGTGCACTGCAGGGGGGGCAGATATAACATGTGCAGAGAGAGTTAGATTTGGGTGGGGTGTGTTCAAACTGATATCTAAATTGCAGTGTAAAAATAAAGCAGCCAGTATTTACCCTGCACAGAAACAAAATAACCCACCCAAATCTAAAGGCCCGTACACACTGGTCGATGTTTCGGCCGTTCTCTTGAACGGCCGATACATCGCGGGACCGTCGGCCAGTGTGTACGGGCGATACGTCTGTGAACTCCGTCGTTCACAGACGTATCGCGTCGGCCGCGCAGCACAGCCGACAGCCAATATATCTAACGATATATTGGCCCGTCGCTGTGTGTGTACGGGGCGGTCGTCCGACCGCCCGTACACATGCTGCGGCGGCCGGCGGTGATTGACAGGTGAACTGGGCGGGCGCGAGCGCCCGCCCGCCCAGTTCATGACGTCAGTCCCCCGACGGTTCGGGCTGTGTGTATGCACAGCACACTGCCCGATCCGTACATAGATATATCTGCAGATCAATTGATCTGCAGATATATCTAATAGTGTGTACCCACCTTAACTCTCTCTGCACGTTATATCGGCCCCACCTGCAGTGCAAATGGTTTTGCCCAATTGCTAACAAAAATCCTGCTGCGATCAACTTGGAATTACCCCCAATGTGCACTGCAGGGGAGGCAGATATAACATGTGCAGAAAGAGTTAGATTTGGGTGGGTTATTTTATTTCTGTGCAGGGTAAATACTGGCTGCTTTATTTGTACACTGCAAATTAGATTGCAGATTGAACACACCCCACCCAAATCTAACTCTCTCTGCACATGTTATATCTGCCTCCCCTGCAGTGCACATGGTTTTGCCCAATTGCTAACAAAAATCCTCCTGCGATCAACTTAGAATTACCCCCAAAGTCCGGAGACCCAGTAAATAATGGGTCAAAAACTTAATTCTTAATCCATCTGGCTGGGGTGCAGCTTCAATGCATTGCAATAGAATCCATACTTATAATTTTCCAAAGAAAGGCACTCACCAGTGTCTTTGCAGCATATTCCAAAAAAGATTTATTACTCACAAAGTGGAAGCCATTATGGCGGTCGAATTTCGGTCACTGACAGTGACCTTCCTCAAGACACTATCCCACAGAGAGGCAGGTATCCCTACCCAAACACCCAGCTCCCCCTGGCAATCAGTGATCGTCTAGCCACATCCACTTCTGTCTAGCGCGACCGGAAGTTGAATATATTACCTCAATGTGGACAAAGTATCCATATTAAAAAAATAAACAACTTATCTTCATAGTCAGCGGCAGTGCCACTATAACATCCACCCATAGTGGGGTCTTTCAATGCTCCGGTTAGCAGCAATCTCGTATTTGCGGCTTCTGAACTTCTGGTCTGCGTTCACACACACAGACACACACACACATATATATATATATATATATATATATATATACAAGAAGATAGTACAGCGCCACTTGTGAAATGAAAGTCTCAGTAAGGCTATGTAAACGTTAAAAGGTTTCACCACACAAAAATACTAAAAGCCCATTTTCCCTTATAAAAAGGTGTCAGCCAAACCCTAAAAATACAACAATGGTATAGTGTTGTTAAAAATGCATAAAACAGGGGGGATAGGGATACCGGCGACTAATGTGGCTAAAAGGTCGTGTTTAAAAAATGTTTTGTTTTTTTTTAAATGAAAGCCAAAAAATATAAAAGCAAAAAGTTTTTAATACATGAGAGTAAAATCAGTTTTTTAAAAATGTTTGGTGTACAAGCAAAGATTTCATATAAAATAAAGTACAAAAATATAAAAGGGTAAAGGATAGGAAATAAACTTAACTTGAAAACACTGGGTGGTCAGTACAGGCCCAACGTGTTCTCGTCTCAACAGACTTTGAGTCTGTATTGATGAATGTAGAAATGTACTGTGCTGAGATTTATAGTCAGCTAGCAATGGCAAATGTCTACATGCTGTTACCCTCTGACCCTACTAATATGTACAAATGTGAAATTGATTCAATTCTAGATAAAGCCGTACAGGATGGTGTCATTGAAACTGAAGTGTGCAGCTTTTTAAAGGTTGATCAGCCCAGAGTACCGCTGCTGTATACTCTGCCCAAGATCCATAAAAGTATGTGTAACCCACCTGGACGACCCATTGTTTCAGCCAGGGAGTCTTTGTATAGCAATATATCCATATTTTTGGATCATTTTTTGCAACCTTGCGTCCAGGCGGGTGACACATACTTAAAGGATACAACTGATTTGTTATTGAAATTGGAGGATTTGGGTAAATTACCCCAGAATACATGGATGTGCACCTTGGATATAAACAGCCTCTATACCAATATTCCCCATGAGGGAGGGTTGGAGGCTGTTGCTGTCACTTTAAGGGACAATCCATTGTATGAGGGTCCGGATGTGGAATTTTTTCTTGTGTTACTTGAATTGGTACTTAAGCGCAATTATTTTTATTTCAATGGCAAGTACTACAACCAGTGTTCAGGCTGTGCCATGGGATCTCCTGTGGCACCGGTGTATGCCAACACCTACATGTCAGTGCTTGAGAAACAATTGTTTTTCAACCGTGAAGTACGCGACTATATGGTGTTTTACAAGTGCTATATAGACGATGTGATATTATTCTGGAGTGGATCGTACCCTGATTTAGTGGAATTGATGGAACGAGTAAATGGTTTGGATTGTCCCATCAAGTTTTTTTTTTTTTTTTTTTTGAAATAACGTTTTATTGATTATATAAGCATATAAACAGACAAATAAATCGTTGTAAACAGTAAAAGGCATATGAAAGAAAACAATGGGATATTATGATAAGGAGGGGGCGCTCAATAGACGTATCAATTAGCAGATATCAAACATGCCTCCGTGTAAACAGGATACATAAACTGTTACAAATATCAATTAAAGTAAAAAAGGGAAGAAAAAGAATCAAGGTACATAATGGAGAAGGATACAGGGTAGAGAAGAGAGAATAGTGGAAGGAGGGGATTATAAAGAACAGGGGAAGGGAAGAGAGAGAGAGAGAGAGGTCGGCCAGTCAGAGCCATGTATAATAGTAAGTTTGTGGCATAAATATAGTATAGATTAAATATTAAATATTAAATAGTTGTCAATGGTGGTTCAGCATTAAAGTGTAGGGTCCAAGGTGTCCATGTCTCAGTGAAGGATACTGGGGAGTCACGGAGGGCAGCAGTAATTCGCTCTAGCTTATATGTGAACCAAATTGCATTAATAGTAGCGGTCAAAGTGGGAGGGGTCACGGATTTCCAATTAGACGCTATTTGACATTTAGCCGTATTCAAAATGTGTTTGATTAGGGTTTGTTGGTGGCGTGAGGTGTCAGGAATGGGACGGGAAAGTAGCGAATAAAGAGGCGAGTCAGGGACGGTTATATGTGTAACCTCTAAAACCAATTTATGGATTTGTCTCCAATATTGGCGGATCGATGGACAAGACCACCAAACATGCAGCAGGGTCCCCCGGCACCCACATAGTCTCCAGCACTTATCCGAGCACGTGGGATAGATAGTATGTAGTCTAGTAGGAACCAGATACCAGCGGTAGTACAGTTTATATGAATTTTCAGCGATTCGAACTGAGATAGAGCTTTTGGTAATTTCTTGTCTAATGTCCTCCCAGTCCTCAATGGTCAGGGTCTCTCCCACCTCTTTTTCCCTGGCCAGTTCGTGACTCTCTTTAGGGGGGACATTGTGTGTCAGTAACACCCAGTAAATGCGAGAGAGCAGTCCCTTCGTTGAGTGAGATCCGCAACACCATATCTCCAGGGGGGTAGCAATAAAATGATGGGTGGGTTTAGTGAGAGTTCCATAGAAATGTCTAATTTGCAAAGTCTGATAGAATACCGAGTGGGGGAGCGTAAAGCGGGATTGTAGATTTTAGCAAAAGATGGGAATGAGGAAAGAGGAGCTACGTCCTGTAGAAAAAGAATATTGTGCGCGGTCCAATGGTGGAATGCAGAGTGATTATTGCCTGGAGGGAATTGCGCATTGTTCCATAGAGGAGTTGAGTAGGGGTTGTGAGAACGGAGTTGATAGAAGCGAGTACAAAAATCCCATATTGACAAGGAAAAGTGCACTGTTGGCAAGAGAAGATTAGAGGAGGGTCGGGAGCGGGATGGGCACCATAACAGGGTTGAGGATGAGAACATATGGAGAGAATGCGCCTCAAGAAAAGTCCACGTTCTCTGTGCCGGAGGTGAGTGCCAGAGAACACAAGAGGCCAAATGCGTGGCACGGTAGTAACGAATAAGGTCTGGAACACCAAGGCCGCCCTCTGAGCGGTGTTGTTGGAGCAGCCGTATCTTGACTCTGGGTTTTTTCCCAGCCCAGATGAAGTTAGATATATCTCGCTGAAGATTCTTCAGTATCTTAACGGGAATGTGAATAGGCAGGGTTTGCCATAAGTACAATAACCGCGGCAATAGGTTCATTTTGACTGCCGCGATGCGACCAAACCAAGAAATAAATAATTTATTCCATGCGGTGAGATCGGATTTTAGTGAAGATATTAAACGTGGGAAATTGGCAGCATATAACGATGAATAGGATTTGGTTAGGTAAATGCCTAAATATTTGAGTTTAGTACTTTGCCATTTAAAGGAATGGGAGGAGCGTAAAAGTCTAAGATCCCGTGGAGTGATATGTAGATCTAGAACCTCTGTTTTGTCGGCATTAGGTTTATAGTTCGAGATGGAGCTATATGTTTGGATCTCCTCAAAGAGATGTTGTAGGGAAGTGTGTGGGTCGGTCAGAGTCAAAATTCCATCATCTGCATATAGTGCAATTTTATATTCATGGTTGCCTACCAAGATACCTGAGATGTTGGAGTTCAGTCGGATTTTCGCCGCCAACAGTTCCATTATCAGGGCAAAAAGTAGGGGGGAAAGTGGACATCCCTGTCGGGTGCCATTTCTAATAGAAAGTGGCGGGGAGGAAAGACCGTTAACCAGGATAGACGCTGAGGGGTTAAAATAAAGCGATGTGATGGCATTATAGAATGGACCATGAATTCCTACAGCCTGTAGGGCTTGCTGCATGAAGGGCCAGGTTACCCTATCAAAGGCCTTTTCCGCATCAAGAGCCACCACCAGAGTCGGAATGGAGTCCCGATGGGAGAGGTGTATGAGATCAATAAGGCGCCGTGTATTGTCTGCAGCTTGACGATTGGGGATGAAGCCCACTTGGTCCGGGTGAATTAATGTGGAGAGATAAGGGGCGAGTCGGTTTGCCAGGATTTTAGTGAATAGCTTTAGATCTGTGTTTAACAATGAGATGGGCCTATAGTTTTTCATTTCCAGGGGATCACGATCAGGTTTGGCAATAACTATAATATTGGCTCTGGTGGTGGCTGCATCGAGGGAGCTCCCCTCCATCAATGAATTGAAGAGTGAGTGTAACATAGGAAGAAGGGCTTGGGAATTTTTTTTATAATATATGGCAGTATACCCATCAGGACCCAGAGCGGAAGAGCGGCGAAGTTGCCCAATTGTAGTAAGGATTTCCTCGTGAGTAATAGGAACGTTGAGTGTCTTAAGATCTGCTGTAGAGAGTGTCGGTAAATGACAAGAGGAAAGATACTGTTGGATAGCTGACACATGGTGTGGAGCGGTAGAGACCTCGGAGGGGAGGTTATAGAGGGAAGCATAATAATCTTGAAAAAGGGAAGCCATCAGTTTAGGGTCACACGTTGTGGATCCATCAGGGCACCTCAAAGCCAGTATCCGATTGAGCGTGCGTTTCTCGCGCAGTCGACGGGCTAACAAGGTATCTGCCTTGTTTGATTTTTCGTAAAATTTCTGGCGGATCCACAAGAGTGACTTGATCGTTTTCTTGGTGAGGATTTGTGACAATTGCCCTTTCAGGGCAGGTATCTTTAGGTATAGTTTGCGTTTGGGGAAACGCTGATGGCGAAGAGTCAATGAAGCCAAGTCAGCCTCTAAGTCCGCGATCCGTTTAGACTCAACCTTCCTCTGGATAGACGTAAGGCTAATGAGGAGACCCCGCAGTGTTACCTTATGTGCTTCCCATAGTATTGCTGGTGAGATGTCAGGGGAGACGTTATCAGCAAGGTAGTGATGGATGGCGGCCTCTATTTGAGACACGTTAGAGGATTTAAGAAGCAGGGACTCATTAAGGCGCCACTTGCGGGAAATTGAGGGTTTATGAGAAAAAGCGAAATCAAGTAATATCGCATAATGGTCAGACCAGGTGATCGGAACTTCCTGGGCGCCCAAAAGGGTTTGAGTGGAGTCCCTATCTACAAAAACGTAATCGATACAAGTATATATATCGTGTTGTGGGGAATAGTGCGTGTAGCGCTTAGCGGACGGGTAAAGTGTTTTCCAACTATCATATAAATTGTGTGCCGTGATGCATGACTGGAGGAGTTTAGACAGTTTTGTATGGAGAGAGGGCCCCACGCATGGACGGGATCTGTCAACATGGGGGTCCAATGTAGCATTACAATCACCGGCCACAATAACCCAGGGATTCGAAAATTTAGAAAGATGGTCAGAGAACGTCTTAAAGAAGGAACCCTGCTGCATGTTCGGAGCGTAAACCGACGCCAAGGTGATGGGGGTTTGATTAAGGAAGCCGGAGAGAATCACAAATCTGCCATGGTCATCGATATCTGTGTCCTGGACAACCAGGGGCAGAACCAGGATGGCAGTGCCTCTGCGCTTAGCTGACATTGTGGAATAAAAGGCATGAGGATAACGCTTGGAGCTTAAAGAGGGATGAGGGGCCCTAAAATGGGTCTCCTGTAAGAATATGATATCCGCTTTTTGTCTGGCAAAAAACTGAAATGCCATGGAGCGCTTGGTCGGGGAATTGAGGCCATTGACGTTAATGGACAAGACTTTTAAAGTCATGGAGGATGAAAAACAGCATAGCTCAGTAGAAAGAATAACCCTTGACATGGCCGACCAGGGGACATTAAAGAGGGAAGGAAAAGACACGAGTAACAGGTGAGAGAGATCGTAAGTACGAACTTAAGGGAAAGACCCTTTCCTAGAAACGGGTTGGGTCCAGGATTGAAGGGGCGGGTGCCAAGCGGGCAGCCCCTTCGGTGTGGGGGGTAGCGCCAATAATAACAAATAACAAGGAAGAAGAGGAACATACAGAAAAAAAGGGGGAGATACATTCTGCGAGCCAGGGTAAGGGGTGTGGGAGAATCAGGTCAGGGAGTAAAGAGGAGTAGGAAGAGAAGAGAAGACATTGCTATCAATATCTATGTTAATAATAACAGTACCTTAAGATGTGAATTCAACCAAGGCATTCTAAATATAACATCAATTAGACCTATAACAATGCCTTGATGAATCAGTGGTGGTATGCGACAACAACAGCAACCAAAACAATCACTTCCAAATTCTAGGCCAGGGTGGTCCCTCAGGATTGAGCGGTAGATTAGCCTTACCATTTCAAGGCACGAGACCAACACAAAGAAAAGGGACCATCCAGCACTGGTGTGTAGGAGGTCTAGACACCATGTAGACCAACCAGCCACCAAACTCAAATGTGGAAAACAATGTAATAGGAAGAGGGAGAAACTAGCATGATATAATAAACATAGCGAGAGGACATTTAAATGCGAAATAGCTAACTCCTCTAAAGAAAAGGCGAAAGTAGGCAGGTATACATTGAGAACTAAAGAAACTATTGGCAATCTGTAAAGAACCTAACATTTGGAACGGATAAACTGTTTGTATAAGACTATGCCGTCCCCTGGTGCAGAGCGGCACAGCAGCCGGCCCACCCCAGGGCACGCAGCCATCATAGAGATGGGGTCACCATGTGGCATTATGCAGGAGTCAGGAAGAACTCCTATTCCACTAAATCATAAAGGTCAAATATGCGAAACAATATATAGTAAGACTAATATGATAATAAAGGGGGGGGACTAATGTGCAATGTCCATTATAATTACTGATCCGGAGAGGGGATTCCAACCGCTCATTTAGTAGACCATTCGGGGGTAGGAGCCACGGGTCTTCTAGGGGAGGTGATAGTGAGCTGATTCCGGATCTCATCAGGAAGAGACTCAAAAATGCCCAGGGACCTGAGAAGGTCATAGCCCTGGGCGGGCGTTTTAATCGAATGGTGAGAGCCATCTTTTGTAACATGTAGTTGGAACGGGAAGCCCCACTTGTACTTGATGGGGTTGTCTCGAAGGACTTTGGTGATAGCGGTAAGGTCCTTGCGTTTTCGAAGTGTGGAGGGGGCCAAGTCCTGGAAAATCTGCAGCTGGGCCCCAGAGTAAAGAACTGATTGATGTTCCCGGGCCGCCATCATAAATTTCTCTTTTGTTTTGTAATAATGGAACCGCAGGATGACATCCCGCGGGGGTTGGGTGGGTGGAGGACGTGGGCGCAGGGCTCTATGCGCTCTATCGAGAAGGAGGAAATCTTTAGAGACCTCAGGAATCATAGTCTGCAGCAAGCCCTCCAGAAAACTTGGGAGGCCCTCCATAGAAACGCTCTCCGGTATGTTGCGGATCCGGACATTGTTCCGGAGATTCCGGTTGTCCATATCCTCCAAGTGGTCCTCCTGTTGGGCCATATCCGCGCTAATCTCCGATAGCTCCTGTTCGACCACTACCCGATATTGGCAGACTTCATCCACTTTACGTTCCAGGGAGTCTGTGCGGGTGCCAAGATCAGCGAGTTCAGTTCTGAATTCAGCTAGGACCGACCTCATTTCCGTCTGAATGGTCTTAGTGACGATAGCAATTACATCTTGGGTCGTGAGACCTGTCTTCGGAGAAGGAGCATTATCGGCATCCGACATGGGATCCACGGTGGGGGAGCCGCGAGGTGTAACGCCTGCTTTTTCCCATGCGCGGAGGATACTAGGCTTAGCCTGAGCAGGGGTTTTGCGGTTCCTCAGTGACATAGTGGAATGAGAAAGGTAGATGGGTAGCAGCTGATGCTATCAGTTCAGCGGAATAGGTGGCACAAGTGTGAAATGGGTTGATGCCGGCTCCCCTAGACCTTATAAGTGGTATCAAGATGAGCCCCTTAGCGCTGCCTGGCCACAGAATGATTAAGCATAAAACAGGCATCATGTGATCCTCACATCGTAGAGGACGAGATAAGTAGTAATCAGGTGTGGAGTAAATCAGTATTGCAGAGCAAGGTAAGTAGCCTCCACAAGTCACGGTAGCCAGGAGATGGGGGAGAGCACGCCAGCGCGGCCATGGACCAGCCAGCGACCGGCGGCAGTGCAACAGGGCTGAGTAGAAATATATGTGCTTTATCTGCTTTCCTGCACCTCGGTATCCCAGTGGTGGCAGGGAGCTAATCCCAGTCAGCCGAGCCCAGGAGGGGGGGGGGGGAAGGAGCTAGGCCACTGCCCGGTGCAGCCAGAGTGAGCCTTCCGGCCCATGCGGTTATGGAGCCCCAAGGAGAGTGGTCACCTATGCAGCCGGCAGCGGGCAGCGAGGACCGCGGCGAGCTGCCCCCACTCAGGGAGCTCCCAGGAATTCCACTATTACATTCACCTGGGAGCAGATGCAGAGGCACCTCAATCTCCGGATCCAAGATGGCCGCCGACTTCACAGGAGAGACTGGAGGGTCTGGAGTCCAGTGCCCCATCGTCACTGATATCTCGGCTCTCCGGGCGGCTGAGGGTGGGAGACAGGTGGCGCTAGGTGTGGGGAGCAGGAGGGAGCGCTTCCAGGCCAGCTGCGGGAGAATCAGGCCTGATCGCGGGCCACCGGAGGTGCGCGGCTGCCGCCGCCGATACCACAGTCCCCGGCTCTGGGAGCATATGCAGGCCGCGGCACGGACCCGCCGTACGGAGCACGCCGCACGGAGCCCGCTGCATGGAGCCCGCAGAGTAGCCTCAGCGCCTATCCAGCCACACACGGAGGGTCCTCAGCGGCGGGGTAAGGCACCAGGGGAAGCTTTCCTGACGCGGGTCACGGCCGAGTCTCCCGCCCGGGGGGAGCCCAAACTTTAGTCCCCGGCTGCACAGGGAGGGAAGGCCACAACCCGCAGGGACCCTTAGAAGAGTCCCCCGGCTCCGTGACCAGATACCCTTAGTGCCAGCTGCTGCAGGACACACTCCACAGACGATGGAGGGGGTATAGGGCTTCCCAGGGCACATTTATATATAAAAACTGTAACAGGGCTGGCAGGAGCTCATAGAAGTTCTGTCCTCACTGCTAGCAAGCCAGGCCACGCCCCTGTCCCATCAAGTTTACTTATACAATTAGCTGTGAGGAAATCACATATTTAGATGTAAGGATTCAATTAGATGAGGACAACAAAATCAATACCAACATATATTCCAAAATTACTGATAGGAACACTCTGTTGAGGGCAGATAGCTTTCACCCTCAAGCTACCATCAACAGCCTACCATTCTCTCAGTTTTTGAGAGTTAAGAGGATTACTAGTGACGAAAACATGTTGTAAAAAAACCTTGACACCATGTCCAACAAATTTAGGACACGGGGTTACAAGGATGTGACTGTAAGATCAGCTAGGAACAAGCTTATGGCCAAATCACGAGATAGTACATTTGTAAAGAGGGCCACCGATGGGTCCAAGGAATCACTTAATTGGGCTCATAGGTATACAGTTGCACACAAAAAGATTAGAGAAAGTAGTGCCAATCTCTGGCCTATAGAACAAAATGATATTAAGAATCTTAAACATACCAGAATTAGACATTGCTACCAGAGGGGGAGGAATATCCGTGATTGGACTGTACGTATTGATATTACGAGGCAAATGAAAGTTAAGGATGGTGTAACCGGACGCATTAATGGGTGTCATAAGTGCACGGGTTGCACCACCTGCAGCCATATGATAGCAGGCAAATATTTTTTCCATCCTCACACTGGTCGTAAGTATGAGATTAGGCACGCTCTCACATGTACTAGTTCGTATATAATTTACCTCATTAAGTGTCCCTGTGGACTGTGCTATGTGGGGAAAACCATCCGCACCTGTAGGGAGCGGATGGCCCTGCATAGATCAGCCATTAGAGCTTCGCTGGGTGGGAAGGGATCTGACCAACCCATAGCGAGACATTTTAGGGAAGCGAGACACAGTATGGCCAATTTGCGCCATATGGTAATTGACCATATTCCGGACGATGGTAGGCATGGTGATCGACAGAAAAGGCTGCTGCAATGTGAAGCCAAGTGGATCTATTTGTTAGATACAGTTAAACCTAAAGGTTTGAACGATCAACTGAATTTGAATGTATTTATATAAATAGTATACTTGAGGTATGATCTACTACTTTTGCACTATCTATATTACATCATCTCTAAGATCTCTCATGATATGATTAATCTTATTACATTTTGTCATTGTGTATATGTGAGTTGGGTTTCAACTGTTTTTATGTATATGTTTCATTCATTTTTAAATGTATTGTCATGCACTCTTTCGTTTGGTTCATCCTCTACCCAGATGCCTGGATTCTCCTACTCCGCATGAAATCAGTCCGTTACGTAGCTGGACCCGGGGGGCTCTTTCCTTCAGTGTGTGTGGGCGCCGTGTAAGGACCTTGGCAGCTGGCGTCACTAGATGTGTTCGCGGGTTGCCATGGTAACGCATGGTGTACTGTGTGCGGAGGAAGAAGTATGCTGCACCAGGAAGCCGGCAGTGACGTGCACGGACGCGGCTTGGAGCCCGGGACATGAGGGAGAGGTAAGGGTATTTAAGTAATATTGTGAGCACTGTTTGGTTATTATGCTGCTTGAAAAAGGCTAATAAAAAGCCGAAACGTTGCTAAGCTAAGCAAGGCTATTGGAATTATTGATTCGGTTGATTAAGTCCGCAGAGTGCCGTGTTTTTGGACTGTATATATATATATATATATATATATATACACCTCAGAAGTGACTATTGGGTTGATGTATCAAACAGTGAAAAGCGGAGAAGTGGACCGGTGGAGAAGTTGCCCATAGCAACTAATCAACTTTGATTAAGCATTTATCTAATATATTCTATGAAATGATAAATGCTGATTGGTTGCTATGGGCAATTTCTCTACTGGTCCACATCTCCTCTCTTTTCACTGCTTGATACTGCAACCCTGCCGCTATGTGGTTAAATATCCACTGTCATATTCAGTCTTCCTCACTGACCCTATCGTTATCTTTTCTAGTTCTCTGATAATTGCACCTTTCATTAACAGTCATTGGTAAACTACTGCACTAAATTCATTTCAAAGTATCTTCCCACAAATACAGAGTTTCATGTACGTGCTGTATATTTATATTTTATAGATAGTTCAGAAAATGTGAACTCACAAGTAAAATTTTTACAGAAAATGGAATACAGTCCTTACACTAATCTTAGCATTGAATACCATGCTGCACATTGCTGAATTCAGTCACATATTATAGAACTTATATTCTTGATTGTTTATTTTAACTTTTTTGTTTTTGTGATACTGTATGTCACCTGAGAATAGTAAACTAGGAAAGGGGAAGCCCCAATTCCCTATCTAATTTAAACAGAATTAGGGTAGATGTTTCAGCCCTAGGTCATGTATTAGCCTAGATAAGATTATTTATTTTCTTCAACATATTTTTAATTCACATCATCGGGGATAAAAAGAGTAAGAAAAAAAAATCAATGACTTATTTTATGTTACATCATTCCAATATCCAGTATACAAATCTCTGTATTAATAGAGATTAATACCTGCTGTAAAAAGTTGTCTGCTGTAAAAGACAACACTTTGTATAATATGAATTAAATGTATTACTGTACTGTATAGCTAAGTAGTAAAGATTTCCATAAAAAAGGCATAATGTAAAGTATCTAATTAGTTTGAAATTAACATCATTTTGAGATCATTTGCATTTTTTTAAAGAACATTCTACTGACAAATACTTAAAAAAAAGAAGAAAAGAGAAAAAAAAAAGGACCGTTAAAGAGCTGTGAAATGAATGAACACAAACGGCCTAATGCTGAGTTAAATGTATGCCCATTTGTGGAGCATTTCTTGTTAGTTCCTGAACTGTGCGTGCTCCAGGACAGGGCATACAGGACTGTGGGCAATACAGGAGAAGGGGTATATTTTTACTAATGTGCAAGTTTTTTGGAAGTGGAGATGTTGCCCATAGCAACTAATCAGAATCCAGCTATTGTCTTCTAGAAGGTGCTAGATGAATGTTAGAGAGGAGATAGAGAGGACAGTGATAGAGAGGAGATCCAAATAAGTGCTCGGTTGGAAAAGGGCAGTGGGCTTCTCTTGTGCACAATGGTGGTCCCAGGGGTCCATTTCTCCGTGTCCTCAACATGTTTCTCCGCACACATGGCGGCTTTGTCAAGAGGCAGAGTTACTCACTTGCACATTGTGCACAGGAGAAGCCCACTGCCCTTTCCAACTGGGCACTTATTTGGCTCTCCTCTCTGTCACTGTGCCACTGCTATCACTGCATTCAGGCTGATGGCGCCTTACATCCGGCTTCTCATACTGTCACTGTGCCGCCGACATCATTGCATCCAGGCTGACGGCGCTACATAGCGGCTTCCTGCACTGACGTACCTGCCGCACAGCCACCAGCAGCTCTGTGCAGTAATCCCCTGCAGCCAGATTCTGGCTCATAGAAGCCAAGCACAGTGACTGCTTACACCGCCTCACCAGCGGCTAGCACAGTGAGCGGTCGAACTCTGCTGCATCAGCTTACACAGTTCACATTGCTTACTGCATATTGAAATTATTCGGATCGCCCAGCCAGAGGATTCATACACCGTACCTTTTCATCATGGGCTACCCACATGGATTAAGGTGTCAGAGACTGACTGAACATTTCTGAGAGTCTCCACCTAATACTATCACCAGTGGTAACTATAATTGAATATATGATTTGATCATTCATAGCATTTTGGGACTTCCAGGGATTCCCCTCATTTATACAATTTATGTATTTATGTCCAATTATTACAGATCTTTATGATTCAGCTCATCATTTGAGATCTAATTGTTCTAATCATTTTTTATTGTTGTTATTGTCTGATATTAAAATTGTGTTTTTATTAAGGCTGCCTCTGTGGTTCTGAGCGCCTACCTGGTATAAATTAATATACTAGTGGTTGCTTTTTTGAGGAGGTTGGCTGCCCCCTCACCAGGTGGCTGCTGATCCACAGGTGTCAACGTACACTGACATACACAGCACTATCAAACCTTTTACTTTTCTTGTATTTGTATCCATTGTGTGTTAGACACTTAGGTTTTGCAGAAAGTTTTGTGTGAAAATAGTTAACATGCTAGTATTGGTGCGAATACTAATGTACAGTAACCATGTCAGATGATGGTAATGGGGTAACAGAGCCGTAACTAGACTTTTTGGTGCCCTGTGCCAGAGAGAGAATTGGCACCCCCCCTCCATTTTTCCAATAGGGACATAAGGTGCATGCCTTGTGGGGAATGGGCATGACAAAATTAATCCCAGAGAAAGCCCACATTTTATATCTATTACAATATATAATATATAATAATATATTATATATAAATAATACACACACATTTATAGACCACTGCAAGAAAACAAATTTGGATACAAATCTTCTTTATACCACATTCATGCACTTGACTTGGGAACTTGTTGTTAATCAATTACAATACCCTTTATTAAATAACAAATTTCAATATTTTGCAATACACAGGATTCAAACCTATGACCTGCTGAATTCTCATCAAACACCCTACTCCTTGAGCTATTTGATCCTGCATAAAAATCTATATGAAGCTACTGGTACTTTACAAAAAAATAATCAGCATTGCAATTAAGCAGATCTATGTAGTGTGCGGCCACACATCCAATCTCTTGCAGCCACACACTACATAGATCTGCTCAGCTGCAATGCTGATAATTTTTTTTACAAAGTACAAGGCAAGCTTCAAATAGATTGAAATTCTCTATCTTAGAATTATCTACCTTTCTATGCAAGGGCAGATAGCTCAATGAATAGATTGTCTGACTGTAATGCCACAGGCAATGGGTTCGAATCCCGGTTAGCATCTTGCAATGTAATAAAGGACAGTATTACTGAATAACAAAGAACTCTCAAGTTAAGTTCATGAATGTTATATAGGTGATAGCGACATGAGGGGTCAGGGTAGGAGACAGGGGCAGTCAGGAGATGCTAGGCTTCAAAAGAGGGGAAGCTGCTAGCGAAAGTAATTAAAACAGATAATTCACAAGTGCCACCAGCAGAGCCCCATACCTTGCAGCGCTATGTGTGGTGCCCCCTCTGCACAAATCTAGTTACGGCGCTGTGAGGTAGAATAGAATAGAGTGGTGGTAATTATGCAGAATAGTCTTTGGGGGTTAATAGGGTACAAATACTTTTATTATTTATGCATGCAGAGTAAATACTGGCTGTTTTTTTCATGCAGCCCACAAATGCTGGACAGTATTTTAGATTTCAGTTTGGACATGCCCCTCTCACATCTTATGCTGGGTATACAATAGAATAATAAAGGCAGGATCAGTGCCCCCAACCCCCCCCCCCCCCCCCCCCAGATTCTGCCACTCCAGGCAGCAGCCTAATGCTGTCTAATGGTAGAGCCAGCCCTGACGAGAAGACATGACACTGAAAGTTGCTTCTGCATCCGAAGTACCAGGCAAGGATGTTAAACACCCAGGATCCACAACACCTGCCCAAATTCTTAAAATACTGACTCTTTACTCTAAAGGAGCATGACAATACAAATGAGAACAATATATCACAGATTGTAAAAATCATGACAAACAGTGGAATGCTTGTTTGAAATACCAAGCAGTGATGAATATATTTCTCAATTTGCATATTAATTGGAGTCATTCACCTATAAAGTGCATGTTTTTCAAACCAATTCCTTCAATCTTTGAATCATAGATAAAGTTTGAGACATGTACGTCAATCTTGTTATGGTACTTGTTTTTTCACATAGTATACAGGCACAGTTCAGTACTCCAACTCTTCCATATATAGGTGGACTTTCAAATCACGTCCTTCTACAAAAATGAACAAATGCAGATTGGACAGACATCTTCCAGACATTACGTGCCCACTGCCATATTTCTTCACTGGTGCCTTGACATTTCACTTACATAAAAAAAACATCTTTAGTACAAACAAACTACTTTTGATCTAAGCATTTACCAGTCATGGTATTTATCGATTAAATTAAAAAAAAATCTCTAAATCATTTTTTCTTTTTAAATTTTTTTTTTTATAACATAACTCTTTAATAAAAAAAGGGTTTTCTGACCAAATACTAAACATTATTTTACAATAAGTTAAAATTGTTAAAATGTACAATGAATGTAACAATTGAAATTAACTGAATGACATTGCAACTATACAGTTCCCTGGTAGTTGTGGCAATTAATTTTATGATAATATCAACTGTTATGTACAATGCAGTTTCCATATTACCTAGATAACATATTGCCAGAACAGCAGGTAAGAGTTAAGGGTGGCAAGCATTTTTGCTTCCCCTCAATTTTTAGAGATATTTCTCAATGCCAAGTCCTGTAATGTCCATCCACAGCAGTCTGCTATTTCTGTAGGCTATGGAGGAAATGTTTGATAGTTCTGCAATTATGATAGCAATGCATCTCATTTTTATGCGGGCAATTTTTATTAGATGCATAAAATTTTAGATTGTTTTTGTATGAAAATGCACTTTCTAGATTACATCATAAATGTTGAAATATTTCTGTGACTGATAGGAAGTCAGATTTCTATGAAAGCACCAATCTATTTCTATGAAAGTCTGAAACAGAATTTAAGGTTACAGCCTTTATTTCCTATAGCATGTCTTCTTTTAAAGTTTTCTTTGATTACTACTGTTTAATTTGTATTAATCTTTTCTTTAAATGGTTCTCATATAAAATGCTATGGAAATCTAATTACTGCTCTAATCTTTTTTTTATATACGGTATAAAAGTGCTGCTGATGCGTTCCCTACATAAAATGAGTATTTTACATTTGGTCCTCCTCTTAATGTTTGAGCTTCTGTACATCTTTTGTGATGTTTAATGTCCATGTGATCACAATTGCTGTATACAAATAGAGCATTTACAAATTTGAAAGGCTTCTTCTAACTTCTGCCTGTAGGAAATATTGTTAGAAAATGACTGTTTATGCTAAATTCACTACAAAATTAGAGAATGCACTAAAATAATTATTGTTCAGACAATGATTGCAGACAAAACAGGATCTAAACTTAGTGCTACAAATATTTTCAAATACTACCCCAAAGCCATCCTGATTTCAGAGTTAACAAAATGTATGTCTACCCAAAGTTTACTGTGCAGTTAAGCTCTGGGTTTGCCTATTTTTATTATTCATTTTTTTTTTTTAAATTCTACATTCACCCTACATGACAACTTTGGGCCTAATTCAGATCTGATCGCAGCAGCAAATTTGTTAGCAAATGGGCAAAACCATGGGGGTCATTCCGACCCTATCGCAGCGTGCTTTCGTTCGCACAGCTGTGACCGGGTCACTACTGCGCATCCGCGGGGGCCATAATGCGCACGTGCGTCGTTACCTGGCGATGGGCGTCGCCGGAAGATGACGCTGACTACAAAGAAAGTGGTCGCAGCGGCGACCGCAAGAAGATTGACTGCAGGAAGGCGTTCTGGGGTGGCAACTCACCGTTTGGAGCCATTTTCGGGGATTGGTATGGAAAACGCAGGCATGTCCAGGCGAACGGAGGGCGGATGTCTGACGTCAAAGCCGAACCCATCATCGCTGGATCCGTCGCACAGGGTAAGTATGTCCAGGGCTGGTCTTGGTCTGCAGGAAACTTTTTAGCATAGCAGGGCTGCACAAGCGATCGCAGCCCTGCTATGTTAAAATACACTCCCCCATAGGCGGAGATTAGTTGATCGCACCAGCAGCAAAAAGTTGCTTGGTGCGATCAACTCGGAATGAGGGCCCATGCGCACTACAGGGGAGGCAAATATAACATGTGCAGAGAGTTAGATTTGGGTGGGGTGCGTTTAAACTTAAATCTAAATTGCAGTGTAAAAATAAACAGCCAGTATTTACCCTGCACAGAAACAAAATAACCCACCCAAATCTAACTCTCTCTGCACATGTTATATCTGCCCCCCCCCCACCCTGCAGTGCACATTGTTTTGCCCATTTGCTAACAAATTTGCTGCTGCGATCAGATCTGAAACAGGGGGACATGTACTAAGCAGTGATAAAAGCGGAGAAGTGAGCCAGTGGAGAAGTTGCTCATGGCAACCAATCAGCTGCTCTGTGTACATTTATAGTATGCAAATTTAAAATGTTACATCAATGCTGATTGGTTGCCATGGGTCACGTCTCCACTTTTTTCCCCGCTTAGTACATGTCCCCCTTAGGCCCTTGCGGAATCTATGGATTCCCCCTGCATTAAGCCCTAGAAGGTGCATTTACTGCAGATTTCCCCTTGCAGCTTTTAGAACTGTGAGGAAAAATCCATTTTAAGTGCACCTTCTGGGGCTTCTAGTTGAGTCTGCCCTTATCAGTTAAATGCTAGAAGTCACTGGTACAGTATATAATTTGGGTAGATTTATTTTCCTGAAAAGGGAGTTATTAGTGTATTTTAATGTGGCTATATAGGGGCATTTTAACAGCGGAGGGGGCCGTGCGCAGACTCTGTGTGGACCGCCTCCTCTCCACGGCATAGTAGGCTTCAGCATTGTGCCGGAGTCTACTGCACATGCGTAGGTCTCTGGGAAACTTGACGACCACCATATTTCGGAGACTAATTTCACTATTGTGCATGCACGGTGGACATTTTGGCTGCAATTTTTGCCGCAGTTGCAGTGCCTGATGCAGGACCCATTATAGAAATGCCAATAAGTTATACAATCCAAAAAGAAACCAATCTGCTTACGCACAAGATCACACCACCAACAAGTTTATTATTGTTGGCTGTTGGCTTTTTTTCAAATTTAGATTAACCACTCCCTTACATGCACCTGTGTTGGGCTAATAAATTGATTTGAACAAATTCCATTTTGTGATTCAAGTTTATTACTGTTATTGAACATTATGTAGATTCACCAGGGGGGAGCTACTGTACCTATAGAGATGGTTGAGTTTATCATAGTTTCCTAAATGCTGGCAAATAGTAAATGTAGATCTTATAAGCGGAGGCGTAATAATCCTGTTACAAACCACTGAGTGTCTTTCTTCTGTCACGAGTCCTGTTTGCTGCTTAGCAACCGGGATGTTGCATATTCCGACCCTTTGTGGTCCCTGCTCAACCCTTGGCAACCAGGACACCAGACAGCAACTGCATCCCTGGTTGCCTAGCAATTCCAGAAGGAAGTGGCTCATTGATAGTGGGTCTTCTGGTGTACATTCAGTGCTGCAGCTGCATTCATTTATTTCATCAAGTGTCCCTGCCTCCCTGTCAATACTATTGGTGGATCTCCCTGTTATAAGGCAGCAAGGTCAACTCCTCCCGGCCAGTTATAGTTTATGCTGTGGTACTGTATAAACCTCTGGTATGTATTCCAGGTGCCTGCACCCCATGCCTGTCCTGTGGATACTTTGCCCATCTGCCAGATTATCTGACTGTCAGAAGCCTAGCTTTGCCTTGCCTGTACCCATGACCTATTAAAGTATTGTTAACCTCTTGTTTACTTCCCCAGTGTCTACCAAGTGCTTAGCCTGCAAGATATATACCAACTGCACAGTACTCGTATTCCACCTCACTGTGCCTCCTGTGCCTTCACTGAGGTTCCGTCCCAGTCCTGTCCTTAATCCCAGTGTTCCAGTCTAGACCGTTACTTACTTTCATATATTACTCCAGCTTCCTATCCCGTGGTCTCCAGCCAATTGTGTAACCCTCTACTGCCAGAAATATAACACCTGGTGGCTTCTTAATTGCCACTGTGTGTGTGTTGTACCCTAAGGGAACAACTGGTGGCTTTGTAGGTGGAAGACCCTCACCTGGGCTCTAGAGATCTTATCAATAGTGCTGGAGTTCCATAACAAAACCAAGGAGGGAGATGTACAGTGTTAAGCCTTCACGAGTGATAAAGTTACCCAAACCAACCTGTCAGATTGTAACCATTAGTTTTTTACTGACCGTGCTAGATAAAGTTAGAAACTGACTGATTTATATGAGCAACTGTCTCTCAATGGATTGATACATCTCCCCCATAGTAACTATCAGCAACATTCCGAAAATAAGTTTTATAGATTTGATATTGCATTACATACTTTACACTAATCTATATATATATATATATATATATATATATATATATATATATATGTGTACAAAAAGTGCAGATAGCGCTACAACCTGAATATTCTATAACCAGATATCCCTGAGATGGGAGATCATAAGTTACACATGAAATAGTGCAAAGCAAATTATTAAATTATTTAGAGAACACTCCCAGATTAAATGGTGTCGCAACCAGATTTCAAAATGTCCAATTCCCAAGGGAACTTAGTTTTCAAATTTGTTCTAGTGATAAATCAGTTGCGCCTTCAGTGTTTGTGAATAAAACGTTGCAAATCCTTAAGTGATAGTTAAAATATGCGTACCAGACATATGCAGAACATTCGCCTTGTTTATGGTGTCTTTGCATCTGGATGTTCCTTACTCGTACTAACTCTCCGTTCCCATCCGTCCAGGCATTGGTGTGGAGTTTGTACGTATATGCAAGACAATGTGTCAATATACTGCTCTTAGAAAAGTTACTTGGTGCTATTTTTGTGCAAAGTTAGCAGTAAAGTGAATATGTGCAGAGAAAGTGCTGTAAGTGCTTATTAAAAATATATGAATAAAAATGAATATATTACTGGCAGTGTGCTAGTTCCCTTTTTTTCTTAGGTAATGTGCTTAAATACCACATGGTATTATATATATATATATATATATATATATATATATATATACCCTAATATTGCATCATAATGACAGTTGTTTTAGAGCAATGTCTGAATATGCTTCATTCATTTCCAGACACTGTGGGAAAAAAACTGTTGCTCATTCTTAATGTGTCTTGAGCTATACAGGTGTAATGGCCATCCACTCACTACTTAAATATGAAATTAACCTGACTATAATAGTGATTTTTTTCATTACTCGTGGTTGTGGTTCATTCATACAGGGCTGCCATCAGAAATTGTGGGGCCAGGTACAAATGACAAAACAAGATTCCTACAACCCCCACAGTGATCCAAATACATCCTTATACAGATGTGGCTATCTAGAAGTACAGCAATTGTACAGGCAGTTTGTGGCAAGAATAAGTGGCACTGATAGGTCCACTTACTGGTGTACCCCCAGTACCCCCCTGAAGGCAGCCCTGTCATATATCAAGTTTTGAACTTTTCAGTGCAGCAAACTGCAAACTTTGAAAAATGAATGCAGTCTTTTGAACACAAGTACAACCAGGTGACTTTAGAATGTAAACTCTCACGAGCAGGGCCCTTTTCCCACATGTGCTTATTACTTACTTCTTACTTTAATAATCTTTGACTGCACCAAATCCTGCAGTTTTCTGCCACCCTGATAATTATTTCAGTGTCATCTGCTAATGAAGCTATGTTTATTTGCCCTGTACTTGTCCTACTGTATATTGTCTTCAGCTGTATGTCACTGTTTTCCTGTTTTGATTATTTGTTTGTGTACTCTGCAATTGGGCGCTGCAGATCCCTTGTGGCGCCATATAAATAAAGGTTAATAATAATAATAATAATAATAATAATAATAATATTGTATAATTGTTGGCGTAGTTCCTCGCACTTCAAACTTATTCTAAATGCACAAACCTCCAAGCAAGTTACACATATACCTTTAAGGGATACAAATGAATGATCAAAGTGATCTTAAGGGGGGTACTCACGGAGCGATATTCTAAGCAATCTGACTAGACTGCTTAGAATTTAAGCATTATCGCTCCATGTGTACGCCCTACAGCGATAGCGATGCGTAGCCCCGCGCATCGCTATTGCTGCTGCTAATCTAGCGGGTCGCTCACTTCACCCGCTGGGTGAAATGAGCGGCCCCCCCATCTCCCCCTGCACTCTCAGCACAAATCGCGCTGTGCTGAGCGGGGGGAGAGATGTGTGCTGAGCGGTTCGCTCAGCACATATCTCTCCCACATCGGCCCGTCTATATGGGCCTTTACTCTAGCAAATAGGTGCTCTGATTGTAGTCAGATACAAATACAAATAACAATAAAAGCATTTATGAAATAACTGATAAACCTGGCCATATACAGTATTACATTCAGCATTGTACCAGAAAATGCTTATTTGTCATTTGAAGTGCACTTTCCCATACCACCCATTACAAACAATACATCTCTTACAGTGTTAAATATTCATTTAAATAGTACAGCAGCAGGCAACTCCCATCACATAATCTGTAAACTGTAACCCTAGTTTTGCATTATTTAAATTGGCTTCCGTAGCATTGTATTAAAGACAGCAAGTCAACTTAGCCATTTATGTTTTTTTCCTGTCATGGATATATTAGTAATACATGATGCATACTAATTATGAAGTTGGCTGTAACAAGAGTTCCTCTTGTGAATCCATTTAAGAATGGATTGTTTACTATCTTTTTCTGTAAGTATAAAATTTTAATTATGTCACTGACAGGAACTGTGCGTGATACAGTGCTCTACATCTATCACTGGGAAAGGGCCGATTGCAGAGCTGTTTGACTTTGGAGAAATCCTGATGCGTTTGCAATGTTGAGCAGCAGGTGCCACATTATTATGTACAGAAAAGCAATTAGGAAGCATATTGGATGAATGGCGAGTGCATTAATATTAGCAAGTACATTTGTCAGTGGTTTTGATGCAAGTCTTTTCTTTTCTTTATGCAACATTAAGATTGTGGCTGTCATAAATTCTTCCTTTAAATTGCCATCTGTTCCCTTGTCATGCTGTAGAGAGGTGGAGAAAAGTTGTTTTTTCCCTTTTATTTAAAGCTAAAACAAAGAATAGTCCAAGTAGAAGACTCAGGAGTTATTTGAAGAATTGTACTGTTTAAAGTGTCCATACAGCTATAATGTTATATAATATATTTTTATGAATAATACATATTTTTTTAAAAAGTATTAAAGAAAGGAAATAATTTCTAGGTGCAATTAAAATGCTAATTTGAAGTTGCCACGGAATACACCATTGGAGTTTATTTTTTTTGTATTAAAGGTGATTACTATTCTAGATTTTTTTTTCTTTTTCAGGCTGAACATTATATTCTTCACAAAACAGTTTGTAGCTCATGTAGGGCTGCAATCCTAAAAAAAGGAGCATTTTCATTAGGTTGAAAAGTTCACAGCGTTGACAGATGCATGCAGCGTAATAAGAGTCTCATATTCAACTGACTTACTCCTGGAGAGAATGGTAGTATCTACCCCTGTTTACTCCAGGAGATGTGGCAAGATGGTGGTAGTACTGTACAGATGTGTCCTTATTCACCCATCCTTATTGAGCCATGTGGCATGGTGCAACTTAGATTCTCTACCACAGGTACCTACTGTAGATCAGGAGAAGTGGAGGTCCCATATGCAGTATTTGTTTGGGCCCCCGCCTCTCTGCAGTACAGTAGACTCTGGCATTGTTCCAGAGTCTATTGCGCATGACCAGGTCTACGGAAACATGGTGCTTGAGCCTTGAAATATCTGGGAAAAGTGGCACTACACAGGCAAAAGAAAGTGTGGGGGGTACTCTTAAAGAATATACAGTACAGTTATAAACAAATAAAATGTATCCATACGCATTAAAAGCTATACACAACATAACATAATAAGTCTACGCCATTTTGTAGGTGATTTGTGCAGGGCCGATGCAAGGTTTTTCGGCACCCTTAGACCCCCCCCCCAAAAAATAAAAATAAATAAATACAAAAAATACAAAAATAACAAACCCTCCCAGGCTCTAAAAATTATATTTAAAAAACCCACTATGTGTGACATTTTGCGGGGACCCCCAGACAGGCTGTAATGTGTCTGAGCACCTTAGGATAGATTACTCCTGAGTGCAGCCGATCTGAAGATTTATATATTCAATGCCATGCAGTATACAGCGGAGCGCGATGGGGTATATATTTATGCTATGTAATTGCGTGCCAGATATTAACTGAATATATATATATATACACACACACACACACACACACACACACACACACACACACACACACACACACACACACACCCAAATCACAACCACAAATACAAATTCTGCTACAGTAGAGGAATGGAGCACTGAGCTTGCAATATAAGGGCACCTTTATGTCTGCTGGAGAAGGAGTCCCAGTAAAGAAAAGACTCTGCCCATTAAAATGTATAATAGGGACCAATCCGAGGCGACTAGATTGCAGGCTGCAGAAGAAGAGGACTGTGATCCACTCAGACAGGGAGCAGCAGCAGGGGAGCCGCCCACAGTCTGCTCCGCAGTGTAGCACCAGTCCCTCACTTAGCACAACATAATCATCCCCGCAGAACTCCCGTATGTAGAGTCTGATCTTGTGGTGCGGGGCGGGAATATGTCGGCGCAGAGAGGAGCAGAAGAACTGTAACAATAGCCGGCAGCATGCTGCTTACTCTATGTGCATAGAGTATCAGAGCCGCTGCTGATGGGTTACACTCACACTGACAGCGCTGGCGGGCGGCTGATAACAGTTGGGCGGCCGCGGCATCCCTGCAGCGCTGACAGTGTGAGTGTAACCCATCGGCAGCGGCTCTAATACTCTATGCACATAGAGTAAGCAGCATGCTGCCGGCTAGTGGTACAGTTCTTCTGCTCCTCTGCGCATCTCCTGTAACACTTCACATATTCTTCCTCTTAAGGAAGAGGAGGAGCTGAGCAAAAGAACCAAGGGTCAGGGAAGCATTCATCAGCAGCGTGAGCTGCCGCCCTCCAGTGGCTGCTGCCCATAGGCAGCTGCCTAAAGATGCCTAGTGGTGGCACCAGCTCTGGATTTGTGCTGCTGCAGCAGCGCCAACGTGGGAGAGATAAGTATTAAGTATTAAAGTATTAAGCATAGGTGCAGGGTGTGTGGTGCACCACACCCCCTACACCCATTCTAAATACACCAAACACCTATAACTTTATTTAGTATCTGTGGCGCATTGTAGCTTCATCCAGAGTCACTTATAGTGTACTGTGTCACTATAAGGTTTGTCACAATCGAGTTGGTATAAAGTCGCAGACTACGAACAATGCTGTGTGATAGGATGTATGATGCAGCTTACTCGTATCAGTCCTCATTCTACTGCCATATTTCCCAGATCAGCCACTGAGTCACACATTGCTATTACATACTAAGCCAGCGGCAGTGTTTGGGGTATTACTGCTATGTACTTTTAGCAAAATTGTGGTGCAAATAAGAAGAATATTTGTTACAAACTGTGTGTGGCATAGTGAGGACACTTCTGCAGTAATTGGTACGGTACACAATTCATATACAATGCAGTCTGTCTTTGAGGGTACAATGTTATTAATGCATAATAAAGTTTTAAATACAAAATTAAACTACTTATTAAATGCATATAAATAAAAACATCTATTGTCTACCCCTTTTAAAGATCAAGTGGGAATCTGCTTTTTGTGCGAGGACAGATTAAAAAGATCAATGTAATAAGATGAATAGATCTCAGAAGCCATTTTGCCCCAGAGGTTATGCATACTGTGCATGTTTTTGTTGTGGTCAACCTGGGATGCATTCGTGTGAACAGGCCCCTTCTCTACTTGCACACCCCCTCTAACCTCCTTTCAACCTATCTAAGCATAAGGAGTCTAATCACAAAATGCGTCCCAGTAGCCAAAGGGCTGAAGGCATAAGAGGTTTTAGTGAACTGTAGAAAAACACCCAATTTGCTATGAAATAAAATGCTCCACTGTACATGAATCCAAGGCTACTGAGATTTCCGTCAGGCCTGAGTGATGTAGCGGGACATAGATATAGGAATTGGCCAGGTTATGACCCCATATTCACTACTAAGCAGTTATGTGTGCCAATGTAAATGGTTGGCAAACATTTTTAGTTAAAGCTTAGTTATTGTTTATACAAGCTGCTAGTCTCTTTGTATAAATGTATCAAACACAACTGCACATCAAATTCATGACAATTCAGAGACATAAATAGTGATCAAACCCAGGGATTATTTCTAGTTTTAGTCTAATTTAAGGATCCAAAATAACTTAATTCCTTTCATCCCTTTCTTTATGTTGCTCTCTTTGTTTCCATACCCTACACACATTCCCTCATACTGAAGATGCCCATACAAGTTGCAACTTGATTGTTCTTCCTGACTTCCAAACAACTTTACCACAACTGTGTGGCTAAATTGCATAAATCTGGTTGTTTAAGTTCTTTGCTACCTTTAATGCAGGTTTAAGCTCCTCATTATTTATTTCTTTATTACCAGTTATTTATATAGCACACACATATTCCACAGCGCTTTACAGAGAATATTTGCCCATTCACATTAGTCCCTGCCCCAATGGAGTTTACAATCTATATTCCCTACCAATGGAGCTTATAATCTATATTCCCTACCACATGTACATGCACACACATTCACACTAGGGTTAATTTTATTGGAAGCCAATTTACCTACCAGTATATATTTGGATTGTGGGAGTAATAATAATTAATAATAATAATAATGTTATTTATATAGCGCTCTTTCTCCAATAGGACTCAAGGCGCTTAACAGATACATAGCATAATATAGTACAGAAAATAATGAAGTACAGAACAGATTTTCATAAAATACAGAAGCATGGAGATACTAAAGGGACAATTATGGGAATGCTTGAGTAAAAAGGAAAGTCTTGAGTCTACTTTTGAAGGATTCTATAGTTGGGGCCTCTTGCACTGTGCGGGGAAGTGAGTTCCATAGAGTCGGAGCCGCATGTCTAAAAGCTCGACCCCCAGATGAATTACGGGAGATTCTAGGTACTGCTAAAAGTCCTTCATCTACAGATCGCAGTAATCGAGTGGGGAAGTATGGGGTCAGTAGCTGCTTCAGGTACCTTGGGCCCTGGTCATGTAGTGCTTTGAAACTCAGTAAGCCAGTCCTGAAGATGATTCGCCATCTTACAGGCAGCCAGTGAAGGGAGTAGAGTATGGGTGTTATGTGGCTAGAATGGGGCTGGTTGGTTAACAGCCTGGCATCTGTGTTTTGCACCAGCTGTAAGCGGTGCAATTCTTTTGCTGGGAGACCAAGGTAGAGGGCATTACAGTAGTCTAATCGAGATGATACAAATGCGTGGATGACTTTTGGCAGATCATCTGAGGGAATTAAGTGCTTGATTCTGGCTATGTTCCTCAGGTGAAAGAATGAGGATTTGATTGTGGCTGATATCTGATGTTTAAGTGTCAAGCCACCATCCAGGACAACGCCAAAATTCCGCACACGATCAGTGGTTTGTAATTCCGAATCCCGAGTGTAATTCCAGTTGGTTGGCTATGCTGCAGTCTTGTCCTTTGATGTTGCGGTCCTATTATAAGGACCTCTGTTTTATCCGGGTTCAGTTGCAGCCAACTAGCACTCATCCACTCCTGGAGTTCAGCTAGACAGCCATTTAGGGTTGCTATTGGGTTATAAGTGCCCGGAGCAAAGGACAAGTACAGTTGTGTATCATCTGCATAGCAGTGGTAGACTAGCCCATGGCTCCTGATTATTTCACCCAGCGGTAGCATGTATACTGCAAAAAGCATGGGGGATAGTATAGAACCTTGTGGGACACCACATGGCAAATGGAACTGGTGGAGATGAGTATAATCCAGATGATACTCTCTGTGACCTGCCTGTGAGAAAAGATTTGAACCAATTTAGGACTGTGCCATCCAGTCCACAAAAATGTATCAGACGCTCAATCAGAAGCCCATGGTCCACGGTATCAAATGCTGCAGAAAGATCCAGAAGGATTAATATTGAATAGTCGCCTCTGTTTCTTGCCGTCAGAAGATCATTTAACACACACACCAGGGCTGTTTCAGTGCTATGTCTTCTCCTGAATCCTGATTGGAATGGATCATAGATATCATGGGTTGTCAGGCGGGTTTCCAGTTGATTTGCAACCACTTTCTCGATAACCTTTCCTAGAAAAGGAAGGTTTGATACCGGTCTATAGTTGGTCATGCAGTCGGGATCTAAATTAGATTTTTTAAGAAGAGGTCTAACAATTGCTTCCTTTAGGGGTCCAGGAAATATGCCTGTCTGCAGAGAGCATTGAACAATTTTTGCAAAGACAGGACCAATTATATCCATACAACCTATTAGAAGCTTGGTTTAGACCGGGTCCAGATCACAGGTGGTGGGACGCAAAATCCGAGCAATTTCAGCAATGTCCTTTACATCCACTGGGTGAAAGCTGGTCCATGAAGGCAGGTGGCTTATATTGGCAGGTTTTGTAGTTTGACACTCCTTTGATGGCACTGTGGAGATTCCAGCCCGAATGGTGGATATTTTATCTGCAAAGAAGTTTGCAAACTCGTTGCATCTTGCCTGAGAGAGGGTTTCATCAGTCTGCAGGCATGCTGGCTTGCAAAGCATCTCCACTGTGTGGAAAAGTTGAGCTGGCCTATTGTTTGCCGCCGTGATCTCATTTGACAGAAACTGTGATTTCTTACGGGTGATTGTCGATTAATATTCTTCATTATGCTTTATTAGTTTTATTTTGTCATCCACTAGGTTAGTCTTCTTCCATCATCTTTCCAGTCTACGCCCCCTTTTCTTGAGCTCACTAACACTGTTGTCGAACCAGGGAGCTCGACGTTGGGGTTTACGAGGTCTTATACGCACAGGGGCGATAATATCAATTGCAGCCATAACATCCCTATTATAATAACGGACTAGGGAACAGGGATCTTCACAGGCACCCAGTATAGCAGAGAGATCCAGATTTGCTGTACCCAGGAGAAACCCATAAAAAAATGGGGAGAATATACAAACTCAATACAATTAGGTCCATGGTGGAAATCGAACACATAGGGGTAGATTCAATACCAGTTGGATCCTTTCCAGTGGAAAGGATCCTACAGGTCAGTATTCAGTGCCGCGGCCAAACCCGACAGGTTTGTCCCGTTCCTACACTGCCACTCCGACTTTTTTAAAAGTCGGATTGACATTGTCGGAAACGGGGCTAAAACCTGGCCGCGCTTCCGACAATACACATGGCTCGGCGGCTGAAGCTGCCAATCTGCGTGTATTCCGACAGCTTTCCGACAACAATGTAAACAGAAAGTGCTGACAAACTCAGTTATAAACATACAATTATTTTTTATTTGTTGTTTTTACATATACAAAAATTGGTAGCTACTTCATAAACTAATCAGCCATTTTTTTCATGAACAGATTTTTTTGTACACAATAATACCACAATAAGCATACAAACAATTAATACATTCATGTTGATCTGGCAACACTTTTGTTACAAAGATATAAGTATATTTAATTCTCTTGAAGCAAATAGAATTTGTATCCAAGCAGACATATATGCCAGGTGTTAATGGTCAGAAAACAATTGCAACATAAGTCTCTGTGCCAAATATTTAGATTATATGGATAGTATTGCTAGTTAGATAGTTTTGTATCCAAACGAATGTTAGTTGTTAGTAACTGTCGAATGTTAGTTGTAAGTAACTGTCCCACTTTGTAGATATTATAGCAAAGCTTTTCTTAGCAAAGTGTTAACATCATAATTAGCATGCAAAGCCTGGAACAGTTTTAGTATGCAGGGTAATTGGCCATGTTGTTAGCATATATTTATTACCATGTCCTTTTAGGATTTAAGATTGCTCCCTTTACTCCCTTCTCTGGTGCTCCAAACCTTTTTGAAAGCCTTATCTGGAGATAGGTGCTTATTCCCTTGATGGAAAAAAACGGTCTCTTATTGAATAGGTCAGAACCCCTTCCCACTTAGATCTGTCGGAAACTGCTGTCTTTCCGACAAGATGGCAGCTTCCAATACTTATTAAATATACTCCATAACTGTAGTGTTGTTAACACATAACCGCAGTATGGTAACCATTACAGTGTCCATGCTGCCCTCATGCAACACATTTTTTTCTGGTCTGTGTTCAGTCATGTATTGCTTTGTGAGCCCCTCAGTTGTACAATGTTTGTTCAATTCTATTACATTAAATCAGACATGTCAAACTCAAATGCCAAACTGGGCCGAATAATCAAGGTCTGAGATTAAGTTCGCCGCAAGAAAAAGAAGAAAATCCTCTATGCAATTTTGAAAGGTTCCCAGCCTCAATATTGGTGTGCAGTGGTGTGCGGCATTTCTTCCTTGCAGCCAGCGTGATGTCACTGGTGCAATGGTCCTGCTTATGGGTTGAGAAGGCACGCACATGGGGAATAAAGAGGGGGTGCCCAGGTATAGTGCTCAGGTATAGTGGCAATCTAAGTGGCATCCCACCTGTGTAGCTCACTTACCCGTTCCCCGGTGCAAGTGTTCCTCCTTTTCTCCTAAGAGGCTTTGGATTGCAGGGCAGAGCTGTAGCTGCTGGATGTAGGTTGCCTCTCTCATCGATTGCCCTATTTCTTCTCCTGCCCCAGATGTGTCTATGGACTGGTAACTAGTGACCGGATGCCGGAGTCCCCTGCCATGGCTGCGGAAGCCAAAGTGCCATTACCCGCAGCTCGGACTTCCTGGTTCCTGGTCATGTGATTGGCACAGATCTCATGGTACACGGGATCTCTCTTCTCTCCAGCTAGAGCTATTGGGGGGTGGGAGTGATTCTGGCTTTGATACAATCTCTCAGCGGGATGGTTTACCTAGTGGCAATGCGTGCATGAGGAAGGTTTGGGCCACATTCCACCTAGTTTAAATTACTATTGTGGGGCCACAAGAAGTATGCATTTGGGCCACATGCAGCCCACAAGCTGCTAGTTTGACATGTCTGAATTAAATAATCATCACACTATTGCAAGATTTATTAAAGCCTGCTCTCCAGTTATTATCATTTGACGTGATTGGTAGTTACATCATTTTAAGGGTAACTAGGACACCCAGGTTACATAGTTACATAGTTACATAGTTTGTCAGGTTGAAAAAAGACATCCATCCATCAATCGAGTTCAACCTATTTGTGGTCTCCTACTCTGTATTATTTTCAGGATTAATTTTATCTGTTGATAAAGTCGGCCGTTGTGTTGTATTCCCTCATTTTATTATAACTATGGTACGTGATCTATCCACCATAACCCTGTATATCCTTATCCATTAGGAATTTATCTAGGCCATTCTTAAAAGTATACAGTTGACTAAGTCTGCCATTACTACTCTCTCAGGCAGGGAATTCCAAACTCGTATTGTCCTTACTGTGAAAAAACCTTTCCGCCTCTGTGCGGCATCTCCTCTCCTCTAACCTAAGTGGGTGTCCACGTGTTTTCTGTGCTGGTCTTAACAAAAATAGACCCCTGACAGTTCTGTGTATTGTCCCCTTAAATATTTATAAATGTTGATCCTGTCCCCTCTTAATCTCCTCTTTTCTAGTGTGAACATGTCAAGCCTTGCAAGTCTTTCCTGGTATTCCAGCGTCTCTATCCCCCTAATTAGTTTGGTTGCCCACCTCTGAACCTATTCTAGTTCCAGGATATCCTTTTTGTAGTAGGGTGCCCAAAATTGTGCGCAGTATTCCAGATGGGGCCTCACTAGGGCTTTATATAATGGGAGTATAACACTCTCATCCCTTGCATCAATACCCCTCTTTATGCATGCTAATATCTTGTTAGCCTTTTTTGCCACTATCCTGCATTGGGTGCTGCTGCTAAGTTTGTTATCTATATGAACACCTAAATCTTTTTCCAGTACAGAGTCCACTAAAATAACCTCATTAAATATGTAGGTGTAATTTTAGTTCTTGCTACCAATCAGGTGACGTGAATTTGTTAGTTATGAACAAAGGATAGCCCTTTTCATAAAATACAACTCTGCAAATATAAATATATCAGATGATTCAGTAATGATAAAAGGTGCTCTCAGTTGAACCATTCCAATAGTAAATAAATTGACTGCTCTGGAAAACTATGTGACATAGAAGCACTACACAGGTGCATCATGGGAGATGTATAATTTAGCTGTAATCAAAGTCCCATTTCTGCTATAGTGTTTATCTCATGCTACTACAAAAACCTCATTATTCTTCATTCACAATATATTGTTTTCACCTATATAAACTATAGATTTTTATGCCATGCTTTTATGCTAAGTAAAATAATATGAAACTGAATGTCATTTTCATAGCATCTCGTTGATATTTTCTTGCAGTGGAATAAAGCAGACGTAAATAACATTGTAGTTTTCCAGATGGTAACTGGTATTTACAATATGAAATCATAAATATGCAATTCAATCAAGTCTCACTCAGATGCTTTGAATAATAAAATATTGTGACACTTGAAAGATAGTGATAGTAATCACAAAGTAATTCATAGTAGCTATCCTAAAGTTTTGGTGAAATGCACCATCAAAGGGAAGGAGGCCTATTCCCATTATCAGGGATGTTTGTACCCTTACCCATGAACCTCTCTGTTTTACATTTCTTGCTTTACACACAGGCAGCACATTTTCTGTCACAAAAGGAACACAATATATTTTATGATATCTCATGACTCCTGCCGAATTACATGGATGTGTGCAGGGGTGCCAGAACATTCTATAGGTCGGGTGTGTGGGGGGGGGGGGGGGGGCTATGGCGTCGGGGGAGAGAGATATAATTTCATTATGGCACCTATGTATATATATATATATATTTATATATATATATATAGACAACAGGCGGGTCCGGCTCTCCCATTAAGGTGAACAACAGCACTGGGTGCCTCCACGGGAACACGATACACAACACAGGAGGTGCGGCACTCCAAACGGCGGGGACAAATGAGCAGTACTATCCAATATGTGGACAACGTTTCAATGCTGTTTAATGAATTTTCCTCAGGTCACTACAACAAACCAAATAAGCTTACCTAAATACCCAGAGTGTGCAACCTCCATCCTGCGTTTCCGGAACTCAGCCAGGTCCATCGGTGCTTCAACGTGATGTAATCACTAAGTGCCCATAACCATGGTAACAAGAGTGTACACAGGTTCTGCAGAATGCAATCATACACAAAGTAAACATATGGCAAAGTAGGCATAGTACTGGCAGCATAATAGACAACATACAGCTACAAAGTAAATGACAGCTACCATCAACAGAACTAATTGCACATAAACTATTAAATCAGTCATAAATGAAGGATAAGCACAGTGTATAAAACAAGCATTATCATAAATGGGTAATAGCGACAAGCCTACTCATCTACAAAAATTAGAGATGAGCGGGTTCGGTTCCTCGAGATCCGAACCCCCCCGAACTTCACCTATTTTACACGGTTCCGAGGTAGCCTCGGATCTTCCCGCCTTGCTCTGTTAACACGAACACGCCCGAACGTCATCATCCCGCTGTCATATTCTCGCGAGATTCGTATTGCATATAAAGAGCTGCGCGTCGCCACCATTTTCATTGAAGATGATAGCGAGAGGACGTGGCTGCGTTCTCTCAGTTTCTGTGTTCAGTGTGCTGCAAATATCTGTGTTCAGTGTGCTGCAAATATCTGTGCTCAGTGTGCTGCAAATATCTATGTTCTCTGCCTGAAAACGCTCCATATCTGTGCTGCATTGTAGTTGTGCACAGTATATAGTAGGAGAACAGTGCAGAATTTTGCTGACCACCAGTATATATATAGCAGTATGGTACAGTAGTCCATTGCTCTACCTCTGTGTCCTCAAGTATACTATCCATATCTGTGCTGCATGGTAGTTGTGCGCAGTATATAGTAGGAGGACAGTGCAGAATTTTGCTGAACACCAGTATATATATATATATATATATATATATATATATATATATATATATAGCAGTACGGTACAGTAGGCCATTGCTATTGATATATTACTGGCATATAATTCCACACATTAAAAGATGGAGAACAAAAATGTGGAGGGTAAAATAGGGAAAGATCAAGATCCACTTCCACCTCGTGCTGAAGCTGCTGCCACTAGTCATGGCCGAGACGATGAAATGCCATCAATGTCGTCTGCCAAGGCCGATGCCCAATGTCATAGTAGAGAGCATGTAAAATCCAAAAAACAAAAGTTCAGTAAAATGACCCAAAAATCAAAATGAAAAGCGTCTGATGAGAAGCGTAAACTTGCCAATATGCCTTTTTACGACACGGAGTGGCAAGGAACGGCTGAAGCCCTGTCCTATGTTCCTGGCTAGTGGTTCATCTTCACATGAGGATGGAAGCACTCATCCTCCCGCTAGAAAAATGAAAAGACTTAAGCTGGCAAAAGCACAGCAAAGCACTGTACGTTCTTCTAAATCACAAATCCCCAAGGAGAGTCCAATTGTGTCAGTTGCGATGCCTGACCTTCCCAACACTGGACGGGAAGAGGTGGCGCCTTACACCATTTGCACGCCCCCTGCAAGTGCTGGAAGGAGCACCCGCAGTCCAGTTTCTGATAGTCAAATTGAAGATGTCACTGTTGAAGTACACCAGGATGAGGATATGGGTGTTGCTGGCGCTGAGGAGCAAATTGACAAGGAGGATTCTGATGGTGAGGTGGTTTGTTTAAGTCAGGCACCCGGGGAGACACCTGTTGTCCGTGGGACGAATATGGCCATTGACATGCCTGGTCAAATTACAAAAAAAAAATCACCTCTTCGGTGTGGAATTATTTTAACAGAAATGCGGACAACAGGTGTCAAGCCGTGTGTTGCCTTTGTCAAACTGTAATAAGTAGGGGTAAGGACGTTAACCACCTAGGAACATCCTCCCTTATACATCACATGGAGCGCATTCATCAGAAGTCATTGACAAGTTCAAAAACTTTGGGTGACAGCGGAAGCAGTCCACTGACAACTAAATCCCTTCCTCTTGTAACCAAGCTCCTGCAAACCACACCACCAACTCCCTCAGTGTCAATTTCCGCATTAGACATGAAAAACAATAGTCCTGCAGGCCATGTCACTGGCAAGTCTGACAAGTCCTCTCCTGACTGGGATTTCTCCGATGCATCCTTGAGTGTAACGCCTACTGCTGCTGGCGCTGCTGTTGTTGCTGCTGGTAGTCGATCGTCATCCCAGAGGGGAAGTCGGAAGACCACTTGTACTACTTCCAGTAAGCAATTGACTGTCCAACAGTCCTTTGCGAGGAAGATGAAATATCACAGCAGTCATCCTGCTGCAAAGCGGATAACTCGGGTCTTGGCAGCTGCGGTGGTGTTAAACGTGTGTCCGGTATCCACCGTTAATTCACAGGGAATTAGAGAATTGTTTGAGGTACTGTGTCCCCGGTACCAAATACCATCTAGGTTCCATTTCTCTAGGCAGGCGATACCGAGAATGTACACAGACGTCAGAAAAAGACTCACCAGTGTCCTAAAAAATGCAGTTGTACCCAATGTCCACTTAACCACGGACATGTGGACAAGTGGAGCAGGGCAGACTCAGGACTTTATGACTGTGACAGCCCATTGGGTAGATGTATTGCCTCCTGAAGCAAGAACAGCAGCGGCGGCACCAGTAGCAGCATCTCGCAAACGCCAACTCGTTCCTAGACAGGCTATGCTTTGTATGACCGCTTTTCATAAGAGGCACACAGCTGACAACCTCTTTCGGAAACTGAGGAACATCATCGCAGAATGGCTTACCCCAATTGGACTCTCCTGGGGATTTGTGACATCGGACAACGCCACCAATATTGTGCGTGCATTACATGTGGGCAAATTCCAGCACGTCCCATGTTTTGCACATACATTGAATTTGGTGGTGCAGAATTTTTAAAAAAACGACAGGGGTGTGCAAGATGCTGTCGGTGGCCGAAGAATTGCGGGCCACTTTCGGCATTCAGCCACCGCGTGCCGAAGACTGGAGCACCAGCAAACACTCCTGAACCTGCAAAAATTATTATATTTGACGAAGCTGCCTGGAGCGGCGAAACGCATAATGGAACACTGCTCCTGACCATTGGACGTTATTTAAGACAGCTCCATCTGGCTCCAAACCCAGGACAACCCATCTTTATGCTACAGGTGAACCAGGATCCCGACTCCAGCTTGGTCTAATAAGGAATGAACTCCCCAGGATTCATCTAAAAACGGAACACAGTGTGCTGGACATTAAGGTGTCAATTCAAACGGACTGTGAACCAGAATCCATTCTACAAGTAAAGACCTGGATCCGGATCCGTGCATTGGAACACTTGATGGGTAATTAATCATACTGGTCTTGGTGAAAAATAGACTTTGTGTCCAAATATTATCACATGGACCTTTGCCTTAACAAGGTTTTTGCTGAGGAGCTTATTATATGTCCATGAATTGGTCTATGAGCATTTATATTTTATTATGAATTTTATTTACATTTGATATATCAGTCAGTTTTAATGAATAAATCTACATATTATTAGCATCAGTTGTATTAGCGCTGTAATTTTTCTTATTTATACTCCTGAACCTGCCCCGCCATCATCTGAAGCAAGAGGTGGTAGCGAGGTGGAATTCAACCCTCTATATGCTTCAGAGGATGGAGGAGCAGTAAAAGGCCATTTAAGCCTATACAGCTACCTACGATATAGGCAAAGGAGGGGTAATGCACCTGACTCAAGCGCAGTGGAGAATGATTTCAATGTTGTGCAAGGTTCTGCAACCCTTTGAACTTGCCACACGTGAAGTCAGTTCAGACACTGCCAGCCTGAGTCAGGTCATTCCCCTCATCAGGCTTTTGCAGAAGAAGCTGGAGAGATTGAAGGAGGAGCTAAAACGGAGCGATTCCGCTAGGCATGTGAGACTTGTGGATGGAGCTCTTAATTCGCTTAACCAGGATTCACGGGTGGTCAATCTGTTGAAATCAGAGCACTACATTTTGGCCACCGTGCTCGATCCTAGATTGACAACCTATGTTGTATCTCTCTTTCCGGCAGACACAAGTCTACAGAGGTGCAAAGACCTGCTGGTGAGACACTTGTCAAGTCAAGCGGAACGTGACCCATCAACAGCTCCTCCTTCACATTCTCCCGCAACTGGGGCTGCGAGGAAAAGGCTAAGAATTCCGAGCACACCCGCTGGCGGTGATGCAGGGCAGTCTGGAGCGAGTGCTGACATCTGGTCCGGACTGAAGGACCTGCCAACGATTACTGACATGTCGTCTACTGTCACTGCATATGATTCTGTCACCATTGAAAGAATGGTGGAGGATTATATGAGTGACCGCATCCAAGTAGGCACGTCAGACAGTCCGTACGTATACTGGCAGGAAAAAGAGGCAATTTGGAGGCCCTTGCACAAACTGGCTTTATTTTACCTAAGTTGCCCCCCCTCCAGTGTGTACTCCGAAAGAGTGTTTAGTGCAGCCGCTCACCTTGTCAGCAATCGGCGTACGAGGTTACTTCCAGAAAATGTGGAGAAGATGATGTTCATCAAAATGAATTATAATCAATTCCTCTGTGGAGACATTCACCAGCAATAGCCTCCAGAAAGTACACAGGGACCTGAGATGGTGGATTCCAGTGGGGACGAATTAATAATCTTTGAGGAGGGGGATGTACACAGTGAAAGGGGTGAGGAATCAGATGATGAGGAGGAGGTGGACATCTTGCTTCTGTAGAGCCAGTTTGTGCAAGGAGAGATTGATTGCTTCTTTTTTGGTGGGGGCCCAAACCAACCAGTCATTTCAGTCACAGTCGTGTGGCAGACCCTGTCGCTGAAATGATGGGTTTGTTAAAGTGTGCATATCCTGTTTATACCACATAAGGGTGGGTGGGAGGGCCCAAGGACAATTCCATCTTGCACCTCTTTTTTCTTTAATTTATCTTTGCATCATGTGATGTTTGGGGCCAATTTTTTTAAGTGCCATCCTGTCTGACACTGCAGTGCCACTCCTAGATGGGCCAGGTGTTTGTGCCGGCCACTTGGGTCATTTAGGTTAGTCATCCAGAGACCTCGGTGCAAATTTTAGGACTAAAGATAATATTGTGTGGTGTGAGGTGTTCAGAATAGACTGGAAATTAGTGGAAATTATGGTTATTGAGGTTAATAATACTATGGGATCAAAATGACCCCCAAATTCTATGATTTAAGCTGTTTTTGAGGGTTTAAAAAAAAAAAAAACACCTGAATCCAAAACACACCCGAATCCGACAAAAAATTTTCAGGGAGGTTTTGCCAAAACGCTTCCGAATCCAAAACATGGCCATGGAACCGAATCCAAAACCAAAACACAAAACCCAAAAAATGTCCGGTGCACATCTCTAACAAAAATGCATTGAGCCCTAGTTGTTCATTGAGACCCTTGGGGTATAGGGTCCCAAGACAATTAAACCATCTAACCTCTAATTGCAACAGTTTAAGACCCATATCACCACCACGTGTGAGAGGGGGGACGTGGTCTATCATACGATAGTGCAAAGCAACAAGTGGATGCCGCGCTTGGGAAAAATGTCGGGCGACAAGCTGATCACTGGAGCCCTTATTTATGGCCGATTTAATGGCCGACCTCTGGGCTGCCATACTTTCCTTGAACATTCTCTCCGTCTTGCCCATGTAGGACAGCCCACAGGGGCATAGCAGTTGGTACACAACAAATTTCGAGGAACAAGTCAAAGTATAGTTAATGGTCATGGAGCATCCTGTAAGTGGATGTTGAAAAGTCCTGCCACTAATCATGAACTGGCAGGTGGTGCATGTGCATCTAATACAACCTCGAGGATTGCTATACACCTCAGCATATGGATTAGGTGAGATATCAGACTTAACAAGGATATCTCTGATGTTTCTCCGCCTGGTATAGCAGGACATCAATTTTGTCTGTTGTAAGTGTAGGTCCTGATCAGATTGAACTTTATGCCATAGTTTTTTGGATATTTGATTGATACCACTACTGGCAGGGCTATACTGGCCTACCCAGGGGATCATCTCACCTGTGTAAGAGACTTTTGGGTCTCCATATAGGAGTTGCATACGATCTAAAGCTAAATCTTTAGATTTGGCTTGTTCAAGTAGCTGTGGTGGATACCCCCTCGCTAAAAATTTGTCAATCATGGCAGACATCTGGATCTCAGCCTTAATAGGATCAGACGTAATCCGGCGAATTCTCAATAATTGAGAATATGGCAGACCACGCTTCAGCAGAATGGGAGGAAAGCTAGAAAAATGCAACAGGTTATTCCTGTCAGTAGGTTTACTAAACAGGGAAGTTTGTATCCAGCCATCTTGGATGGATATATTTACATCCAGATAATTAACTGATTGCTTACTCATAGAGTATGTAAATTTGACTGGATGGTCACAGCTGTTATGTGCATCAATGATCTGCTCTAAGCGCTCTTGGGTACCCTTCCATAGGATACGTAAATCATCAATGTAGCGATAGTAGGTAATTATATCATCAGCTATCATGGGTCATCAAAAAATACTTTCTGTTCTACCTTGAACATGAAAATATTAGAGTAATCTGGAGCCACAGGGGACCCCATAGCACAACCAGTTTGCTGAAAATACATGTTACCGTCAAAGAGAAAGAAATTCTTAGTTAAAGTCATGTATAGCAAATCCAGACACAACTGTAAATCAGGGCCCTTGAAGTCAGGGTGACCATCCAAAAAACCATATACCGCCTCCATACCACTAGTGTGGGGGATTATAGTGTACAGACTCTGCACATCAATACTACAGAGAATCACTTCATAATCAAATCTACCCAACGTATACTACTTACGCAGTAAGGTATTAGTGTCCAATAAGAATCGCGGATGTGATTGAATGCACGGCTGGAATATTGAGTCCAGAAATAAGGCCACTGGTTGGAACAGGGATTTATTGGCCGATATAATGGACCTACCCGGGTTTTTTTTTATCAAACTCTTATTGATTTTTGGAGTGGTATATAATAATGGTATGATAGGAAATTTGGGCAACAATGCATTACGCAATGTGTTGGAAATAATCCCTGTTCCAACCGCCTCCTCCAATCTGATGGACACCTCATTCCTAAATCTCAAGGAGGGGTCAGCCGGCAGCAAGCTGTACGTCAAAGGGTCTTCAAGTTGTTTAATAATTTCAGCTTTATAGTCAACTAGATCCTGCAACACCAGTGCACCCCCCTTATCGGCAGGTCTAAATACAATGTATGGGCAAGTAGCCAGTCGATCTAAGGCCAATTTCTCAGCTCTGGTTAAATTACACATCGCTGGTACACAAGATGTGGGCACCAATGGCAGAGGAAGGGGCAGAGTAGGGCGGCTACCCAAGAACACAAGACAACAGAGAACTTAGTCATCAACCTTTCCAGCTATGAGCTCAGTGATGTTGAAAAATCTCTCCTCTCTAGAGGTCTGTCCTTTATACCATCCTGTCGTCAAGACCCGCTACAATGGAAGGCAGATAAATATCGCCTCCATCGTCAGCTTAAGCTAAAAGAACACTTTGCTAGGAATCCCACTACAGCTGTTGAGAACTCTGACATACCCGCTAAACTTAAGAAAATACTACCAAGGTCCACGTTTGAACCTCAGATGCATAATGCGTCCGTCCGGACCTTTATGCGGTTATTGGAATTAGAGACAGACCAACATATTTCTGATCTACCACATGTAGGAATAATTTAACCAGAGCTGAGAAATTGGCCTTAGATCGACTGGCTACTTGCCCAGACATTGTATTTAGACCTGCCGATAAGGGGGGTGCCCTGGTGTTGCAGGATCTAGTTGACTATAAAGCTGAAATTATTAAACAACTTGAAGACCCTTTGATGTACAGCTTGCTGCCGACTGACCCCACCTTGAGATTTAGGAATGAGGTGTCCATCAGATTGGAGGAGGCGGTTGGAACAGGGATTTTTTCCAACACGTTGCATAATGCATTGTTGCCCAAACTTCCTGTCATACCATTATTATATACCACTCCAAAAATCCATAAGAGTTTGATAAAAAAAACCCGGGTAGGCCCATTATATCGGCCAATAAATCCCTGTTCCAACCGGTGGCCTTATTTCTGGACTCAATATTCCAGCCGTGCATTCAATCACATCCGCGATTCTTATTGGACACTAATACCTTACTGCGTAAGTTGTATACGTTGGGTAGATTTGATTATGAAGTGATTCTCTGTAGTATTGATGTGCAGAGTCTGTACACCATAATCCCCCACGCTAGTGGTATGGAGGCGGTATATGGTTTTTTGGATGGTCACGCTGACTTCAAGGGCCCTGATTTACAGTTGTGTCTGGATTTGCTATACATGACTTTAACTAAGAATTTCTTTCTATTTGACGGTAACATGTATTTTCAGCAAACTGGTTGTGCTATGGGGTCCCCTGTGGCCCCAGCGTACTCTAATATTTTCATGTTCAAGGTAGAACAGAAAGTATTTTTTGATGACCCTATGATAGCTGATGATATAATTACCTACTATCGCTACATTGATGATTTACTCATCCTATGGAAGGGTACCCAAGAGCGCTTAGAGCAGATCATTGATGCACATAACAGCTGTGACAATCCAGTCAAATTTACATACTCTATGATTAAGCAATCAGTTAATTATCTGGATGTAAATATATCCATCCAAGATGGCTGGATACAAACTTCCCTGTTTAGTAAACCTACTGACAAGAATAACCTGTTGCATTTTTCTAGCTTTCCTCCCATTCTGCTGAAGCGTGGTCTGCCATATTCTCAATTATTGAGAATTCGCCGGATTACGTCTGATCCTATTAAGGCTGAGATCCAGATGTCTGCCATGATTGACAAATTTTTAGCGAGGGGGTATCCACCACAGCTACTTGAACAAGCCAAATCTAAATATTTAGCTTTAGATCATAGGAAACTCCTATATGGAGACCCAAAAGTCTCTGACACAGGTGAGATGATCCCCTGGGTAGGCCAGTATAGCCCCGCCAGTAGTGGTATCAATCAAATATCCAAAAAAATATGGCATATAGTTCAATCTGATCAGGACCTACACTTACAACAGACAAAATTGATGTTCTGCTATACCAGGCGGAGAAACATCAGAGATATCCTTGTTAAGTCTGATATCTCCCATAATCCATATGCTGAGGTGTATAGCAATCCTCGAGGTTGTATTAGATGCACATGCACCACCTGCCAGTTCATGGTTAGTGGCAGGACTTTTCAACATTCACTTATGGGACACTCCATGACCATTAACTATACTTTGACTTGTTCCTTGAAATTTGTTGTGTACCAACTGTTAAGCCCCTGTGGGCTGTCCTACATGGGCAAGTTGGAGAGAATGTTTAAGGAACATATGGCAGCCCACAAGTCAGCCATTAAATCGGCCATCAATAAGGGCTCCAGTTACCAGCCTGTCGCCCGACATTTTTCCCAAGCGCGGCATCCACTTGTTGCTTTGCGCTATCGTATGATAGACCACGGCCCCCCTCTCACACGTGGTGGTGATAGGGGTCTTAAACTGTTGCAATTAGAGGTTAGATGGATTAATCATCTTGGGACGCTATACCCCAGGGGTCTCAATGAACAACTAGGGCTCAATGCATTTTTGTAGATGACTAGGCTTTTTGCTATTACCCATTTATGCATTAAATAGCATTGAAACGTTGTCCACATATTGGATAGTATTGCTTGTTTGTCCCCGCCGCTTGGAGTGCCGCACCTCCTGTGTTATATATATATATATATATATATATATATATGCATACATAGAGGTGGCACTCGGATGGATACAAATACTGCACCAAGCAAGATTGTGGATCAACAGTTTTTACATTGTCGTCATGAAATATATATATATATATATATATATATATAAAACAATAAAGAAATTGGTGCCCTAGGGGAGGTATAGGATACGAAATCGCTCCATTCCTATGAAATAAGTTCCCGTGGTCGATCAATCTGGTTTTTAAAATCCCGTTCCATTCTTTAAGCACTCCGCACTTTTCTAGTACCTTAATTGTAAAAACACTATGTACTGTATAGTATGTCAATACCTCTAATAAAAAAGGATTATTGTGTCTCTGAGTCACTTCACCACAAGATACAGTCATACCACACTGGTGGACGCCCAATCTCGACCGATCTTGGAAGCTAAGCAGTGTAGGGCCCAACCAGTACCAAATGGGGCACCATTTGCGAAGATTGGGTACTGTACATGGTGGGCCATGGTGGCCGGAAAAAGATTCCTGAATATTGACACACCAATGGTCCATTAGTTCACAATAGATATTATCTATATTATCACTAATGTTTAGCAATCACTGTCTGACATAAACACGCGCACTAGTAACATACACAACACGTATAGTCAAATATGGCAGACCTTATATAGCATTCCACCTTAATACTTGCACTTATGTACATAGGAGTGTGCATGTATATTTGTGTACGTGTAAATGTATATATATATATATGTGTGTATATACACATGCACACCAGACTATATTAAATAATTGTATGCACTGTAATAATCTACGGACCATTTTAATAATATTTTTAAATAGGCACTTATATATATTAAGTATATTATTTTTATGCTCACTGCACTGGGAGTATATATCACTCCCTTAAACTTATCGGAATGGGCAACAATATATAAGCTACAACAACTGTAAACAACTCCGGGTATACGTTCATGGCACCTTACGGTTAAAAAACCCCTTCATTTTCATATGTTCTAGTAATGAATCCGACCTATTTTTCTACCCCTTTATTGTCCAACGGACAGTCGGGCAAGGGACAGTATACAATATCCTTGCCTAAATAAATGTTTACCTGTTCATAATTAATATATATATATTTATTTGTCACTCTCCAAACATCGTATATATACATACACCATCTATATTTAGCAGCATTATTAACCTCTTTATTATAATTTACTAAATCTAAATCTCCATGGTGTTCTAACATATGTCTTTATTTATATTTCATCCTACATCGGTTTCCATGGAGACGTCGCTTTTATTCCTTGAACCTACATTTATGACAAATACGTCTGCAACCCTAAGAACTCCACTAAGATGGCCGCCGGGTGATTGACAGCTCCCCTAAACCAATGAAACCAAAGGAGCAGTCTGCCCCGCCCTGACAGGAAGTGTGGCACTCGTGATCAGTTTACTCAGAAGGAAGTGGGGAAGACACAACACACGCAGCCGGACGCTGTTACCGGAAGTGCGGCATGACGCGCATGCGCACATCAATGCGGCGGACACCGGAAACGGGGCGGAAGTGACGCGGAATGCGTCCTGGAACTTCTATGCCCAAAAAACATCATTTGTAGGACTCGTTTTAGACTACAAAAACAACACATGGACTGTTAACTCTAATTCCTTAGGATAAACGTATTAATACTTAGGTTTGTGAAGTTAAACACAATTTATAGCTCCAACAGGAAGTGATGTCACAATTACCAATTAGCACTTGTACCAGCTATAAATAAGTCCCTTGTTCAGTAGTACCTAACCCCTTGAAGAAGTCTGAACGGACGAAACGCGTTGGGAGTACCTCTAATTGACCCTCCATTTTTTAAAGATAAGCACTATTCTTTTATCATATCAGATTTTGATACTCGGTATTTGTATGTTTTGTATTTTTTTTATATATATATTTTTACTTCATTTTATGTCCTCCAGCTCTCTTTTTTATGTCATTTTTTACTTTTATTCTACAACTTTTTGATATTTTAAATCCCATTATAAATAAATGTAATTTTACTTTTTAATCTGAACGTATCCAGCCACTTCTTATAGAAAATATTTTTAGACTTATTTTGACACCGTTGGTCGCTGGCGCCCCCATCCCCATTTCTCTATCCCTAAATCTAAGGCAGCTTATCACTGCCTGTATCTATTTTGGGGGCTAGCTGACACCTTATATCTGTTAAGGAGTGTCCACGATTCATCATAATTCCACTTACTTTATTCGCATACACCTGTGGCGCCATACTACCACTATTCCACCATATATATATAACAATAAAGAAATTGGTGCCCTAGGGGAGGTATACCCCTGACCCCTCTTTTGTTAAAACATTGCTAAGATATAAATAATGTCCTGATATGGGATCCGCCAATGATACAGGTTGAAGGTTACATCAAAACATAATTGAATACTCAACACATTTCATCAGATAGACTTCATCAGGGGTTTTGATGTAACCTCCAACCTGTATCATTGGAAGGAGGATCTCATGAAAGAAGCAATCTGTTCATCTATGAGAAATCAAACCTCCATGTTATGTGAGGAGGCTGTCATCTGTTAATGCATCTAAGGATATAATGACATTATTGATATTTTAGCACTGTTTTAATAAAAAATCTGTATATTGGAACTCACTGTGTATTATATGCTCTCTGTAAGATATATTGAAAGGGATATTAACAAAAGTGGGGTAAGGAGTATACCTCCCCTAGGGTGCCAATTCCACTATTGTTGTGTCTGTTTGCTTTGGTTCTGAGTAGCAGAGAACCTAGTGTAATAAGGCAGCCCACAAATCCTTATCCACATATTTTTTAATACAGCGCAATAAGGGAGATTGTGTTCTATATATATATATATATATTTATATATATATATATATATATATATATACTCCCTTGTGGCACTCAGCTCTAGCAAATGAACAGGACAAACATTTCATTAAGTCAACGTTTCATTAAGTCAACGTTTGCTTTAATGCACTATCATCAGGATAATGATAATCCTGATTACTTCAATTACTGTGAGGGCAGCAATGCTGGTTTCTTTGTTATTTGGAGCGTACAGTATTTATAGAGAAATAGCCCCAGGAATTCTTCCCCTATTGCCCTAGTGGAGAAATAAATGCCCATATATCATGTATGCATAGCGGTATTCACGGATCTTCCAATAAAGACTTCAGGTGACAAACTGTGACTACTTGTCCAACATTTCAGTTTCCATGATGTGAGTGCCACTCATAATAACCCTAGATGGTGGCTGCACTGTGTTCCATGACCCAGTACAGTGACTGGCACCTCTCAACACCTATGGCAGTGAGTTATGTCTGGCTGCTATAGTTAGCAAACAGAGGACAGTTATTTGCAAGCACTAAAGCTCATTAATAAGAACCATAATGTCCTCATGGTTCTCTTACACTTTTCATTTTTTTAATTCCAATTTTTCCTACTCTTGCATTATAAGCTATGTGGTGATGATGTCAATATTTACTATGTGGACAGTCATAATGTCGACACTAGAATGTTACATTTTATTACTTACAGTATGTCCACATTGTTGAAATGTTGACATTAGGATTAGGGCTAGGGTTAGTGTTAGAATTCTCACCAGGATCCGTCGGCACTGTGAACACTGGGATTCTGCAGTCGAAATTCTTTCCATCATGATCTTGACCACTGGCATATCATGCCCAACACATTTGAAGGATTCTGAAGACTATTTACTTTATAAAACATTTTGATAGGGAGATGTATCAAACCTTTTAAAAGGGACAAGTGGATAAGTTGGCAATTTGCAACCAACCAGCATCTAGCTATCTTTTATCAAGTACACTTTATAATACTATAGCAAGAAGCTTATTGGTTGTTATAGCAAGCTCTCCACCTGTCCTCTTTAGAAGGTTTTATATATCACCCCCTTGGTTACTGTTTTTCTTTAATTATTGGGTATTTTTGTGGAGCTACATTTTTTCGAATTGGCCTTGACTGTCAGAGCAAAATGGTGCATGAAGTTTAACAGGGGGAACCCATTATACTGGTCTTCTTGTTATAGTGTGATCAGTCCAGCCCAGCCTGTATTGGTATTGCTTTTTCAGGGGTGACTCAAGTGTTGCCTTTATTTCATTAGAAATCTACTTTCTTCATACTTGAAGTAATCCATTTAGGAAATAATACATGGGGGCTTGCTGCTCGTAGAGCTAAGATGAGAATGAACTATTTTGACTTAGAGCGGGTCCATATGGTAGTATATACTCTTTGCCACCATGCTTAAAAGGTAACCATCCCAGGTAATAGGACTGGTGCTGGTCACTTTTTAGTAGAGACATGCACCGGACCCCATCATGGGTTTTGGTTTTAGCTTTGGATCTGTATCTCTTTTGTGTTTTGTATCTGTATTTGATTTTTCCAATACCGCCCTTGTGGGTTTTGTTTTTAAATCCGTTTTTTTTTTTACAAAACTCATAAAAACAGCTAAAATCACAGAATATTGCCCAGTTTTTGTTCCTACAGTATTATTGACCTCAATACCATTCATTTCCAGTCATTTCCAGTAAATTTTGACCACCTCTCAAATCACAATCTTTTTTTCATCCAGTTTAGGCCAAAAGGTTGCAATGAGGTAGCTGCGTGACTTAGCTAAGTGACAACAGTAGGCAGCACAAACCCTGTGGCACTTAAAGTTCCAACATGGCACATCTAGGAAACAGAATGGCACTGCAGTGGCAAACAGGATGGCAGTTTAATAAACTATGAAAATGTTTGTCACAAGAAGACAATCAGCAATGTTCCAAACAACGCAAGTTTTTAGCCAAAGTTTCTGAATTTGACAAAAACTTTGGATGAATGCACTGCAAGTGACATAACAGGGAGGAGGTTCCTAGATGGTTAGGCCCCTACCTGTACCTACTCTTGCTTTACAAATGATACTGTACAGATTGCTTGACAACTGTTGTCCGGATTTGAGTAGAAATAATTCCACACATAAGAGGTGGCTTTTTTGGCTTTTTGGCTTTTGCCAGGGCAAAAAATATGCCTTTTCATATCATACACCAACTGTTTCTACTGGTGCCTGATATATATAAACAACATCCTTGGCATCAACATCATCAGTATCACAATATGTATATGATTATACACTGTGGTCTGACCAGCAGTATCACAGAAAAATAATAGTATAGTACACTGGGTTATAGCACTATACAAATATATATATATATATATATATATAGAGAGAGAGAGAGAGAAACAAAAAGTACAGCACTCACCAAAATGAGCTCACTTATCCTCACAACATCTATGGCTAAATTAATAAATGATGGGGGTTTAGTTAGTGAATTGGCCAATGCACGGAAGCCTGCATACCGCTCCAAGGTACCCCACCTTCATGCAGGTCCTACACTATCACCAAATCATCAAAATTAAAACCTGGCAACTGTATCACATAATATAACTGCAAAAATGCCCACTTGGTGTAAGGTGTACCTGCCATGAACTGCATGGCTTTTAAAAGGTACACTAGTCACCTGACACTGGCTAATAAATTACTAAAGGGCAGCTGACACAGGTTTAGGATAATTGGGGTGCATGAACAAAGTTTGTGGCCATAGTTAATGAGTTAACCAGGGATTAACCTTAAAATATACCCGCAAACAGAAAACCACAGCACTCGCCACCCCAGAAGCGGGGTACAGTATCCGCACTCGCCACTAATAGGGTGGGGTGCATGTAGCCCATGGCCACCTACTCAAAAATATAGAAACAAAAAGTACAGCACTCACCAAAATGAGCTCACTTATCCTCACAACAGCTATGGATAAATGAATAAATGATGGGGGTTTAGTTAGTGAATTGGCCAATGCACGGAAGCCTGCATACCGCTCCACGGTACCCCACCTTCATGCAGGTCCTACACTATCACCAAATCATCAAAATTAAAACCTGGCAATTGTATCACATAATATAACTGCAAAAATGCCCACTTGGTGTAAGGTGTACCTGCCATGAACTGCATGGCTTTTAAAAGGTACACTAGTCACCTGACACTGGCTGATAAATTACTAAAGGGCAGCTGACACAGGTTTAGGATAATTGGGGTGCATGAACAAAGTTTGTGGCCATAGTTAATGAGTTAACCAGGGATTAACCCTAAAATATACCCGCAAATAGAAAACCACAGCTCTCGCCACCCCAGAAGCGGGTTGCAGTATCCGCACTCACTACTAATTGGGTGGGGTGCATGTAGCCCAGAGCCGGATTAAGACCATGGGGGGCCCGGGGCACTTAAGAGAGTGGGGCCCCTAATAGAGAAGGCAGAATATATATATATATATATATTTGCCTCCCCAAGCAGCACACAGCGGACCTCCTGCCCTGCACTCCCGTCCCCTCTGCAGCAGCGGGCGCACAGACAGGACAGCTGAGCTGAGCTGAGGGACGGCTCAGCTGTCCAATAAAGTATGAATGAAGCAGCCTGCCGCTCAGTCATTGGCTGGGCACGCAGGCTGTTTCATTGATACATTAGTGGACAGCTGAGGCCCAGGGGCAAACGCAGGATTTTTGCAGGGGGGTTTCCAAAATAATAATAACAATAAAAAATTATATATATATATATATATATATATATATAATGTGTGTGTGTACCCTGAAGAAGGGTGTTAATCGATGGATGATTCACAGACAGAGGAGTGCCATAATTGATTTTATATATGCAGTATATATATATATATATATATATATATATATAAAATACAGCTATATAGATATGGCACACATGTATGTCTGACACACACGCATACAGCTGTATATATAGCACACATGTATGTCACAAACACACACACAGCAATATATGGCACAAATGTATGTCACACACACACACACACACACACACACACACACACACACACACACACACACACACACCACAGTTACAGTATATAGCACACATGCATGACACACACAACGCAGTTACAGTATATAGCACACATGTATGACACACACAACGCAGTTACAGTATATAGCACACATGTATGACACACACATCGCAGTTACAGTATATAGCACACATGTATGACACACACACACAACGCAGTTACAGTATATAGCACACATGTATGACACACACATCGCAGTTACAGTATATAGCACACATGTATGACACACACACACAACACAGTTACAGTATATAGCACACATGTATGTCAAACACACACACCACAGTTACAGTATATAGCACACATGCATGTCTCACTCACACACACAGTATATAGCATGTCTCTCTCACACACACAGTTACAGTACATAGCACATTTACACTGTCACACACACACACCTTTTTCACAATAAAATAAAACAGCCATGTAAAGCAAGAAAATAGTAAATAAGCACCCATTATTTATAAAAGTCCCCCCCCCCCTGCCCCTATATACCCAGGAATGTGAGTCAGAGTAAGACACACTCCTGCAGATGGGATTACTGAGTACTGACCCAGCCAACATCAAAGTCACCCACACATCACTCTCCCAGCCTGGCTCCCCCGAAAGAGACACAAACCTTTTGGCTTCTGCAGTCCGTGGAGCCTCACATCCGTACAGCCTAACCAGCTCTCCCCAAGGGAACTTCCTGAGAGGAGCTCCCTCTACTGGTCATTTGCTCAGCTCAGCTGTCCTGTCTGTGCGCAGCTGCTGCAGTGAGGACGGAGCCGAGGAGCACAGCACCGCAGATCGGATCGGAAGAGAGATCTGATCTGCGGTGTGGCAGGGGGCCCTTTTGGAAAGGGGGGCCCGGGGTACGTATCCCCCGGGCCCCCCCCTTAATCCGGCTCTGATGTAGCCCATGGCCACCTACTCAAAAATATAGAAACAAACAGTACAGCACTCACCAAAATGAGCTCACTTATCCTTACAACATCTATGGATAAATGAATAAATGATGGGGGTTTAGTTAGTGAATTGGCCAATGCACGGAAGCCTGCCTTGGAGCGGTATGCAGGCTTCCGTGCATTGTCCAATTCACTAACTAAACCCCCATCATTTATTCATTTATCCATAGATGTTGTGAGGATAAGTGAGCTCATTTTGGTGAGTGCTGTACTTTTTGTTTAAATATTTTTGAGTAGGTGGCCATGGGCTACATGCACCCCACCCTATTAGTGGCGAGTGCGGATACTGCACCCCGCTTCTGGGGTGGCGAGTGCTGTGGTTTTCTATTTGCTAATATATATATATATATATATATATATACCAAGCAAATAGGCACATGATAAATAGATGATAACCACGGTATATATAATATATATATATATGAAATAACCTGCTGTTTCTGCCATTATTTCTGGGTGCCGCCGACGTCCGTTCTGTATATATATATATATATATATATATATATATATATATATATATATATATATAAATAAACTGTAATTATATTTTTGGTTACACCCCTAGGTTGACATAGCTCCCCTGGATGAACACAGCAGTCCCTTGTCGGGCACAGCACCCCTTTATGTACAGCAAAGCACGCCTGCGGACGGACCATCTACAGTGTCAGATTACATGTATGATACACTGTGGTTGACCGCTGAAGCCCATAGAAGCTGGATTGGGCTGACTACCAGGCAGGGAGTATCTTCCTACAGATAGCCAGCTCTCTGCTAATCGCAGTCCAGTTTGGCAGTCCCGGAGGGATGAAACACCTCCCAATGGGACTGCCTTGTGTGTTTGTGACTGACAGATAGGACAACCAATAGGAAGTCACTGCCAGTCACAGTGCAGTCATGGACTGCATCTGTCTTCACTGACACTAAGCTGGGTGGTGGTGACAGTCCTGCAGGCCACAGGTAAAATCCGCAACAGATACCAAACCAGTTTCAGTTACATTGCCTGTCAGTACTATTTGTAAACTACCTGCCATTTGTCTTGCAGTTTGATATGCAGTTTTGTGGGTTGTGAACTGACCATTTAAAAAAAATATTAATAAGGATATTTCAAGCCATGCGGGTTCAAAAACATCCTATACTATGTGCAATTATGCCTTTAGTAGATGTCATGTTTTAAAGGCCACAATATAAAATAGACAAAAAACTTAAAATCTAGCAAAACTGTATTTTAGTACATTCCATCCTAAATGTACTGTAGAGGTGAGGTAGAGATTGCAAATCAGCATCAGGTCAAAATCTCCCTGACTATTGATTAGCCTCTGTCATATAAATTAGTGCAATTGCAGGCAAACAAGCCAAAATGGTTTTACATAATCGCAGTTAAAATGTAATGTTTGCAAGTCATGAATGTAGACAGTGGAAAAAAATGTAAATTTGGATACAGTTTGTATTGCTGTAAATTTGTGTGTACAAAATTTTATTTTACACTTTGACTGACATTTGAGCATACCAATAATACATATCTTTTCAAACAAGTCAGTTGGAAATGTTTAAACATTTGTCATTTTTACAAAGCATGAGACAAAGAAGTCAAATATAGTTCTTTCTGTACTCTTTTATGGTAGAGAAATGTAGTAACATTGAGCCAAAGACACAGGCAGCTGGCTGTGTTCTATGTGGCAAGATCCTCTGTGCTACAGCCAGGCAAAAGTCATTCTTTCGTACAAGAGAAAAAATAGACAAAGATCAGTAACAAAAAGGACTAGCTAACTAAATATTTTTGTGATAGCGCAATCAAGGAAAATTGGACTATTAGCACAATTTCCTGCAATTATGAGAGAAAGTCATTAGTAAGTCAGGGCCTTTGTATTCTACAATATATATGAAATTATATAGTGCTGAGACAATATAAGCACTTCAGAAAAGTGTGAAAGACTTGCTATTTAAAACACTTAATCTCTGTATCACATTTATTGAAGTATTGTCATTTTTTTTAAATTAAAATCACTGCTTCTTTAAATAAGCAATATTAACATAAGTCATGTATCAGATATAATTAGTCTGTAGTTTTAGATTTTTAAGGTTAATTAAAAAGCCAGTCTCACCCATGTAGTAGACTATATATTCTAAGTCTCTCAGGTCCTTGAAGGCTCAATACACAAAGCTGTGTCCTACGTTGGCTATGTCTTCTGATTTTTGTCACTACTGTGCTTCATACATTTTACCTTCAAAGTCCTAGTGCCAATGGTGTCAAACATCATTGACCTGAACTGGTACAATGAGGAGGGCAAGAGTTGATGCCGATACAACACCTTGCTTAGAGGCTAATGCATATATTCCTACAGCTGTGGTTGGTCAGTTATAAAATATCTAGAATTATTGAAACATACCTGATTTGTCTTCCCATCCTTCTCCCTTAATTATAATCTACTGTTATATTGCCAGATGAAGCTTTACCAAAATTATTACAATTTGCCATTAAAATGTTTTGCTGTCCATGTGAAAATTTGTGAACAATAGATAACCCCATGCAGTATTCACAACAACAAAAAGACCTGTAAGCCAGAAAACATACTGTACCTGGAAGCAGTATGTGTGTTATATAGATGCAACATAAAAAAAATGTTGTGATGTCTGAAACAATATTATTTTATTAGCAGAATCCTTGTGAAATATGTTGACTTATACATTTAGAAGTTTATAGCAAGGCTCAGTGCAAAGGTACCAGTGGCAGACTTTGCCTAGAGGATGTAGTGCTGCAACCCCACAGTAAAATTCACCACTCAGAATAATTGCACTCATTGAAAGCACGTTCTGTTAAAAGTGGGTGAGAGCTGCAGAGGCCTGAGACTAGATAAGAGTCCTGACATTTTTGTAACCGACTAAGGGATGTGAACCTGGTACTAGATAGATTTTGTGTAGTTATGTTTTATTTCTCATTTGACATTTTGTGATCTATAGGATTCATAGTGGGATGGTTATGTTTGGTTATCCCGTTTGGTTGTATATAGTGGTACACAAGTTAGACACCATCTTTTGCTGTATGGAAGGCTGAGTATCGCATGTTGATCTGAGCTCCCCTCAGAAACATTTGTTCCATTTTCTGACTTAATTTTGTTGTAAAATCCTTCCCCTTTCTTTTTCTCATCTCTCTAATGTCATCATTGGTTTTTTTCTATACCTTATTACAATTTTGTTTTTCACATTCTCCTTTATTCACCCTCTTTTTCAGCCTGTTCATCTGTTTTCCTCATTTTTCACCCTCCCTACCCCCTTTGAACCTGTGACACATTAATTTCTTCTAGCCACTCTACTTACAGCAATGTACCACCCAAAGAAAGCAGCGCCCTCCTTTCTTGTTGTTTACCTGAGTCAGCTCACCCACTGACATTACCTACCTTAAGTTTGTACTGGCAGCAAGTGTCTGTGGTGGCGGTGCAGGGCAACCTGTGGACACTGTGGCCGCAGCATCTGTCACAAGCAGCCTGCTCCTAGCTCATAATGTAGCTCATAATGAACATACTGTTCGGCCACTAAGGAGTTCTGCCTGTCATGCAACTCTTGCTGTGAGTCAAAGGATTTTACAGATGTGTCCTCTGTCATTGTTGCTGCAGACACGTTAAACAGCCTTCTAGCCACGCCTAGTTGCGAGCACATTTACTAATGCCTAATGCCACAATGTGTATTATTCACATCATTATGTGAATAAGATGCACAAGCAGACTCTGCTGAGTAAAATGATACGCAGCATGCCTATATTGTGTGTGCGACCATGGCTGTATCTGCATATGAAATGCTACGCTAAGTGTTTTCCTGAAAAACACTGTAACATAGCATTTCATATGCAGATGCAGCTGTGGTCGCACACACCATATAGGCATGCCACATATTTTCTTTTTTTAATCAGCAGAGTCTGCTTGTGCATCTTATTCATAGACACCTGACATTAGCAGAGTAGCACGGGAGCTGCCGACTCACTCACACCAGGCATATGTATAAAGACACATTTGTAACTCCGGTGGGCAGTAGTCAAATGCCGGAGCACCTCGCGGGGACTGGTCATCCGTGGGGGCACCTGACAACCAGTGTAAACTGAGCTCTAGTATTTTAAATTGGATACATTTCTTCTCAGTGCTGCCATTAGTGACCGCCATGTCACTGCCGGTAACCATTTTGGATAGGGTGGATATGAGTCACAGATGCAGTGGCAGTCTGCCATTACAGGGGTGCAATCTGTATTGGCCCCTGAAGCCAACATGTTAGAATTAAATAATTTTAGTTAATCTCAGGCTGCACCTCAGACTGCTTTGGACCCTGGGGTAACTGATACAAGGAATCTACCTGTATCACATTCCATATTTCAGGCAGCAGCTGAGCCTGCACTGGATGCTTCACACAGGCCTATTGTGCAGCAAGTTTGTATCTGAAGACACTACCTGAGGAACATCTTATTGTCATCAAATACTTTTATTTGGTGCATGAGATGTTTTTGAAGTCTAAGGGTTCTGTGTGGAGAGGTTATGATGAAATATTTTATCATAAACATGATGAGAGACTGATCATGGCTTTCGGCTTTAAAGATGAGGCGGTTTGGTTACAAATCACCCCTCAGTATAAAGCCCCCCAAGAAGAATCTCATGCTAAGCGTAGTGTATCGGCTAGATTCACAGCTGTTGTCAGAAAAAGGAAAATGTTTTGCTTACAATAACTTTCACCATGGTTGATGCGGGCACCCAGCAAATGATTATATAGGGGGTAAACCCAACAAGTCTGGGGATAAGTGACAAGGGAGATGCTTCCTAAGGCTACTTCGCCAATTAATTTAAGAGAACTTGAGAAGTGGCTGGGCTGGTATTCTCTGCGAGACAAAGACAAATTTTTCTTCGATTACTTTACATATGGTTTTACGTTACTGCTGAGATTGGTTTGAGGTATATTTGTGGCCCTCTTTCTCTTTATTTCTACTTCCAGGTTCATGGATTTCCCTGATAGGCGTGACTCTGGTATGCGGTCAGCATACCACTCTGCGAAATCCCAACTGTCACAATACCGATGCTGGGATCCCGACTGGGGCACCATACCTATGCTGGTATACCGGCGAGGTAGGTGATTCTTCCTCTATGGGTGTCTACTACACCCATAGAGGGAAAATAGAACTGCTTGCCACCATGCCCATAAAGGGCTTCATTGCGCTCGCCCCCCTGCCAGCATTCCACAGCTCGGGATGCCGATGTCAGTATACTGACCATCGGCATCCCATGTGGCGGTATACCATACTGATCCCGTGGTTCCTAAGAAAGTACTGGGTAAATACAGGTTAATAAAGCATCTTTCTAATCCACACAGGGCATAATTTAAATGATGCCATTCCTGAGCATGGCTGCAGTGTGCATTATCTGTCTTTTGATAATGCATTGGCCCTGATACAAGGTTTTGGTAGGGGTGCTTTAATGACAAAGTTGGATATGAAATCAGCCTTTCGACTCCTGCCTTTGCACATAGAATCAGATTCATGGGTTTTAAATTGAAGGGGCAGTTTTATGTAGAGACAGTAAATATTTGGCCATGGGTGGCTCTGTGTCTTGTGCCTATTTTGAAAAATGTGACTTATTTTTGTATTGGTGCATCCAGGCAGGTACGGGTCATGCCGGGATAGCACATTATTTGGATAACTTTTTGTTTGCACATATATCTTCTTTTAGCACAAGCCTTATTTTGGGTTTTAGAGGTGCATATTGCGCAGGACAAAACGGAGAGTCCCTATTCCTATTTGTCCTATTTAGACATTGAAATAGAAATGGTGGAAATGTGATGTCGGTTTCCATTAAATAAAGTTGTTGATCCGTTGTTGCTTAGTTTCTGTGAAGTTAAAACGGTGAGTGCTAAAAGAGTTGCTAGGCTCGCTCAACTGTACTTGCTGCATTATCCCGATGGGGCATGTTTTTTGCAGGAAAATAGAACATGCGACAGCAGGAGTAACCACACTATCACCATATGCATATTTCCAAGGAGGTCAGGGATGATCTTCAAATTTGGGCATTTAGTGGATTTTAAGTTAGAGAGGATTTGGCCCAGTAGCATGCCTGTAAACAATGCTTCATTACAGCTTTTCACTGACGCAGCAGGTTGTTTGGGTTTTGGGGCTGATTTAGAAAGGTATTGGTGTCCGGCGACATGGCCAGTAGTGCCAAGCAGGTTTCACTGCTAATATTAAATATTATAATTGATGCAGCAATTTGGGGGTTGTGCATGCAATTAATAATCAGCAGTCATCTTCCCCTCAAACTTTGCAGCTTCTGAGACACAGTAGTTCTAAAATGTTTACATTCAAATATAGGTTTTAGAGCTAAATATGTGTTGAAAATGCAATAGCCAATGCTTTGACACGTTTCAACTTCGTAAAGTTTTGTGCTTTGGCTCCCAAAGCTAAGGCAGAAAGATTAATTTACCTTTATCATGTCTGACAGATTATCGAGCAGGTATAGAAGCACTTGCATGGAAATCATTGACACAGGCCACAGTAAAGGTTTATACTGTAGCTTGGTGAGATTGGCAATTGTTCTTCACTCAGTTTAAGCAGAAGGGCAAGTCTCTAGATCAATATCTTATGCCGTTTGTTTGGGGACATTATCAATGCGATAGGTGCAAGGCTGCCATGTGGGCAGCTTTGGTGGGGATTTAATTATTTTCAAACTTGTGCAACCATTATGGTTCTACAAAATTGTTTATCCTAGCCAAGGCGCTTAAGTGCTGGGTTAAGGAGATTTATGTGAGTGCAGACTCCAGAAAACCTGTTGATTTGAAGATGTTGCAAAATCTGTCTACAGCAATTTTGATCATAGCCTCATCCATCTAAGAATGTAACCATTTTAGAGTAGTCTTTTTGTTTGTTTGTTTATTTTGGGGGGTTCTTTTCACATTAGTGAACTTGCGGCAGCTAGTCAAGGGTCAGCTTCATCTAGTTTATTGGCCAAAAAATGTTTTAATTAAGGAAAGAGCAATTTGGTTAAAACTACACAATTCTAAGATGGATCAGATGGACAAGGGGCATTGGTATAAGTTGAAAGCCCATGCTCGGGGGTGTGAAGAGATTTTAACATTTTCCTTCAAGGGCTTTTAGATCAAGATCCACTGGAGGCTTTTTAAGGATTCTCCTTCACTTGGATTGTTTTGTTATACTCCTTCAAACATTTGCTAGGACTTTCCCATGTTTCTTTCCAAGCATCCCCTAGCCAAGCAGGTAAGGTGTCTTACTTACAGTATGTGGGGGGACCTGGGCACTTCCTTATGGAAAGACACACTTGTATTGTATTTCTGTGTAAAAAATAGCATTATATCTGTGTAAAAATTAGCATCCATAGGGACTTCGGTGGGTGGACCAGGAGATGGGCACATTTTAGAATGAGCTCTCCGTCTCCCGCTTCTAAAACAGCCATTAGCACAGAGCAAGCGGTTCCCAGGACTTCAGCACACGCTGGTGACCGCCGGAGATATTGGTGGGCAAGAGGCGTCCGTCTCCTTGGCTCCCGACTGCACCTTTCCCCAGAATCCGAGCACCAGCTGTGGTGCGCGCTGCCTGCGGTCGCCATCTTGGAGGTTGCCGGGCAGCACTGTAAACGGCTCTCCTCTCATTCCCTCCAGTCTCCTGACTGCACGCCGGAGGCACCTTGAAGGCCGCGCTGATGACCCGCTCACCGCCGCTGCTTCAGGCGTCCCACCGTTGTTTACAACCGCCAACCCACTGTACATCCCTTACCGCCTGCAGCACCAGAGGCACTACCCTGAGACACAGACGCTACCTCTCTCCTAGCTTTCACCCTGATTCCTGCTGTATTCCTTCAAGGCTGCTTGTGAATCCTGCACTGGACCCTCCTTCAGGTATGTGGGTTTCTTGGGCACAGATAGGCGCGCCATCACGGCAACCCACTGGAGTCACCGGGGGCATATATCACCTACAGCCACCATCTTCATTCTATGTGCACCATTCCCATCCCCTGCAACACCGGAGGTGCCGTGGCCTTGCACACTGAGGGCCGGCCTGCTGATGCCCCTTTCGGCTCCCTGCTTTTCCCCCATTGGGATCATAATTAATGAGGCACCGGAAGGTGCTTGCCTAGTGCCGGCAGTACCTGAAGCTCCTCTTGTACTGCTACAGTCGACAGCACAGTCACCCAGTGCAGTCAGCTACCATGTCTGGGACAGCAACTCTACCTCCTGACAACTCCCTGTCTCTCTCCCAGCAACCTCCTCTTGTTTACATTCTGAATAGGAGCCTGTGGGGATACCTGGCTTCTGCCCCCACTGTTTCTCAGCACGCCTGGTGATAGAATCCGGGGCTCTTGTATCACGCGACCATTACATTGCCCGGAACGGGGGGGTGTCCATATTTATCCCTCCCCTAAGACACCTGTACTCCACGGTGACACTTTGGGTGGCGCTGGGATCCACGCACATCGCATTGTTACCTGAAGTGACGCCCCCTTGATATTTGATATTTCCTGTTACTCTACTCTGCCCTGCGATCACACCGACTCAGTACAGCACAGCTTGGTGAAACACTACTCCCTGCTGGGCAGGATATTTGACTTTTATTATTTTATTTGTTGCTGGGTGGCACGCCACTGCTGGATCTCTTTTGCTCTCATGGATAAATACGTGGCCAAGAATGCAAAAGTGGGGTGAGGACCTGCCCCAGCTAAAGTCCGGGATACCAGAACTTCGACATCAACACCTACTAGTCCTCTGCCTTCCCCACCAAGTACCGACATTCTGGTTGGGGTGCTCAAATCCTCTAAATATACAACAGCCTCTGTGGCCGAGGCTTAGGAAATCTCTAATCTGCTCCCACTGTTGTTGGATAAGAAGCTTGCTGGCTTAAAAGAAGCCATTGATACTACCATGACGCAGCTGAAGGAACATAACACTAGACTTGATGAAGCTGAGCAGCGTATCTCCAACCTTGAAGACGATCTTACTACAGCACACTCTATCATAGATTCTCATGAAACCTCCATCACTGCTATGCAGGACAAGCTTGAGGACTTTGAGAATCGTAATCGTCATAACAGCCTGCGTCTGATTGGCTTGTCAGAGACTATCAAACCCAAAGACCTGATGACCTTGGTCTCCTGTTAGCTGCCAACGGAGCTGGGCTGTATAGCTGATGGAGAATCACTGGTCATTGAACGTGCCCACCGCATAGGCCCCGATCACCAAGCAGATCGCCGCAGGCCTCGACCGGTCATATTTAAATTCCTCAACTATATGGATAAAGTCAAAGTGATGGAGGCATATCGTAAAGTTTGAGAACTTTCCTACCATGGTGATAAACTGCTTCTCTTCCAGGACTTTTCCTATCAAGTAGTTATGAGGAGGCGGGAATTCTCGCCCACCTGCAAGATTCTATTCAATGCAGAGATCCGCTTTGCACTGCTCTCGGGTAGAGCTTCATGTGCAGTACAATGGCAAGTCCCACCTTTTTGACACAGTGACTGCCGCTAAATCTTTTGCCGACTCATTACAAAGCTCCTCGTCCCCTGCCTCTAGGTTCGGGGACTGATATCAGATTGTAATTGAGTGAATAGTATGTACTGCATCTCTCTTAACGCACTCATGTGTGGCACTATGTTACCATTGATGCTCTTGGTTACCATTTGTATTATTACTGTTGTATTGCCTGATGTCCCATGTCAATGCTTCCTCTGGGACGCTCAGGCTATGTTTACTCCCTTTTTCTTTTCCCATTTCTTCCTTTTTCTACTTCCCTCTCCATCCTTCCACCCCTCTCTTTCTGATCGGAATATAGTATTTGGTTTATGTTAGGTTAAACGGACCTAAGTTCTGGGTTCAAAAAATACTGAAAAAAGGACATACTGCATTCTGTTATTTGACAATGTTCTTAATGTCATTCATATGGTGTGGGTTGCTCCTGGTTTCCCTACTCGCTGGTATATGGGAAACCTTGCTTATTGTTGTATCTCTAATAACTGCGTCCGATGGATGGGTGGGTGATGGTTGATTTAGAAATTTACATGGCCACTTCTCCTAGAACTAAAACGTGTTTAAAATTCCTTACATGGAATGTGGAGGGTTTAAATGCACCAACAAAATGTAGAAAAATACTGCAGCATCTGAAATGTTTAAAACCGGATGTAGCATTGTTACAAGAGACTCACTGGAAGTCGGGGGACTCTAATGTCCTTAGGGACAACTGGATTCACGAGTATAAAGCTGCTTCTTTCTCTTCAAAAAAACGGGGGGTCGTGATTATATTTAACAAATCCCTTAGATATTCTATTCTGGATACACTTGAAGATAATGAGGGCAGGTATTTATTCATAAAGCTTTGGCTAGAGGGAGAGTTGTATATTCTGGCAACCCTGTATGCTCCGAATTCAGGTCATAATATCTTTTTTACTGACATATATGTCTGGTTACAGGATTGGGCCAAGGGACATCTCATTATGGGAGGGGATTTAACTTCTACCTTAAACCCAACTTTAGATAGATCAGGAACTTCTAGTGGTGGCGGGTCCTTCACCTTCACAGCATTACAATTCCTACAGTCCTCTTTGAATTTGTTTGACCCTTGGCGATTTCAACATCCAGACCGCTGAGAATACACCTTTTATTCACACCCCAGGATAGACTATTGGCTACTCTCCTCTGCATTGTCCTCTAGAGTTTATGATACTAAAGTGGAAAACATAGCTATCTCTGATCACGTGCCTACATGGTTCACTCTCTCTCTACTCTCCCCTAAATTGACTACGTATAACTGGAGATTTCCCGCCTATTTATCTAACGCCCCCGATTTCAGATCTTACATAGAGACTAACTTTCGAAATTATGTCGATGATAATATTCAGCATATTGACGATATTAATCTCTTTTGGTCAGCTTCCAAGCCAGTACTGAGAGGTCATATTATAGTGAATGTTGCAAATAAAAGCAAGACGCTTGCGGGTAGATTCCGGGATTTGAGTTTGAAACTCACCAACTCTTATGCCTCCTTCCTGTCTTCACCAACTGATGCTAACCGCAACGTATACCTGGAAACGAAACAACTTTTTGATGTGTAGTGTTGTTCGCAGCCAGCGCCCTGTAACTAATATTCTTGCTCTTAAAACTGTTACTCGAACATTAGCTGACTCGGGAGATATTGCTAATGACTTTTTAGATTACTTCAAAGAATTATACACAGCCACCCGGATGACCCTACCGAGGGCATGGCCTTCCTCCAGTCAGCCGGCTCCCCTACGTTGACAGAGGAGGAATGAGACTCCCTCTCGGAACCTGTCATTGACCTAGAATTAACCACGCTAATCAAAAATCTAGCTAATGGCAAGTCTCCTGGCCCAGATGGACTCAGCGCTTAGTATTACAAGATACTATTACCGCATGTAATGGCTCACCTGCTAGCTTTATTCAATTCTATACTGTCTGGTAATGTCACCCCTCCCACCTTTAATCAAGCACGCATTGTAGTGTTGCCAAAGCCAGGCAAGGATCCTACCCTAGCTTAATCCTATCGCCGGATTTCCTTGTTGAATCAAGATTTTAAACTCTTATCTGCTCTTATGGCAAATAGATTACAACCCATTTTGCCCAGAATACTTCACCCATCTCAGACTGGCTTTGTGAAGGGAAGATCATCGGTACATAATATAAGGCAACTGGTAGCTGCTCTGACTAAATCGGCCCAAGTGCCACACAGCACGTCTTTATTAGTAAGCTGTGATGCTGACAAAGCATTTAACTGGCTCCATTTATTATGAGCACTTCACTGGCAACAGTTTGGTACGGGCTTCGTCCGTTTTTTTCGCACTTTATATGCCCTACTTACTGTAAACGGGATGAATACTGATGCTTTCGCCCCACACAGAGGTACCAGACAGGGATGCCTCCTGTCCCCACTCCTTTTCAACCTCGCCTTGGATCCACTCATCCGGCATTGCTATCTGAATTCTACCTGGCAAGGGATTACAATGGGATCGTACAACCTCAAGGTCTCCGCATATGCAGATGATTTATTGTTGTACTTCTCAAACCCACATTTCGCTTTCCCTAGTCTGTTGCAACTACTGACAACATTTGAATCTATTTCGGGATTCCTAATCAATAAAATGAAAACAGAGGCTTTGGCCTTGCACCCTAAAGCGGTTCAGAACTGAAGTGTACAATTCCCCTTTCGCTGGGCAAATAAAAAAATAGTATACCTGGGGCTTCATGTCCCTGTGCTTCCCTCTCAACTATACGAGTCTAATTTCCCACAACTTATAGCTTGTACTTTAGCAGATTTCCGTGCTTGGAAACACTTGCCTCTTTCCTACCTGGGACAGTGCCATCTGATCAAGATGATCTCCTTTCCGAGATTACTATACCCTATGTAGATGCTGCCTTTACTGTTGTCAGATGCAGATTTAAAAATGTTGAATAAGGCTTTTAGTAGGTTTATTTGTGCTGATAAAAAACCTCGCATTTCCCTGTTTAAATTGAGTCAGTTACCAAAATTAGGTAGTGTCAACTTACCCTGTCTTAGGAACTACATGCTGGCTGCGAACTATTGTTAAGCTGCTGACTGGATACAAATGACGGAAACCTTTGCTAATACTGGCTTGGAGCAGGCTATGTGTCTTGAAATATCGCTTGTTAGTCTGTTACATATGCGCCCCTCTACTTTTCCTAATTCACTCAAGGATAATTTCCTAATAACGTCCACATGCACTGCATGGAGACTTACACGTTCTGGATTGGGCATCTCCAGTTATAATACAATTTTTCTCCCACTAACTCATAACGTTGGATTTCGGGGGTCCTACCATCCATTCCATGTTAACCGAGATGTCTCGACAAAATATTAGATTGCTATACCAGCTGTTGAATCAACACACACTTAAAATTCACTCTTACATGACTATTTGTGAGATGTTCCCTCAAATACATATTCCTTTATTTGTATAGTTTCAATTACACAGTTTTATTAATGCCTCATTGGCTGCCCTGATGGAAAATGATAAAATTAGCGGTTTGGATAAATTATTGAGATTATCTCCAGGTGGGACTCATTCCACATCTACACTGTATATGTATATTAGAAAGACTATTGATTGGGAAACCAACCAAATGGGAGTATCTAAGTGGTCCACTGATTTACCATCTATTACGATCCCAACAATCCTGCAAGCTTTCACTCGATTGAATAAGTGCCTCATTTCAGCATTGTATGCTGAAATGAACTGCCAAATATTACACCATTCCTACATTAAACCTACGTTGTGATTTCAAATGGGTATAGCATCTGACTCTAAATGTTTCAAATGTGGCAGGGTAGATGCTGACATATACCACTGTTTGTGGAATTGCCCAGAGGTATATAAATTCTGGAGTTTAATCCAAACTTTTATTCAGGAGAAATTGGACATTAACATTGAAATATCTCCTGAGTGTTTTTTTTGGGGGATATACATCCGCCACACAGTAGCCCCAAGCTACCACCAGGGCACCGTGCCCTATTAGTTAAAATAGCTGCAGCCGGTAAGAAAACTGTTCTCTCACAATGGATAACCACGGACACCCTCTCCCTGGCTTTATTACTGCCTCGTTTATCGTTTCTGTTCCATATGGAATGGTTAGAGATGGCGATAGACAAGGAAAAGAGAATAGACATTTTTTTCGATATCTGGCTTCCATATGTTCGAATGTTACCCAAATCTATAAAAGATCCTCTCAGGCAGGCTATAGTACTCACCTCCTGGTATAATCTGGAATGTCTTGCTTTAGGTTCTCCACCTTTTTAAACCCCCCTTTCTTGGTTATTACCCCCCTATTGGCTTTCATAATATCTTCCTTGTCCTTCCACTTAGAGGCCCTGAGATCCTTATCGACTGAGTGATCTTTATGCCAATGATCTTCTGTTGTAACTGTATTATTGGTGTTACCTTCACATTACCCACTATATGTTTATTGTCTTGCTATGATCTGTATCCTCATATTTCTGTACTGTGCAGTTGTCCAATAAATTGCTTTAAAAAATTTTTTTTAGCATCCCCAGTTTTTTTCTGATTTTCCCAAAACAAGTTGTCATACTTTGTATACAGACTCAGATATGCACACAGATATACAGTCAAAATTAGAGAGAGAAAAATGTAGACGCTACTATACTTTTTACACAGATACAGTATACAATAGAAGTGTGGCTTTTCAAATTACAAGAGTGTTATCTTTATGAGACTGAGTTTACTGAACTTCTTCCCAGGCCTTCCCTTTGCTTTAATAGGCAGCCTTTCCCCATCCCTAATCCAACTCCCTGTGAGACTTGTGGTTTTACAGACTGGGTGTACTGCTTAGTAAAATACAACATGGCTGGTACACTACTGTACGTAAATGAATTGCTCATGCTGTCATTTACTAAACAGTACACCCAGTCCGTGAAATCACAAGTCTCACAGGGGTGGGAATGGGACTGTGGAGGCTGCTTATTAAAGCAATGGGGAGGCCCGGGAAGAAGTACAGTAAACTCAGTCTCATAAAGATATGTCTTATGTAATTTGAAAAGCCATGCTTGTATTGTAAATCTGTGTAAAAATTAGCATCTACAGCTTTTTTGAAATTTTTAAAGTATATCTGTGTGCATGTCTGAGTCTGTATATGAAGCACAACAGAGCTTGTTTGGGAACATTCTGCAAAAACTGTGGATGCTACTTTTTACACAGATACAAGTATGTCCTTTGTGGGAATCGAACCCTATCTCAAAGGCATGGTAACCATCGGTGATACCACTATGCCAAGAGAGCTATGGAGACAGGTGACTGACACCTGCAGTGACATAGTGATGTCGCTCATTATACTTTTTATTATAATGCTATGTGTCCCAATTCTGTCGCTGATTGTAATGTTTTTATTTTTGTTTTAGAGAGTTGTTTAGATCTCTGAACTGTGCTTTTCTTTGTGTGCATTAGAGACACTGAGCAAATCTTTTTCTGTATTCACATTTCTACATAATGTAGAGATCATCTAAAAAAGTAGTTCTTAAACTACAAACATCGTTTGACTTTACAATGGAGACTTCACACATGCGCAATGGTAGTTTTCAAAATCGACACCTGGTGGATGAACACCAGTATTGCAGCCGACGGAGACTTAGGGCCCGATTCAGACCTGATCACTGCTGTGCGTTTTTCGCACAGCCGGCAATTGTCGATTGACTGCGCATGCCCTGCAATGCGTACTCGCATTGACAAACAACAACAGGCATCGCCGACCAGCGACAAGCTGGTACGAAAATTTAAATCACACAGCCATTCACAAGCTGATTAACACAAAGAGACCGTTTGTGGGAGGTAACTGACTGTTTTCTGGGAGTGTCAGGGAAAACACAGGCATTCCTAAATGTTTTCAGGGAGGGTGTGTGACATCAGCTCCGGACCAAATCTGCCTGTTCTTTTCGCACTGTAGGAGTTGATAAAGCTAAATATTTATCGTATATAATACCCTTTATGAGGTCTAAGAACACTGTACGCTAACTACGTATGAAGTACCGCAAGGGTACGCACGTTGCGTAACGATCGCTTAGCCGTGGTCGAGACGCTCAAGCGTTACGTTCGCTCACGGCCAAGAGATCATTGGCAGGCACGCTATTGGCTGCCGACTACCGTAATGATTCGCTATAGCGATGCGACCGCTCGAGACCACGAGGAGATCACCAGCGGCGCATACGCTCACAATGTAAAACCTTTATATCTAAACCATAAACAGTGTATTATGCAGTATACCCTTTGTGTAGTGATATGGTGTAAATGCAACACAGTATAACCTTACTAGCTTAAAAGCAATTTGAGCATCACCGACGCTCTGAGAATACTTAACTCTATAAGAAATACACAGATACCTAGGCTTAGGGTCCAACGCCTAATATATATATATATTTTGAATGATATACTTGCAAAAGAATTAATACAAATACAAATCATACACTACAATATAACATAGACTAACTAACCAGGTAACTATACAGTAAATACAATACAATTAAGTTTAAGAGAAAATGAGAGAAAGAGAAGAGAGAGAAAGATATGGCCCATAATAACAAGAGAGAAACAGTATGATTACGGAGAAAAACTTACGCACAAAGGAAACGATCGCATGCGCCTCTGGACATCCAGCTCCCGATTTTCAGCAATGATAACCGTTGAAGAGTGAGCTGGATGTGATCGGCCTTTCTATTTATGCCCCACACACAATGCAATTCAATGGTCCCTACAATCTCATTGTTCATTGGACACAGGAATTCGGCTTCGCATTATAACAAAAGGTCATAGGTTGATTCATACAGGTGGGCTGTGACTATTTCCAACAGCTCAGGTGGGAGGGAAACTGGGTTTCCCGCCGCATGGGTAATAAAGTGCAAATAAAGTAAATGTTCATAAACTTCTTATGTCCATAACTATTCGCACGAGCGATTGATCTGCTTCAAAACAACACCGGAATATTTCTAATTAAATATTCTTCCGATGGATACTAAACACCACTGTATTACTCCTGTCTGACCCTTCGTATCAAACAAAGAGGGATTTCTCTGTTCATGAACATTCTATATTAACCAAACTTTCAGAATCTATCAAAGGGACCATGATCTAAAAAATACATTATATAGTGAAAATATGTAATGATTGAGTCGCACGCTACGATCACATAAACTCTACCGTAAATACGCATACCGTGCGCCTGCGGGTGCCCGCGACTGTGAGTATGCGCACGTACGGGAGAGCGTACGCATGCGCAGCACGGACCTGTGTGAGGTGCAAATATGGTAGTGTGCATAGAGATATTTTTCTGACTTTGACAGTCCACCCTTTGGCAGTCAACAATAACTGCCACTTCCTGAAAACATTTCAAAAAAAAAAAAAAATATATATGTTAGGGGTTAATACATTTACATGGTTGGGTAAGGGAGAAGAGGAGAAGGTAGGAAAAGGGTATGACCTAGTGAGATAGCAGAAGCATGTGTGTATGACTCCGTGCTTGGGGGTCATGTATCATCGTGCCGTACGTGTTTTAAATCAAGCTTCGAGGTATTGCGAAGTATACATTTGAATTCCTTCTTTTCCCGTGGTACGGGTCTGTGGATGGGCTGTCAAACTTTACCGAGCTTTTTTCGGCTTTGGTTGTAACAAAATGGGGGAGCACATTTTAGTTGATGATACATGAATGGGGGAGATATGTGATAGCTGATATCTGTGCCTGTATTCCCTATCGACTATGTGTGTCATTACCTGAGGGTTGTAGAAATGAAGAAAAGACATAATTACGGTAAATGCGGTGGTATTCTATGTCAGGTAAATGTACATTCGTCGATTGAGGTCTTGTTTGGTGTCTGTTGAATGCAGTCTTCTTTGTGCTTTTGCCCATAAGGTGCGAGCAAAAGCTGTCAATGTCCATAGATTTACAAAAGTGTTGGGCTAGCGTAATTTTAAAATTTCTAGGGAAACTGGGGATCCATGGCATAGTTCATCAAAAATCTGTGTATCAGGTTGTCAAAACTTCTTCTTTAATCCCTCTGTTGTCTGTATATCGGCTCATCAAATTCCTCGTCCAAGTGGGTCTTTTTACCTTGGAGGAAACGGAAAAACAGGTGAAAGAAACGGACCGTAGAAATCGCATTTTCATTACATCATTGTTTCTACCGTTGGGTCGTAAATCAAGTCCATTGGAATTACAGTTTCCTCACTCCTCAAACTCATTACCCTTGTACGGTGTTTGCACTTCATTAAAGCCTGACCGCATCTAAATATCAATCCAATCGATATGACAACACCTAAGATACATAGGAGAAACTTCCCAACATCCATTATGACTCCTTGAGCCGATTTTCCTAAATCAGAAAACCAATTTCGCGGGTTCAACCATGACACCCAACCAGTCAGCTCATTACCTACAGCAGCAAGAGTGAGATTGTGTCTCCTGCGAAATTCCCACTTCAATTGGAGAATATCGTCCATCTTTTGGTCTATGACCTCGACCGGATCCTCGGTGCTATTCGTAATATATGTGCAACATTTCACGCCGTATTGTGTTGCCAGTGTGACACAATATCCGCCTGTCACTGCTGTGAGGTAATTGAGAACCATTCTATGCTGTACCAGTTCTGTTTTGTAAGCTTGAAGTTCCCTTCCAGTATACCTAAATGTGTCATCATACATTTCAGTAATATTATCTAACAAATTTGCGAGCGCCGATATGTATTTATAATTCAGCACTCCTCTAGCGGTGCGGGTGAAATCTAACGCGATTAAGAATTGAATCCCGGTGGATTCACTTATCAGATCAGAGGCCGGATGCTCTGTCTTCTCTATCAGGTGCCTTTTAACAACGTGCTCGTAATGGGTGTGAGTATAAGGAGCTTGGGCACCACGGTGTAAGTCTTTCATTTTGTCATGTGATACAGTCATTACTTCAGGCAGTACTTTTCCAATATAACACAATCCTTCAGAGTTTGGGGCAAGCCACTTGTACGCCTTTCTCCCGCATATGAAATATGCATCATCGGGGAGAACATATGGGACGGAGTAGGACATAACCATATTACACACCTTCCATGTGAAATCTCCTAACCCTAATTCTTCCATCTGCTTAGTACACGTATCAGGTTGTACGATATGTGCACAGTATCCTGGTGATACCTCTCCAACTCTCGTAATCCTACTTCCTAGGGTATACCTATATCGGAAATATTTTCCACTATCGGCTATGTGGCGTATAAGCTCTGTATCTGTAGGCATTCTATCTGCTCTATGCGAAAAGGTCATGGTCTGATTACTCCATGACACTTCCCAATTTCCCGGCTTTCGGGGATTGGAAATGTTAAAACATATGAGGGATCTATCCACATGATATTGGTGGAGCTTCAAACTAGGAGGACTGGAGATATTAAACCTCCTGTCCACCGGTCTCCCACCCTTTAGCTCAAGTACCTCCCCTACCGTTAAAGGAAATGGAACTAGCCCTGATTTGCTATGACCTTGAGGTACTTGAGAGCATACCCAACAATCTGTTTGATTTAACACACTACCCACTAAGGAGTGATAGTCACTCAATGGATGCCGGTCCATGTGGATATTAAAACTGGATTGGCATTTCTTGATGCACCCATCCTCAACTACATTGTCACAGAGCCTACAGATACAGTTCTCTTTTCAGCTAACAATCCTTAAGAGAAAAATGTTTACAACTAACATGGCTAGATCGTTTCTGGTACTCGCCTTTTGCTTGGTGGTTGTATTGCTATTGGAAATTTACACCTCCGTCTCAGTCATCGGAACCTTTCTGGATCCTTTCTCGACCTCCATGGTACTCTCGCCGGAACAGACTGCTCTGGTCAACATCATGGTCAACAGGAAAATCCATATCACAGTCTCTTTGGGCAAGTCCATCTTACAGGAGGAGAAAAGAAGAAATTTGTAATGGGGGTACAGAAAAAAAAACAGTTTGAGGGGGAGAGAAACTTGTCACGATAATTAAGTTCTCTAGTCTTGTTGTTCTTCTTGTTCTGCTGTCATCTCAAAGGTGCTGTCTCTCAGTCTTCCAAACGAACATTCCGGTGATGCAATATTCCCTCCAAATCAGCGATCTCTCTGTAAGGAGCAAAAATCTTGCATTACCATTTGTCTAACTGAGGTGTGACATACCATCTTTAAAACATGAGTGAGAAGAGGAAAAAAACAAAAGAGAGAGAGAGAACAATTCATATATGTATATATAACATAACACATCAATAAACACCAGAAAAGAAAGAAACATTTTTCAACATAAACATTTTCTAAAACATTGTCAGATCATCAGGCTGTCATATCTACATGTCCAATGGTTTCCTTGCGCAGTCCCTCCCCCCCAGCACTTCCACATACCATTGTCTGTATCTGGCCAGAATACATTGATGCGGATAGGTCATGCTGGGGTTTGGTAGACTTCTGCAAAGACCGAGTATATATGTAATGTTTGAATCCTACCAATAATCGTCAGAGATGGGGAGAGAGAAAAAGAAACATTTCACAGATACATTAACAACGTTTCACCCGGTCATTCCTGTGTCTTCAGGGAATGACCTCCCAATTTATTAACTATAACCTCAGGCTTACCATCAGTCCTAATGATCACCTTTCTTGATTGCACATTATGGGTGTGGCTCAAAATTCTTCCTATATGACCCCTGTTTATAATGGTGTGTGTTTTAATTTTGCTCATTTCTTGGTCTAGGGGGTCTGACTTTATGTGGGTTATTACAGTCGCTGGCATAATGCCCTTCTCTTCTACAATGATAACAAACCCTTGGTTTCCTCCAAGTGTCAATGACCTGAGGTCTTGGTTGATTTGATGCCTCCTCAAACGCTCGGATGCTCATCGCCATCAACCGTTTTCCCTGTGCTTCCCTGATTTCTTGGATATTATGATTATGTCGTTGTCTAGGGGGCTGATGTGACTTTTGTCTACTTCCTGATCTACAATCTCTTGCAAAATGACCTTCCTTCTGGCAATTGTAACAGACTTCCACATTTGAATTTCTCGCAGGGGTTTGGGGATTATGCTGGAGTGGTCTTGTGGTTAGGGCCTGTATACTTGCGGCCATTAATTTATCACTTTGTGACTCTCTGTATCTGGTGATATTTCGATCAATATCAATAGCGGCCTCTCTTAATGCGGCCACTGAGATATTTCTCCAGTTTGGGTTGGTGGTCTGTACCCTTGTTCTCAATACCTCCTTTAAACCATTCATTAATACCTTAACCGCTATTTCTCTATGCTGTGCGCATGTTTTGATGTCTGTGATCCCAGTGTTCCTAGCCATTACTTGCAGTGCTCGATTGAAATAATTGGAAATACTTTCCCCTTCGTTTTGTCTTATGGAGAAGATTTCATTCCACTTGACAACGGCAGGGAAATATACTTCCAACTGTTGGTTTATCTGCTTAATACATTCCTGATTGTGTTCCTCCGTTTGAGGTACTTCTGTGTCTAATTGACAATCAGTAATAAATTTCGCAGGGTCAACACTGGAGGGCAAACATGCCCTCAGCACTGTCCGCCAATCTTTGTTGGTGGGTTCTGTTGAGTTTCCTAGTTCTTTAATGAACCTTTGACATGCGACTAGATTTTTCCTTGGATCAGGAAATTCGGACATAATTGATCTCAATTCGGTCCGGGACCAGGGACAGCGCATTGCACTGTCTTGGACGGGAATGGTTCCCTGATCGTCAGTCTTCCCATTGGGGACTGTGATCACCCTGACAGGACTAAACTCAATTACATCACCTTGTTTTGGTCTTACAATATGGGGTACATTTGTTTGTGCGTGATATAAAACATTGTACGTACCTGTGGACACGACCTCACCTGACCCTCCGTTAGGGGGTTTGATTATTGCCTTTACCGATTTGGTCGCGTCCACCTGGATGTCTTGTGTGATGGCTGCTGGAAGTGGTGCCGACATCGTGTTGAGTTCACTTTCTTGCTCGTATTCCTGAGGGAAGTTTGACATGGGGTGCAACTTGCACGGGTTAATAGTTGTACATTTAATAGCATTACAATTATCATCGTTATGTTTATTACACTTATTCTTATCATCTATACTACAGTTGCTAAGTGCGTTTTTATTGTTCAACATTGTGCCTTTCTCCGCAACCATAATCCTCTCCATTGCCACATCTCTCCTCCCAAGATGAGAGTCAGGTATGTCAGTTAGCTCTTTTTGCATTTCACTTTCCTGTTGCCATAACTTTAAACAGTCATAATGTTTGATCCGTCTCTTTGCTGGTTCAATAAGACCTATCCTTCTCCTTAGATTTAGTAACACTTCTGGGCTAAAGCTACCTATTCTTGGGAATTTCTCCCCGTCATGTACAGTCATTCTTTCCCATTCATCACATAAAACCTCTGTGTGTGAACCGTATTTTTCACACATTACATACCTGGCCGACCCTATTGGTCGGTTTACTAAATCAACCCGAACCGAGGTTGATCGCCCCCTACCTGAACAACTGGCCCCCATAACTTGCAGGTGTTGCTTTTCTTCAGTGAACCCTTACAAAAACCAAGATGTCCGGGGCAGGCTGGCGGTGAAGTTTACCGAGTACTCCACTCACTTCTCGCCCACGTTGGCCAGTAACACAATCACTGTATCCAGAGCTGTTGTACCCAACCTAGGGCCCCTGTGAACCTTTATTTACTGGGGCGCGTTCCCCAGCAAGTATCGGTTGTTGGATAGTTCCTGAGTGACCAGCGAACTTCCCTTAAAATAAAAAAAATTACACAAATCACGTTAAAATGTACAAATAGCGTTTATGACCTTCGTACACAAATAGTACCGGTCAGGTTTACTAATGCACACAATTACGTGCGGTACAATCGTTCAGCACATAAGCAACTAATCTTATGTGTGGAGCGACCAGTGGAATCGAAAATTTCGGCCGCGAATTCCTTCAGCCAGAGCTTAATGGCCTATATGGGTTCCGCACCAACCCTTCTTGGTGTTGTGCTACTTGTCTCTATAGCGGACTTCCTTGTCTGCTGTACCTGGACCTCCTGGTCTGTTATGCGACCTCCTGGTCTGTTACAGTATGACCTCCTGGTCTGCTACACTCTAATGCTCAAATTTTTTTATGTTTAACCAGAGATGCCTCCCTAGCCACCATGCACGTCACTTACATGTATGTACCTTCACGAGAACTCGATACTTTTCTTGTGGTTCAACCTCAAAATTGTATAATTGCAAACACTCACTCACCACATGTACACTTTTGTTTCTATTTCTATTTCTGCGCAGAAATTTTCTTTAAACCAGATGTGTTGTAAATTTGGAGAAGGATCTGTTAATCTAAATTTCGGATATAAAAATAGATTTGCGCTATTTATCGCCTGGCGTTATTTACCGCGTGTCGCTACTTATCGCGTTGAGAGGAGAGAAAAAAAAACTTGTGATTTGAGTTACGTGGGCGTACCCGTACGCTCCGTTGCGTAATATACGCTGCGTGCGTCGGCCCTTGGATTGCGTACGCAAGTCTCAGTCTTTTGTTAGAGACACGTGTACGCAAAGCAAAGATCCACCGTAACACAATTTATACGTTTATCAATGTAGATGATCCTTTATCATCTACCGCGCACCACACTGACTTCGCCTTGTCTCTCAGGCACAGCTGTGTGTTTGTCTATACTTTAACTATATTACCTTTACTCTTAAACTATGAAATAGCGGCAAATCTCTCTCAGCACGTTTATCAATTATAAAAAGGCAAACAGAAGAGTGATATACGAAAATACACAAATGAAAAAGAAATGCATATATATGTGCGTGCGTGTGTACGCAAGACAGAAAAAAAATAAATAGTTTTAAAAGAGACTATCGTTTTGTTCTTACCTCCGGTCCCCGGATTCCTTCAGCACCCTTTACTAAGAGAAGCAGACGCTTATCCAAACAGCACTACGAGGAATATGATCTCCCGCCCTTTGCTGCTGGATAATGTCTGCTGAAATTACCTAGTGTAGATATGTGAAGGACAGGACGAGCCCGCAATTGATAAAGCTAAATATTTATCGTATATAATACCCTTTATGAGGTCTAAGAACACTGTACGCTAACTACGTATGAAGTACCGCAAGGGTACGCACATTGCGTAACGATCGCTTAGCCGTGGTCGAGACGCTCAAGCGTTACGTTCGCTCACGGCCAAGAGATCATTGGCAGGCACGCTATTGGCTGCCGACTACCGTAATGATTCGCTATAGCGATGCGACCGCTCGAGACCACGAGGAGATCACCAGCGGCGCATACGCTCACAATGTAAAACCTTTATATCTAAACCATAAACAGTGTATTATGCAGTATACCCTTTGTGTAGTGATATGGTGTAAATGCAACACAGTATAACCTTACTAGCTTAAAAGCAATTTGAGCGTCACCGACGCTCTGAGAATACTTAACTCTATAAGAAATACACAGATACCTAGGCTTAGGGTCCAACGCCTAATATATATATATATTTTGAATGATATACTTGCAAAAGAATTAATACAAATACAAATCATACACTACAATATAACATAGACTAACTAACCAGGTAACTATACAGTAAATACAATACAATTAAGTTTAAGAGAAAATGAGAGAAAGAGAAGAGAGAGAAAGATATGGCCCATAATAACAAGAGAGAAACAGTATGATTACGGAGAAAAACTTACGCACAAAGGAAACGATCGCATGCGCCTCTGGACATCCAGCTCCCGATTTTCAGCAATGATAACCGTTGAATAGTGAGCTGGATGTGATCGGCCTTTCTATTTATGCCCCACACACAATGCAATTCAATGGTCCCTACAATCTCATTGTTCATTGGACACAGGAATTCGGCTTCGCATTATAACAAAAGGTCATAGGTTGATTCATACAGGTGGGCTGTGACTATTTCCAACAGCTCAGGTGGGAGGGAAACTGGGTTTCCCGCCGCATGGGTAATAAAGTGCAAATAAAGTAAATGTTCATAAACTTATGTCCATAACTATTCGCACGAGCGATTGATCTGCTTCAAAACAACACCGGAATATTTCTAATTAAATATTCTTCCGATGGATACTAAACACCACTGTATTACTCCTGTCTGACCCTTCGTATCAAACAAAGAGGGATTTCTCTGTTCATGAACATTCTATATTAACCAAACTTTCAGAATCTATCAAAGGGACCATGATCTAAAAAATACATTATATAGTGAAAATATGTAATGATTGAGTCGCACGCTACGATCACATAAACTCTACCGTAAATACGCATACCGTGCGCCTGCGGGTGCCCGCGACTGTGAGTATGCGCACGTACGGGAGAGCGTACGCATGCGCAGCACGGACCTGTGTGAGGTGCAAATATGGTAGTGTGCATAGAGATATTTTTCTGACTTTGACAGAGTAAGTCGTGAGCTGTGCACAGACTGCATACAGTGGAAAAAACATTGGATGGTGAGTGAGGTGTGAACAGATTTGCAGCTGTCCGCTGACTGAGGGACATTTGTAGCACGGCATACACATGCAATCACACACTTGCACAGGCGAATTTACACTCCCCTTGGGTGGCAACTATCTGATCGCAGGACAGCAAAATTAGCAGCCCAGCGATCAGGTCTGAATCGGGCCCTTAATTCATTACACTGTGACTGAACACACCACGCTGTGACAAGGTGCAGGCAAAAGTAATGCAACTAGTTTTTCGCACTACACACCACATGGAGGATAGGTGATCATGGCTATATATCTGTAGATCCCAATGTTTCCTCAATTGTTCACTCTTGGTTTATATGGGTTATGGTATCTATTACACTCATCAATTATGTACCCAATCTATATCTCTCAATGTAACATTTCTTCAAAAATTGCAGATGGAACTCACATACAGTCAGATATAGATTAAGGAAGTGCCTTGTATTTTTTAAAGGTTCTGTCTTCCCACTGTTCAACTGTCCAGAAAGCCATGACTGTGAAAAACCATGGCGAATATCCAATCAGAGTACACTATACCTAATAGTGCACTCCAAGAATCACAAATTGTGGCGAGAATAAGCTCTTATGTGTTTGATCTTAAGTTCTCCAATAGGAAGAAAAATTAGTGAATATGCTTGTGGGTGTCATACAGTACATTGTACATTTTGCTGAGATGAACGCAGAAAAGAGACAGCTGAGATTTATAGTTAGTCTCCTACTTCTACTCCTACCTGTGTGTTTGAAATAGCAGAGAACTGGTGGGTGAAAGTGCATGAACCTAACAAACTTAGATAGAGATTGAATCTGATATTGTGGGAAAAGCAACTCATGCACTCTTTGGATTTAACGACCAGTGCAGGGAGCACAAAAGCACTCCCACAATGAGAGTCCAATGTCAGAGAGTCACTGTGTAAATCCACAAAGGATTTAAAGGAACATAAGGGTCTGTTCATGAAGCAGTGAAAAGTGTGGAGAAGTGAGCCAGTGGAGAAGTTGCCCATGGCAACCAATCAGCATTAAAGTTTTATTTTATAATTTGCATACTGTACAATTGTACGTAGCAGCTGATTGGTTGTCATGGGCAACTTCTCCACAGGTTCACTTCTCCACACTTTTCATTGCTTCATGAATAGACCCCATAGAATCAGAGTCAAAAGATGGTTCTTCCGCTTCTACTTCCCATCTGTGTACTATAAATAGCAGTGAACAGTTGCGTGAGAGTGCGTAGGAGTATTGCCCCCTCTGATGAAGTGAGAGAAGAGATTGGATCTGCTGTTGTGAGATCATGTGCTTGAGATCTAGCTGTTGGAAATAATCCGTGCAGCAAAATACTCTAAACAGTTCTCCAAAGAGAGTCCAATGTTAGAAACACATAGAAGATACTCATAAAAAGAATTGATTGAGAAAACATTCTTATTGTGATATGCATTTACTCTTTTGAAGTTCTAAGAGTAAAGTAGTTCACCATCTAAAGTCCAGGATGTATATGATATTCCACAATCAGAGTTGGAGTAAGGCCTACAATAGACCTTTTGTTCTGATGCACTAAAAAGTTGCTATAAATGGCTACACTATCATAGGAACAAAGATTAACTGTCATTGGGAAAAAAAACAGATGCTGAAATTGAAATCAAATAATATCTGAAAGAGACTCCTCAATGTATGTCAAACATCAGAGCCTACATTTGCATGGCTAAAATTAGCTAAAGTAGCATCAAGGCAATTTTGTCAGAGTACTGTATAAAATAAATACCTTTGAGCATGCATATATATGGTATCAAATCCTGGAAATAAGGAAATAAATAGATAAATACCAATAGTGATGTGGGGTGGCCCAGTCCGTGCACAGACCAGGACCCTTACTGCACGTAGATTTTGTCTAGATGTGGCTTGTTTACCTTGCCCAAACAGTATGGGACCTGTATCCCTTTTTATACCCTAGTCAATTAGAGGTCCCAGTATAAAGTATGCTGTGTCAGCAGACCAATCCATGTTCTAGTATTTTGGGTCATATTGATATGGGCCCTTGTGATAGGTGGAGGAGGCTATTATCGTACCTCCTCTTTATGTTTGTTATAAACTCTAAGCCGTTCTAAGTGGTATCACAGGACAGCAAATATGTCAATCAATGGAGTGCTTGTAGTTTAAACCTATTGAAGGTCTCCTTATCTGAGCTGAGGGAGGTCTTGAGCTTTGACCATTTATATGTCCTGATATATAACCCCCCACCCCATCCCATTGTCAGCCTATCAGGGAAAGATTAGGACATGGTTGACAGGTCCTTAAGATAGTAAAGATATATGTGTCTTGGCTACCAAGTTAATTGAAAAATCACTTGTTTGATTAAATTATGTCTGTGTAATCTCAGTGGCAATCAGCGGCCCTCTGTATATGCTTATTAAAGGATCTTCACTTATGGGGCCTTGCTGGTCAACAGTTAAAGCTGGATGTGTGGTAATATGAAAGTGTCATGGAAAGCTGTCAGATCAGCAGTCCTCCTGGGTAAACTGATGTGTCAATAATAACCTGTGTCTCGTGCTGCCTACGGCATAGTCCAACTCAGAGTCCAGGATATACATGCCGAACATCCGTAACTTTGTGTAAATGGTTGCTCGGCAATAATCCTGCAGCAGCTTACCCGTCATCATCACTGGGGATCCTGTGGCCAATCAGGCCATGCAATGCGGGGCTTCTAATGCTCAATCGAATGTCTTCATTGCGGTTGCTAGGTAACCACCATTGAATTAATATTTTTCAGCCAGGAGTGAGAGGCTTGAATGTGAGCAGTCAGTTCCTACATATTTGTTTTGGTAATTCTGGTTACAATGAGGTATTCTGTCGCCTGAGCCATGGAAGGATGTTCACAGGTTCAACATCCTAGAATGTACAAGATGTATATTTTCTATAACACGACACAGTTGTCATTCACAAGATAAATAATAATGTCCTACATAGAATAAATTGGACATGATGAATGTGACGATGACTCATCTGTGAGTCTATATAGTGCATGAAGACAGATCCATCATTAAGTTTTTATGTGCGCTCAAGTTTCTAGTAGCTGCCCTCTCTCTCTGTATACTGTTTACTGTCATATTTTACCAGAACTAAACACAAAAGGGCTGATGTATAGTTTTGTGGGTAAAAATTTTATTTTTCTTTTCCTGTACAGGCACACAAAAATTATATAACCTAGTCCTGAGGCCGCTCCTCCATCCCCCTGTCTCATGCCTTGAACATCTCAGCTTTGCTTGCATACTGCCATCAGGCTACCTCCCGCTTGCTTGCACCTCATTTCATCTGTCTGTCGACCCTTCCCACTAGATTGTTAGCTCTTAAGAGCAGGGCCCTCTTTCCTCTTGTTATCTAAGCCCTCTTCTCGACACATTTCACTCGCAGCTCTCCCCTACTCAACGACCATCTTTACCCGCTTTTTCTCCTGCTGGTAAAGGCTCATCTCCATCTATGGCCACCAGCCCCTAGTAGTACGATTCCTCCCTCACTACTTACATCTTAGCTGTATTATGTGTTGAGAATGTGTGGTGCTCCTTGTTACCTGTACACTATTTCTGTAATTTATTTACTGTAATGCTAAGTTTTGTCTCCCTGTGCTGTCCTTTGTAAAGGCGCTACGAAACACTTGTTGCGCCTAATAAATAAAATGTAATAATAATACTGTATAAAGATAACTCATTGGAGTCATTGCAAGCATTGGATGAGTACAGCTAGGGCATGCTCATGCAAATGTCTCTACTGCTGGCCACACCAAAATGCATATGTGTCTGTCAGGAAGAATAAAAGGTGAATTTTCTTACCTCTGGTGCTAAATATGCACTGATGATAGTACCACTTCTCATTGGCTGTGTGCTTCTTGAACCTTCCAACTAATACTATTGATATCATTTGTGTGATTACTGCAATCTATTAGAATTCTTTATTTGATATTTGCACTTGGCTCATATCAAGCAAGCAAATTCTCACTATTTGTTTTTAAAGGGGAAGACAATGGATGTTTGTATATGTTTGAACTTAATTAGTACTTTAATGCTGTATTTGCATTTGTATTGAAATGTTCAGTATCTTACATGGTAAATGCAACTTTGTCTTCATTTATAACACTTTTCAGACACTGACAGACAGTCATGTATATGATACTTCATTAAAGAACTGTATCGTATATGAACTGCAGACTTTGGACCTCATTCAGGTTGGATCGCAAATCGCGATCCAACTGTAATAATTACAATGATGATGCGGGCGCATCTTTCTACAAAACAAAATATGGTTACTCGCTACCTCCAGACTTACAGGTGACCTGGGGCTGATATAGGGGTCTGGTCGCCCCTAGGCTGCGGTGGAATTACCGGTGCAATTCCTCGGGGCCCGTAGCAATGAAGGGGTCCACAGCAGCATTGACAGCAGTACAAATAATTATCGTACTGACTCATTACACTACGCTGTGGCCGACCACTGGCAGCAACAGACAACATAAGAGGTGCTTCAGGAGGAGAGGAGGGTGGTCCCTCCCCTTCCCTCTCCTCTCCTCTCCTCTCCTCTCCTCTTTTTACCGTCCTCTACTCTGATGCTACTGCTGCTAATCTCTGGTGTGAAAAACCAACAGAGAAGAGCCTCCATAGATCAGGCAGCAGTCTGTTGGTCCCTGACTTTGTCCCTACTGTATTGGTCAAGCTTACCTGCTGTGGATATGTGCAAGTTGTGTATTGAGTGTAAGGTCAGTTTTTCACTCACATTGGGATCTATCTCTCCCCCTCTCCCTCAATCTCCCCCCTGTCCATCCCACTCTCTCTCTCTCCCCTCCCACCCCTCTCTCTCTATACCGCTTTCTTTCTACTTCTCTATCTCCCTCCCTTTACCTCTCTCTCTTCCTCCATCTCCCCTCTCTCCCTCTCTGTCTCTATTTCTCTTTCCCACTCCCTCGTTCTCTCTCCTTATCTCTTCCACTTTCTCCCACCCTCTCTTTCTCCATCCCTTTTCTACCTCTCTCTCTCACCCTCTTTCTCTCTCTCCATCTATCCACTGTCTCTCCATCCCTTTCTTCCTCTCTCTCTCTGCCTCCTCTTTCTCTGACTGTCTCTCTCATTCTCCCCTTCTCTCCCTTCCTCCTCTCTCTCTCTCTCTCTCTCTCTCTGTCTCTCTCCTTCCCTGATGTAATTCCTCTTCTATCCTTTGACTAAATCCCACTAGCATTAACTTTCCTTAGCTCTCGTGTTAAAGCCACTGGGGTTTTTCTGCCTGTCACCCCCACTGATACTTTCCCTTCATGTCCCAGTGAACCATGACACCCATAGAGTGGGACTAGATCCTGTGGCAAGTGCAGCGAGTCACCAAGCCCACAGCATGGCGAGCGCAGCAAGCCCGCAAGGGGACTCTTAGCTCTCGCCCCACTTACGGCATTCTGGTTGGTGGGATGCCGCTGTCGGGATATTGACAGCCAGCACCCCGTCCACCGGATAGCATATGTAATCCGTTAGCTTTTGATGCTTTTGCATGCTCATATGGCTTTACTGTTATGTAGTAACATTTATGACAGCATATGCCTTTAGTATAGTTGTTCATCTCATCAGTATAAAACATTGAATACGTAACCACTGTTTCCTCTACTGAGTTCTGCAGTTTTAATTCCTCTCTGTAAATCTTGTATGTCTGTAGTTGAATGTTTATTACTATGTTGCGTGAACAACTACACAGGTTCCACAATAATTCCATTTCATACAGTCGGCCGCTTTGTTTCCTTTTGTTGATAGGGATGTTAAAGCACTTGTGCAATCAGCATGAGTGTATGTTACTTCTCTGCAGCCAGTGTACATTCTGGTGCCATTTCTTATTATTAAAGCTGTAATATAACAGCTATATAAAAGGAGACAACCAAGTGGCAGCTCCAAGTTACATGAAAAATGACTTTAATCACTATTTTGGAAACACCCATCTATTGGCAAAATGGTTGATCCTCTTACAATGCGATAGAAAAAGAGCCACTAATTAAAAAAAAAAATATATTGGAATCTATGGGTAATCGCAAAGATTAACTTTGTCACTTTAAAAAAAAATCAAATTGATGTTCTGAAGGGAAACGCGTACTAAGCCATGTAAAGTAGCTATTATGAAAATGTTTAGCCTTTGGAATGTATTACAGGCAGCGGCCGCATTGCCAGATTTGTCAGCCAAAAACTCACTAAGCAGATTTGTCAGTAGCTGAGGCCATAATCTGTAAAACAGACATTGGCACAGAGATTAAAGATCAAGGGAATTATATTGCTTTTGTTACTGAACACTACAATTCCTTTGTATTTAGTTTATTTTATGTGGCATGTTACTTAAGGCAAAGATCAGAGTTTAGTTGTTTAAATAAAGATGAATTCATTGAGAGATTTTTTTTTATCTTACAGTCCAGAAAAAAATCCAAAGCTTATATGTGATATGAAGAGCCAATGTTTTTTCTAAAACATTAAATTAGATCAGTGTATCATCACACAGATGTTAATTCCAAGGCTAGGACTTCATAATTGTAATTTAAGTTACCCTTGCCTAAGGACCTGCAATCAAATTATTAGAGTGTTGCAATGAGAGTATCTGGGTCATAGCTGCGACTTACAAAGGGGATTCTCTTACAAGATGAGAATCTTTGGTTTCTCTAGGGAAGCAATTCGACCATTATGGACTTATTAAGTCCTTGATTAGATCTCATTGTGATTAGTAAGTAGACATTTTTGCAGACAATATTGCAATGTTTATCTTATTATCTACACAACTGTTACTGATCACAAAGATATTTAACAAATTACCTTTGATATAAAATTAGTGCGGTAACATGGTATATTAAAATGAAGATGAGAAACAAGAAATAAAAAATAAGAAATTAAACAAATCATTTATTAGATATATTACATTTGGTAAATTTAATTTCCTCGCTGAAATAAACAGGTTTTCTTTTTTTGCGTTATTTTACAGTGGTGTCAGCAAGAAATCAAAGGGCATTTAGGTTTTAAGTTAGATAGATCTGTGGGTTTTACTTGCAGTCCTCTAGGTAATGTATGATGCTGGACATACCTTATAATTAGATCATATTGGATCATTGCATCATGTTTGTATTTGTGAGAATTTTATGATAATATTACACATATCCAAAGAGACATCAGAGATCTACTTTGATAGGAATGCAATGCAAATTAGCTGTACATGTTACCTAATACCCCTTTCACACCGCACAAATAATCTGGTATATTGCCATGTCAACGCGGGTCGCTGTGCGGTGTTAAAGGGTCTGTCCCAGATTCCCGGGTCGCCTGACCCGGTAATTCAACCCAGCAATAAAGAAGCCTTATTCCCGGCATATCCTGGTTTTCATCCAAATTATCAAATTGTTCTTTCAGTGTCTGATTTTTTGTGGCCCTCTTTTTTCTGTCTGTTATTAACCAGTTTTATGCCCAGTTGCAAAGCACAATGGAATAAGCCACTGCTATATAGGTAAATGATAAATAATTAATTAAATACAGTTTGTGTTGCCTTTTTTGAAGAAACTTACAACATGCTACTATATGTTACTGTTCAATGCTCAATCACTGTACTTTCCAGACTGTGCATAAGCAAGCGGCAAGTAACGGAGAGGGATTCTCCCAAATAATTTGTGTTAATGTAGCCCATAGGCTATGATGGCTAATTCCATCTAAAGATGGACATCTACAGTCCCACACATTTTCTGGAGCTTGGCACATTTCACAATGTAGCAGCCCCCATAAAAACTATAGGGGCCTCATGGCAAATTAAAATGACAGGATCATAGCAGGTATATATGAGCCCCCCTCCACACACACACACACACACACACACACACACACACACACACACACACACACACACAAACTCTACCTCAACCCTAAACAGGGAATAAATGTATCCACAGTATGTTTAATAATCTTTTCATTAATGTTAAATAGCGCATTATTTATTTATTATTTATTTATTTATTTGTTTAATCATTTTATTGACATTTTTCAAATAAACATGATACAAAGTACAACATAAGGGGAATAAAAGCCAAAACATGGAAACAAGAACACATAAAAAGAAAGACAAACTAACAGAATATATAAGGAAGTGAGTAGACAAAATAGTAGTTGGATATCACCTAGACACAGCAGAAATCTTGTTGGTGACCTAAGGGCAAAGTGTGTGTAGAGGCAGATGGTGACAAAATGGAATGGGAAGGGAAGAAGTGAAGGGGGGAGTGTCGGAGGAAAGTAGTGTGTATCGTCAGAGTCAATATATGTGTATATAGACAGGGCCGTTGCTACCACTAGGCAGCTTTAGGCAGCTGCCTAGAGCGCCGGCCGCTGGAGGGCGGCACTTTGCAGCACAACTAGGAGTGAGCGGCCTCCACTTTCCCCCGCAACCCACGGACCCGTTTTTTTTTTTTTAATATAGTTCTGTGGGTTCCGGAGGGGCGGAGGGGATTGAGGACAAGTGCGGCATCAGGCAGCAGCAGGCGCCTGCCCCCCGACAAAAGCAGCCGCCCACCTCGCGCTATCTGCAGCGCACTATGCACTCGGAGCCGACGGCAGCACCACGAACAGTGCCTCCCCGCCAGCAGCAGCCGGCCGCCCCTCACCCGCTGCTGTGCACTATGGAGCCACCAGCAGCAACAGCAGCAGTATCTCCTTGCTAGCAGAAGCGCTAACCCAGGCGGCACCGTGAGCCGGAAGATGGTGGCAGCAGCGGGGAATAGTGCCTCATCCTGGCCAGCGGTAAGATGTCGCCCCCTTTGTGCGATGGTGGGGCACCCGGAGTAGTGGCTGCCTGGAGTCACAGTCCGGGGAAGTGGTAGTTGCTAAAGTGTGCACTGAAGGGGGAAGGGGGGTTGGATTTATGTATAGAATGTATGGAGACATTATGTGTATATAGATGTATGGAGACAGTGTATATATGTGTGTATGTATGGAGGCAGTGGATGTATGTATGTATGGAGACAGTGTATGTATGTATGTATGTATGTATGGAGGCAGTGTATGTATGTATATATGTATGTACATATGGAGGCTATGTATGTATGTATGTATGTATGTATGTATGTATGTATGTATGTATGGAGGCTGTGTACGTACATAGGCCGTGTATGAATGTATATATGTACGTACGTATGGAGGCAGTGTACTGATGTATATATGTGTGTGTGTATGTATGTACGTACGTACATACGTAAGTATCTACGGAGGCAGTGTATGGGTGTATATATGTGTGTATGTTTGGAGGCAGTGTATGGATGTATATATGTGTGTGTGTGTATGTGTGTGTGTGTGTGTGTGTGTGTATGTATGGAGGCAGTGTGTGTATGAATGTATATATGTACGTACGTACGTACGTACGTACGTACGTATGGAGGCAGTGTATCGCTGTATTGTATATATGTGTGTATGTATGGAGGTAGTGTATGGATGTATGAAGGTAGTGTATGGCTGTATATATGTGTGTGTGTGTATGTATGAATGTATATGTGTATGGAGGCAGTATATGGATGTATTGTATATATGTATGGAGGCAGTGTATGGATGTATATATATGTGTGTGTGTATGTATGTATGTATGTATGTATGGAGGCAGTGTTTGGATGTATATATGTATGTATGTATGGATGTATAGAGGCAGTGTATGTTTATATATGTATGGATGCCCCCCCCCCACCCGGCGGCCATCTGACAGACGGGATCCCGGCTTCAGTATGGTGACCGGTGGTCTCCCAACCGCCGGTCACCCGATATCAACCCTGTGTGTATGTATGGAGGCAGTGTATGTATGTATGTATGTATGTATGAGAGGCAGTTTATGTATTAGAGAGGCAGTGTATGTATGTATGTATGTATGAGAGAGGCAGTGTATGTATGTATGTATGTATGTATGTATGTATGTATGAGAGAGGCAGTATATGTATGAAAGAGGCAGTGTATGTATGTATGTATGTATGTATGAGAGAGGCAGGGTATGTATGAGAGAGGCAGTGTATGTATGTATGTATGTATGTATGTATATATGAGAGAGGCAGTATATGTATGAAAGAGGCAGTGTATGTATGTATGTATGTATGTATGAGAGAGGCAGTGTATGTATGAGAGAGGCAGTGTATGTATGTATGTATGTATGTATGTATGAGAGAGGCAGTGTATGTATGAGAGATGCAGTGTATGTATGTATGTATGTAAGTATGTATGTGAGAGGCAGTGTATGTATGTATGTATGTATGTATGAGAGAGGCAGTGTGTGTGTGTATGTATGTATGTATGTATGTATGTATGTATGTATGAGAGAGGCAGTGTATGTATGAGAGAGGCAGTGTATGTATATATGTATGTATGAGGGAGGCAGTGTATGTATGTCTGTATGTATGTATGTATGTATGTATGTATGAGAGAGGCAGTGTATGTATATATGTATGTATGAGGGAGGCAGTGTGTGTGTGTATGTATGTATGTATGTATGAGAGAGGCAGTGTATGTATGTATGTATGTATGTATGTATGTATGAGAGAGGCAGTGTATGTATATATGTATGTATGAGGGAGGCAGTGTATGTATGTATGAATGTATGAGAGAGGTAGTGTATGTATGTATGTATGTATGTATGTATGAATGAGAGAGGCAGTGTATGTATGTATGTATGTATGTATGTATGTATGTATGTATGTATGAGAGAGGCAGTGTATGTATGAGAGAGGCAGTGTATGGATATGTATGTATGAATGTATGAGAGATGAATGAAATAGAAAGAGATAGGCAGCTGGGTAGGGTGCCCGGATCTGGGAAGGGGGTGCCACTGAGTGTAGCTATCAAATAATTAATGATATCTTTGAGAGATAATGCAGTCAGACGGCTGGGAAATGTATAAGATGCCACCTATGAACTTTCACCTTAGTGACTGGGAAAGTGAGTAACTGATTATGTTGGGGGGCAGTAGGCAGAAATTTTGCCTAGGGTGCCAAGAAACCTTGCACCGGCCCTGTATATAGAACTATATCAGTGGAGGTTCAGCCTCGAAGTGAGAGATCCATGGAACTCACACCTTATCAAAGTTGCCTGGGGTGATCCATCCATTCTATAAATGTGCATGACCACATTAATCATGGCAGAAAGGGAAGGAGCGATGCAATGTGTCATTTAACAGCATTTAGGGGAGAATTCAATTAGCCACGGTAATTTACTGTAGTCTAATTGACCCCCTGGGGTTATTCAATTAGCCCCAAAGCATGGATTTTTTATTTAGTTTTAGTCTTAGTCACATACTTAAAATTGTAGTTGGTTTATAGTCACATTTTAGTCTTTCTCTTTTGCTTGGTTTTAGTCAAGTATAGTCAGTGGATCTCAGTATTCATTTTAGTCTAATTTTAGTGAATGTTTTAGTCATAACTTTTGCAAACAGTTTAATGATACTGTAATGCATTTTGCTAAATAACATTTCTTTAAAGTTCCCTTGACAAGTTTGCATACCTTTAACTATGTGTTTCGTAATCTAGCCTCAGTAGGCTGATAGAGTGTTAAATACGGAGTCTGACTTACTGTAGTACTCCCATATATCATAGACAAATTAATGCCTTAAGTTTGATAGAACAAACAAGTGCAATACAAAATCCTATTTCTTCACAGCAGGTCATATTTAATGTCTACAAATATCTAGAACTGAGGACGGGATGTAATGCCGACCGAGTTCGGTGGCATGCGGGATGCTGGCCAAACTTAGATGTTTTTTCAAAGAAGCAATCACTTTTGCCTTATAAGTGATTGCCCCTTTAAAAAAATGTCCGAGTTCGGCCGGCATCCCGCTCAGTTGCCGAACTCAGGTGGCATTTCAACCCGGCCATATAATTTAATTTAAATCCCTACTTCCACTGTTAATTCCAGTGTCCTTTGACATGGATTTTAAATTTAGTTTTAGTCTTAGTCACTTTTTTGCTTTGTTTTAGTTAAGATTTAGTTAATGGATCTCAGTTTTCATTTTAGTCTAATTGTAGTCTAATTATAGTCCAGAAATAAACTATAGTCGACAAATACTTTTTGTCAAAATTTCCGTCGACAAAATTAACACAGACTGGAAGTTCACAGGATTCACCACAGGATAATGGTTACTGGAGTAATAAGGTGTTAGTTGCAGGTGAAAATGGCCAGGTGATGGTTAACTGCTAGAAACAATCAGGAGCTGGGTTTGTACTGGGATATGAAGCTAAGTGCTGACAGCATAAACCTTACTGCAGGGAGACTTGCTGGATGAACTGCATGACTAGGCTGCAGTCTGCAATAACAGACCGGATACACACAAAGTTGCTAAGCTGTGACTTGAGTACAGTTTCAGGAGTACTGGAAATACTGTACAGTACTGTAGTTAGCTGCAGACTTGTGACCACAGGCACGGCTGGAGTGAATGTATTTTGCTGTTGGCAGCCACGGACACACAGGCTGGATGAACACAGAATCAGAAATGGTAGGATATATACATGGAGACTTGGCAGGAAACTGGACATGGATCAGTACCGAACACAGGATAATAGGTACAGGGGAGAATCCAACAGGGCAGGACTTATAGGGACAGCACACTGATGACTGAGGCAGGATCCAAGGTTATGGGAACTTATTGGCAGGGCACCAGGACACAGGAACAGACAGGCAGACTGGGAACTGCACAGAGTACAGTGACCGCATGACAAGCTCACTTGTGTCAGGAACTAGGGAATATCATCGGCAAGCAGGAACTGACTGAATCCTTAATGAAAGGGAGACAGACCAATCACAGGAGACATCAGGCTGATATCAGGTAGCAAGGTATTCCAAACACCTGAGCTGCTGCACGTAGCAGCCATCATCCAAGTTGCTTGGAGACAGCCGGAATACAGACTGGAAAGACTCATAGTTGTGGCACACAAATAGTTATTTTGTACATTTTTTTCTGCAAATGCATACAGTTACATGCATTAACTTATCTAAACATCTGATATTGACATTGTGTTTTAAGGTACAGTAAATCTATAATAACTATTGTTCTGGAAAACAACAAATTGAAAGGCCATTTCCACCTCCTTATTCTCATCTACCATTTCCTTTGCTCACAAATTTTCCATCTCCTCCACAGCCACTTCTGTGGCCGCTTACTCTTTTTCTGCAGCCTCCACCACTGTGGTCACCTTATCCATGGCCACTTCTCTGGTGACCACCTCCTCTTTCTCTGCAGCTTCATTCATCATGACCACCTCCTTCATAACTACTTCTCTAGCAATCACTTCCTTTTCTACAGTCTTCGCCACCATGGCCACCTCCTTATGCATGGTCTGCAAACACACTCCCTATGCATTGCACATACTGTAGCTGCAGGTGATCCTGCTTGTGCCATTTAGGCATCTCCTGAAGATTCTGTATGATTAAGCATAATAAAATGTTATACTGTATTTGTTAACAATGCAAGGCTCATGTAACAAAATAATAGGTAAGAGCCCATTTCCTGGCGACTCACTAATGGTACATCATGGTGAATAAAAATTCCTTATTGTAGCGAACTGCAGCAACATGGAATCTTTATTTTCGGGTGCTGGATGCAAATTATAGTAACAAATATTCCCCTTAAACTGATAACCAAATAATAAAATAAATATCTTTATACCTGGACCACAGTCAATTTGATTTAACCATCACTGGATTGTTAGCATGCCACTACTCTACTCAATACTAACTGACAATAATAAATTGACCACACTGTTTGGTGGCGTTTCTAAACTGCAGTTGCTGCATGCTATAAACACTATTCATGGGTGCGACTACAGTGCCGTGAAAAGCATGCATCCAGCAGGCTTGTGTGACTAGTCGCACACACGATCTATTGGAATTACATTGTGTGATTGCGGGTGCGACTATTGCACCCAGGTGCACTAAGGCAATGCTTACACTTTGCGGCAATGATAAGGGCTGCTACTTCTGTATGAACACAGGTGATGAGCTCAGGTATGGGGAGTTGATTCACAGAATCTTTGAAATATTGGGGATCCAGTTCTACAGTACATCTTGGAAGATAGGGCTTCCCTCAATACAGCAAATGTGTGTGTGTATTCGTGTGTTTAGATAATAGAAACATAGAATTTGACGGCAGATAAGAACTACTTGGCCCATCTAGTCTGCCCCCCCTTTTTTTTACCATATTTTTTATCTCAAACTTTATTTGATCCTCATTTCTTTGTAAGGATATCCTTGTGTCTATCCCATGCATGTTTAAATTGCTCTACTGTCTTAGCCTCTACCACTTCTGATGGGAGGCTATTCCACTTGTCCACTACCCTTTCCGTGAAGTAATTTTTCCTCAAATTTCCCCTGAATCTCCCCCCTCCAGTCTCAGTGCATGTCCTCGTGTCCTATTGCTTCTCTTCATTTGGAGAATGTTTCCCTCCAGGACTTTGTTAAAACCCTTGATGTATTTGAAAGTTTCTATCATGTCCCCCCTTTCCCTTCTCTGCTCCAAACTATACATATTGGGATTTCTTAGTCTTTCTGGGTATGTTTTGTGATATAGGCCATGCACCATTTTAGTTGCCCTTCTTTGTACAGTCTATAATGTATTAATATCCTTTTGAAGGTATGGCCTCCAGAATTGAACACAGTATTCTAGATGAGGCCGTACCAATGACCTATACAGTGGCATTATTACTTCTTACTTTCTGCTGCTGATTCCTCTCCCAATGCAGCCAAGCATCTGACTAGCCTTCCTCATTGCTTTGTTACATTGAAATTGTGTCTCCTAGATCCCTTAGTTACACCTGAAATAGTGACTCCTAGATCCCTTTTTTCCTCAGTAGTTTCCAGTATAGTTCCATTAATATTATATTTAGTCTTTGGATTTTTGAAACCCAAGTGCAGGATTTTGCATTTTTTTTGGCATTAAACTGTAATTGCCACACTCTTGACCATTCCTCTAGTCTACCTAGATCCTCAGTCATTTGTTTTACCCCACCTTGCGTGTCTACCCTGATGCATACCTTTGTGTCATCTGCAAAAAGGCATACTTTCCCTTTAATGCCATTTGCAATGTTTGTGAGTGTGTGTGTGTGTGTGTGTGTGTGTGTGTGTGTGTGTGTGTGTGTGTGTGTGTTTGCAATTTTTCAGATTTTATAGGTTTCTTCCACATAAAAATAAACTATATATAGATTAATTTCATATTTTTGTAATTTTTTTTGTCTTAGAACAAAATGATCGCACAACATAAAGGTTGAAAAAAAGTGCAGTATATTTTTAACTTAATAACTTACATTAAAACAATCTTACATGTTATTTAAATCGTCAAAATTAAAAATGCATAGCACATAGTATGTAATTGTGACTGTAATGTTTTCCAATAATCATTCAAGAAAAAGTTAAACAGGAGTCAGGATTTACATGCAACTTTGGGTGACAATTAAAATCCTTTTTCTTGTTCCAGTGAGCAGTAATCTGTGCATAATTGCATTCAAATGAGATATTAGCATTTTTTTGCTTAGTCTTTGTTAATTGTAGAGTTCACTCACCATGGTGATGCTTTTGATAGAATCAGGCAACCTTAGTGACCTGATGCTGCAAGGCATGTTTGGATGTTGTACCGTCGTTTTAATTTTGATTTTTTTTTTTTTTTTGGCATTTTGAGAAGTCCTGCTGCTTTTATTACATTCCTGACACTTTTGTTAATAAATCATTGCAGAGTTAATGAAAATCGCACTCAGGCATATCCAAAATAATTGTGTCCTTTGTCATGCTAATAAATTGAAAGATGTTGATCCAATGGGTGAGTGCTTGCCCATTATGAGAAAGTTTGCGTTGTGTGTGCCTGTTGCATTTATTTTACTTTTAGCTAGGCATATCATTCCATGTCAGATGTATAAACAGGAAGGTAATATGTTTGATTTCTCCATTTTTCATAATAATCTATTAACTTTGAAAGGGAGAATAATGTTTGTATATCAAATAAGAAATGTATTTCTATTCAAAAGTAAGTAATTTCATGCTAAGTGAAAAAGCAACTGCTTATAACAAAGGCTGTCTTTCTGGCACATTGTATAACCATTATTGGAAAGAAAGGTTGATAGTTGAAAACATAAAAAATTGTATTCCAGACTCTGTATTAATATTTACAAAATATACCATACATTTAAAATTCAAAATAATTGAAAATGTAAAAAAGCCTCAAAATTGCTTTACTGGGCATCTGGTTTTGAACTCCAATTCATAACTGGCTGACTCTATCCTGCATGGACAAACCAAGAGTATGTACAAGTTATTCCCTAGATTAAACTAATAACCCTGCTCTATTGCCACAAAAAAACAAGTTTTTGCTGGTTAACCCGGGTTGTGGCTCAGTGGAAAAGGGTTACAGTGTAAATTGGTGACCCGGGTCATCCAACTCAGATTTCGTTAAAGGCATAGGGAGATCCAGATCACCGGCACTTTGAGATTATTTTACTCCTGCAACATATGCAGGAATTTTATGGTGGAATCCATAAAAGAAATAGGCTTGCTTAATGCATGCACCACTGCTATGGCAGTGTCAGCACGCAGAGGCTTATGGCTACGCCAATGTACTGCCGACTCCAGGAAAGGCGTGGAAGGCCTACCCTTCACAGGAGTAGCTGTATTTGGAGATGAACTAGACAAATGGATCTCCAAAGCTACTGCGGGTAAGTCCACGTATCTTCCTTCTGCAGCTCTCCCAGCCAGGAAGGCTTACTCAGGACCTATTCTACAGTCCTTTCAAACTGCCAAGTCTAAGGTCAGAACCAGAGGTTCTTCTACAGCTACAAGAGGCGCTAGAGGTAAAACACTGCAGTTCACAGGAACAGAGCTTCCTCAAAGCCTTCAGTATGACGGTGGACCGCAATGCCAGGAAGACCGGCAGGTGGGTGCCCAACTAAAATTTGGTCAACATCATGCCAGGATCCCTGGGTCATAGATCTTATTTCCCAGGGATACAGACCGGAGTTTCAGAAGCTCCCACCTCACAGATTCTTCAAATCAGGATTACCATTTTCACAGGAAGCAAGTATAACCTTACAGGACGCCATTCATAAACTGGTACAGACTAAGGTCATTGTTCCAGTTCCACCTCATCTGCAAAATAAGGGATATTATTCCAACCTGTTTGTAGTACCTAAACCGGATGGTTCGGTAAGGCCGATTTTGAACCGCAAGCCGTTGAACCCATACTTACGAGTGTTCAAATTCAAGATGGAGTCTCTGAGAGCGGTGATGTCACATCTGGAGGAGGGGGAATTCCTGATGTCTCTGGATAACAAGGATGCGTATCTTCACATTCCGATCTGGCCACCTCATCAGGCTTATCTACAGTTTGCACTGCAGGACTGCCACTACCAGTTCCAGGCCCTGCCATTCGGTCTCTCCACGGCACCAAGAGTGTTCACTAAGGTGATGGCAGAGCTGATGTTTCTACTCCGCAAACAGGGAGTCAACATAATTCCATACCTGGACGATCTTCTGATAAAGGCACCGTTCAGGGAGCGGTTGATGGACAGGATTTGCCTCTCAACCAGACTACTCCTGGATCACGGGTGGATTCTGAACTTACCAAAATCTCACCTGGAACTGACACAAAGGCTTTCCTTTCTGGGAATGATACTGGACACAGAATCTCAAAGAGTGTTCCTTCCCATGCAGAAGGCTATGGAAATCCAATTGATGGTTCTGGCTGTCCTGAAGCCAACCCGGATCTCGGTGTATCTGTGCATTCGTCTTCTGGGGAAAATGGTGGCTTCTTACGAGGCGCTTCAGTACAGAAGGTTTTATGTGAGGCCCGTCCAGCTAAATCTATTGGAAAAATGGTCTGGATCGCATCTTCATATGCACCAGAGGATCTGTCTGTCGCCAAGAGCCAGGATCTCCCTTCTGTGGTGGCCAGTGTCAGACTGGGGCATATAGGGCCCACCAGGGGAATACAAGGGGTGTGGCCAGCCTACAAAGGAGGTGTGGCCAGCCTCCTCAGAGGCTTGAAATACACAATAGTTTAGTGCAGTGTAAGTCAACATATCTACCATGTATAATACAAGTGCACAGTCTGGAACCTGATCCCTAGAGGAAGGAGTGTGCCCTCAGGCAGTGGGGCCTACCGGAGGTTTCCCTGGTACCCCTGTGGGCCAGTCTGACCCTGGTGGTGGCTACAGACTTCACACCTCATCGAGGGTCGGAGGTTCGGGATTCAGAATTGGCTTCTGCTAACCACGGATGCAAGCCTCAGAGGCTGGGAAGCAGTCACCCAGGGGGTGCAGTTTCAAGGAAGATGGCCAAGTCAGGAAGTCATCCTTCCAATAAACATCTGGAACTCAGGGATATCTACAATGCCCTTCTGCAGGCCTCATCCTACTTCAGAATCAGGCCATTCAAGTCCAGTCGGACAATGTAACAGCGGTAACGTACATAAACCGACAGGGCGGAACGAAAAGCAGAGCAGCAATGTCAGAGGTGTCAAAAAGTCTCCTCTGGGTGAAAAAACACGCTGTGACATTATCGGCAGTCTTCATTCCGGTAGTAGAAAACTGGGAAGCAGACTTCCTCAGCAGATACGACCTGCACCCTGGGGAGTGGAGCCTTCACCCGGAAGTGTTCAGGTGCTTGACACGTCGGTGGGTATTTCCACAAATCGACATGATTGCCTCTCATCTCAACAAGAAGCTCAAGCGGTATTGTTCCAGGTCAAGAGACCCACAGGCAGTGGCGGTAGGCGCTCTGACAACTCCGTGGGTCTACCAGATGGTGTATGTGTTTCCTCCACTTCCTCTGATCCCAAGAATTCTAAAAAGAATAAGAAGGGAAAAGGTTCAAGCAATACTCATTGCTCCGGACTGGCCAAGAAGGGCCTGGTACGCGGACCTTCTGGAGATGCTCTTCAAAGATCCATGGCCTCTACCTCTTCGTGAGGATTTTCTGCAACAGGGCACGTTTAACGGCATGGAGGTTGAATGGCTGACCCTAGCCAGGAGAGGGATTCCGGACAAGGTCATCCCAACTATGATCCAAGCCTGGAAAGGGGTAACATCTAAACATTACCACCGTATATGGAAGAAGTATGTCTCTTGGCATGAGAGCAGACAATTTTCCGCAGTGGAATTTCATCTGGGACGTCTCCTGCTTTTTCTGCAGTTGGGAGTGGATGTGGGCCTACGCATAGGTTCCATTAAAGTACAGATTTCGGCTTTGTCTATTTTCTTTCAGAAACAATTGGCTTCTCTCCCTGAGGTGCAGACATTCTTGAAAGGTGTTCTGCACATCCAGACTCCCTTTTTGCCTCCCACAGCACCTTGGGATCTTAATTTGGTGCTGCAGTTCCTCCAATCAGACTGGTTTGAACCGTTACAGGAGGTTGATGTAAAGTACCATACGTGGAAGACCGTCACATTATTGGCCTTGGCCTCAGCAAGATGTGTGTCGGAACTAGGGGCATTGTCTCACAAGAGTCCCTACTTAATTTTCCATGAGGATAGAGCTGAACTCAGCAATTTCTTCCTAAGGTGGTGTCCGCTTTTCACATCAACCAACCTATTGTAGTTCCGACTGTGACGGACACCTCTGCTACTTCAAAGTCTTTGGATGTTGTGAGGGCTTTGAAGATGTATGTAAAGAGAACAGCTAGTCACAGAAAATCCGACTCGCTGTTCATTCTCTATGATCCAAATAAAATTGGGTGTCCTGCTTCAAAGCAGTCCATTGCATGCTGGTTCAAGCTCACGATCCAGCATGCTTATTCCACGGCAGGATTGCCAGTTTCAAGATCTCTACAAGCCCACTCTACCAAGTTGGTGGGTTCGTCTTGGGCGGCTGCCCGGGGGTGTTTCGGCTTTACAGCTTTGCCGAGCAGCTACTTGGTCAGGTTCGAACACGTTTGCAAAGTTCTACAAGTTCGATAATTTGGCCTCTGAGGACCTTCAGTTTGGTCAATCAGTTCTGCAGGAACCTCAGCACTCTCCCACCTGGTTTGGGAGCTTTGGTACTTCCCCATGGTACTAAATGGAACCACAGTATCCTTGAGGAAGTAAGAGAAAATTGGATTTTAATTACCTACCGGAAAATCCTTTTCTCGTAGTCCATAGAGGATACTGGGTGCCTGCCCGGTGCTTCGTTCTTCTTGCACTGTTACTTAGTTAAGTATTCTGGGTTGTTCAGCTGTTGCTGTTAATGTTTTAAGTTTAGTTAGCATGGCTTTCCTATTGTCCTGTGGGGGTAATTCAGACCTGGTCGCACGCAGGCTATTTTTTGCACTGCTGCGACCAGGTAATCGGCGCCTACAGGGGGAGGGGGTAAGGGCTTTGCAGGGGTGCGATGGGCTGTGCAGTGAGCTGCACAAACAAAAGTTTGTGCAGTTTCTGCACAGCCTAGGACTTAATCACCCGCTGCGATGATCCAGGAAGCAGCTGTCATCAGGGACCCTCCTCTGCAACGGCTGGACATGCCTGCGATTCTTCCAACACTCCCAGGAAACGGTGAGTTGCCGCCCAGGAATGCCTACTGCCTGTCAATCTTCTTGCAATCGCCCCTGCGCTTTCTCTCCAGCGACCCCCATTGCCGAGCAACAACGTGCCTCCGCATTGCGGCCCGCATGCATGCGCAGTTCAGACCCGTTCGCATGGCTGTGAGAAAATGCAGCATGCAAACAGGTCTGAAAGACACCCTCTGGTAAATTTACTAAGATAGTAGTTCTATTTAAGATGGGATGTTGACCATAGCAACCAATCAGATTCAATTTCTCATTTATCTAGCACCTTCTAGGAGATAATACCATGAATCTGATTGGTTGATAGTGGCAACATCCCATCTTAAATAGAACTCCCATCTTAGTAAATTTATCCCCTTGTGTGTGCTGGTTTGTAATCTCACCACTTTTCTTATCTATCCTTCTCTCAAAATATGTCTGTCTCCTCGGGCACAGTTTCCTAGACTGAGGCTGGTAGGAGGGGCTTAGAGGGAGGAGCCAGCGCACACTATCAAATTCTTAACGTGACCAAGGCTCCTAGTGGACCCGTCTATACCCATGGTACTAAATGGATTCCCAGTATCCTATACTATGAGAAAAGGATTTACCGGTAGGTAATTAAAATCCTATTTTTACCTTACAGTATGTATTTGCCAATCTATCTTCAAATTTCTATGAGTAGCTCTCTCTCTATAGGTCTGTCTTCCCTTGTGCGCCTATTTTCCTTTATCCTTGTATGTCTGTCTTGTGTGTCTTTGTACAGTATGTGTAATCACATATCTCTGTCTCACCATGTGGGATTCTATGTAACCTTTGTGAAATAAGTCTGTGTTCTGTACTTTATTCTGCATTTTAAGGTAGAGTCCCTGATCATGATCCAGTGCTGAATGCTTACCCTCCCAGGCTAAAATTTGCAGACATCTCCTGCACATACAGTACACACAAATCATGTCTGAATCAAGTACAATGAACCAAGTGCAAAGTTTACTATAAGTATAGTGAATGAGAAATAAAGTTGAAATGTCGGTTAGAGGTTTTGAAGCATTATCACACATAAAATGGGTGTGGATCATAAGGCCGACCACACTTAGGGCGACAGTCATTAGGTCGACCACTATTGGTGACTAGGTCGACACCTGAAAAAGGTCGACACAGTCATTAGGTCGATATGGAAAAAGGTCACCATGAGGTTTTTTTTAAAATTGGTGTAATTTTCTTCGTAAAGTGACCGGGAAGCCCAATTAGTGCACGTGTCCCCTCACATGGCTCACTTCGCTCGCCATGCTTCGGGCAAGGTGCCTCACTCCGCTACCGCTGTACTCGGCACAGGTTTCTATTCCCAGTTGTAGTCCATGTGGATCATAAAGTGTGAAAAAGTAAAAAAAAAAAATGTGAAAAGCTCATGTCAACCTTTTTCTATGTCGAGCTATAGACCATGGGGTAGATTTACAAAGATTCGTGTTTTGGCTGTTTTGAAGGGTGTTTAAACTCGAATGGTATCGGGTGCATTTTACTGCAACTTTTTGAATCCTGATACGATCATTCACTAAGCTGCCGAGTTTTGCACAATCGTTTTTTCCGATGTCGATGTGATTCGTAATATCAGGCAGTGTTTTACGGGAGTGATGAGTAAAACACTGCCTGACAAAACACAAGGAATCCCGGCCGGATCTGTGAGATCCGTGCAGGGCTTCATTGTGTACCTTAAAAAGTTGTTTAAAGTCTAAAAAATTCTGAAAAAAATTGGGTGGGGTTACTTTCGGTCAACCGCTGACCGCAAAGTTCCCACCATTGGCTGCAATGGAGCCCATAGGCGCTACACTGTATCTGTGCCGTGTGCTGCCTCACAGACACTACAGGAGCACACAGCCAATCAGGAGAGTGCCACGACGTGGTGCTCCCTGATTGGCTGAAGGGACCCTCTTTGACAGGAGTCTGGGGGGGTCCTGGCAGTCGGGGAAAGGGGTCCCATGTTTAAACATGGGGCCCCTTTCAGTGCGTGGTCGGGTTTCCATTTTATTATTTTGCCAAGTACGTGGATTATACAAAGAGCAGAAGGTACACTGGATTATGTGAGTATAATTTTTTTCACAGGTACCCCTAGGATTCTACATGGAGAAGAGGACCGAGCCTCGTGGGAACATAGGTAAGTATGTATGTATGTATGGAGGTGTGCATGTATGTAATAAACTTGTACTGTCACGGTGTGTGTGTCCTGTTTTTTTTGGGGTATTTTTTTAGTAGTAGTACTACAGGTACCAGCGGGCCCAGTTTTCCACCGCATGCTGGTACTTGTGGTTCTCCAAGTACCAGCTTGCGGGGGAGGCTTGCTGGGACTTGTAGTACTGCTACTAAAAACAATATTCACAATTTTTCACAAGGCTATCAGCACCCCATCCGCCGCCCTTGGATGGGGGGGGGGGACAGCCTCGGGCTT